>NC_086444.1:158136372-158448872 GCF_028390025.1 Pseudophryne corroboree | reverse complement strand
TCAGAGGTATTGTGCCAGGTTCCGGGACCCTCAGGCAATAGCAGTAGACTCTCTGGTAACGCCATGGGTGTTCCAGTCGGTCTATGTGTTTCCTCCTCTTCCTCTCATCACAAAAGTGTTGAGGATCATAAGACGAAAAAGAGTACAGACAATACTCATTGTTCCAGACTGGCCTTGAAGGGCCTGGTACTCAGATCTTCAGGAGATGCTCACGGAAGAGCCCTGGTCTCTTCCTCTAAAGGAAGACCTGTTACAGCAGGGGCCCTGCATGTTCCAAGACTTACCGCGGTTACGTTTGACGGCATGGCGGTTGAACGCCGGATCCTAGCGGAGAAGGGTATACCTACTCTAATAAAGGCTAGGAAGGAGGTGACGGCAAAACATTATCACCGTATCTGGCGGAAATATGTCTCTTGGTGTGAAACCAAGAATGCTCCTACGGAAGATTTCCATCTGGGTCGTTTTCTTCACTTCCTACAGACAGGAGTGGATATGGGCCTAAAGTTAGGCTCTGTTAAAGTACAGATTTCGGCCTTGTCAATATTCTTTCAGAAGGAATTGGCTTCTCTCCCAGAAGTCCAGACGTTTGTAAAAGGAGTACTGCACATCCAGCCTCCTTTTGTGCCCCCAGTGGCACCATGGGACCTGAACGTGGTGTTGCAGTTCCTTAAATCACACTGGTGTGAACCCCTTAAAACGGTGGAGTTGAAATTTCTCACCTGGAAGGTGGTCATGTTGTTAGCCTTGGCATCTGCGAGGCGTGTGTCAGAATTGGCGGCCTTGTCTTACAAGAGCCCTTACTTAATTTTTCATGTGGATAGAGCGGAATTGAGGACTCGTCCTCAATTTTTACCTAAGGTGGTGTCTTCGTTTCATATGAACCAACCTATAGTGGTGCCTGTGGCTACGAGTGACTTGGAGGATTCCATGTCCCTGGATGTAGTCAGGGCATTAAAAATTTATGTAGCCAGGACGGCTAGAATTAGGAAAACATATGCACTGTTTGTCCTGTATGCTGCCAACAAGATTGGCACGCCTGCTTCGAAGCAGACTATTGCTCGCTGGATCTGTAACACAATTCAGCAGGCTTATGTTACGGCTGGATTGCCGTTACCGCATTCAGTAAAGGCCCATTCCACTAGGAAGGTGGGCTCTTCTTGGGCGGCTGCCCGGAACGTCTCGGCATTACAGCTTTGCCAAGCAGCAACTTGGTCGGGGTCAAATACTTTTGCTAAATTCTACAAGTTTGATACCCTGGCTGATGAGGACCTAGCGTTTGCTCAGTCGGTGCTGCAGAGTCATCCGCACTCTCCCGCCCGATTGGGAGCTTTGGTATAAACCCCATGGTCCTTACGGAGTCCCCAGCATACTCTAGGACGTAAGAGAAAATAAGATTTTAAACCTACCGGTAAATCTTTTTCTCCTAGTCCGTAGAGGATGCTGGGCGCCCGTCCCAGTGCGGAAAATCTGCAAGACTTGTATATAGTTATTGCTTACATAAGGGTTATGTTACAGTTAGAATTGGTCTTGGACCGATACTGTTGTTTTGTTCATACTGTTAACTGGTTATGTGTATTCCAGGTTATATGGTATGATTGGTGTGGGCTGGTATGAATCTTGCCCTTAGATTAACAAAATCCTTTCCTCGTATTGTCCATCTCCTCTGGGCACAGTTCTCTAACTGAGGTCTGGAGGAGGGGCATAGAGGGAGGAGCCAGTGCACACCATACTAGAAAGTTCTTTTAGGTGCCCATGTCTCCTGCGGAGCACGTCTATACCCCATGGTCCTTACGGAGTCCCCAGCATCCTCTACAGACAAGGAGAAAAAGATATACCGGTAGGTTTAAAATCTTATTTTTTTACGCTATGCAAACAGGGATGCGCAGAATGCAACATGAGCCCACAGTGCTTCTACAGGAAACAATTTAATTTTTACTAAAAAGTGAGGGGCAAATATACTATTCAATAGATTACAATATTCTATTCTTGAATCACTTTTACATTGGGAAGACTGAACAATTTTCAATGTACAGTACTAAGCAAAATTGAAAAAATTCGCATAAATATATAACAGAACATATGTACCCCAAAACCCCTAACCACAGCTATTAAGAAAGCAGTCATAGTTTATTTTTTACAAAAAGCACAAATGTCATCCTGATTGTATGAGAGGCTTTCTATATTACAACCCTAGAACATAGAAATCTCAATTCTCCAACATCTCAGAAACTTGCTGGGAGATTCTCTTCTTAAAAACCCACCAGGGCTTGTCAGTACCATAGGAAGATGGACAGCTCCCACACATTACATTCACAATGTTTCCCAAGCTAAATCACGCAGGCATGGTCAGAACTTGGAGCACTGGGTTGACACAATTGGGAAAAAACAACAAAAAAAAACTCTTTTGCAGAGCTGTATCAAAGCCTATCAAGCCAAAAAGTATACAGTATTTATTAAAATATAATAATTTGCAATTAGCTAGGTCCAGAACACGTGAGGCTTATATGGTCAATCATATAGGCGATTTAGTATAGTTTTAAATGCCTGAAAGACATTATTTTATAATTCTTCCCACTATTAAATGCCCAAATAAAAGATCATACTAAGGGTGTGCACACACGATGAGATATTTTCTTTCGATTTTGACTATATAGTCAAAATCGCAAGAAAAGTTAGTGCAGCTCGCAAGGTGAAAGTCACCGTGCGATCCAATTCGATCCCGATGTGCAGTCCCGCCAGGTCGGCATCGCAAGAAAAGATAGACTGTACAGGCAAGTCAATCCTTGCTAGATCGGAGTACTATCTAGTTCATCTCACATGTCAATGACATCTCACATAAGCCAAAATCGTAGGCACACATAGTCCATATCTCAAGAAAAGTTAGCCAAAATCGGTGGTGCTGGGCTCCGGGAGTTCAAGGGAAATCGCAAGTGAAAATCGGGCATAGCAAGGATCTCACCGTGTGTACACACCTTAAGAATAGATTTTAAAGGTGGTGAATTAAGGCTGGGAAATAGACCTAAAAAACGAAAATACAAATATCTTTGTTAACGGACATCTACCAACTAGTGAGATAAATACATCTACTTTTGATATGATAAAATGCCAAATCTTTTACGAAAAACTGCATGCAGATACCCCTTATAACCGTCTTACATTGACTACTGCTGGGTAAAATGACATTACCCCACTTAACTTCCGCACAGAGTTAATCTGAATGCAGATATCAATGAACGCTAGTTTGGGATTACATATCCTGTATCAGATGCCAACGATTACATAAAGATCAAATCCCACTTCCCTCGATTTAGTGAAGTACATATATTTATTTTGAAACTCAAGAAACCCTAAGAACATTTTATTTCCTATTGGCTAATAACTTAACCACAATGTCCACCAAGATGATGTCGATGGTTATTTGCTAACATATTTCAGTCAATTTTGCCACAACCTAGATACTTCTCCTGAACTTGGATTCAAATATGGTGGATGTTATGTAATAGAGGTAAGTATTGTCGTAGCGGATAAGAAGGTTCCCTTCACACATGCTTTTCAGAGGCAAGTACTTTCGTAGCAGTACCGTTAGAAGGTTTCCTTCATATATGCCACAGGTTCTCAAAACTCAGTCCTCAGGACCCCACACAGTGCATGTTTTCCAGGTCTCCTCACAGAATTGCTAGAGAAATAATTAGCTCCACCTGTGTAGCTCTTAAAATGGGTCAGTGAGTAACGACTACTACACCTGTGCACCTGCTAGGTGACCTGGAACGGGTGAACTGTTTGGATACTGTGGACTGAGTTTGAGAACCACTCATATGCTTTCAAGCCTAGATATGAAGAAGGTTTTTGTAGTCTCTTAGATCCAACTACAAAGGATATTTGCTGTAAGGGCATTTTGGGATAACTTTTTACAATTTTATAGAAAGGCTTATATTATTTATAAAATGTTTATATTGACTAATCCTGTTACATTACTGCTAATCAATGAAATATGCCGATCCGTGGACATTATAAGTAAAAATACTCTTATTTATTATTACACTTTGGATCAGTCATATGCAGAGCCCTGTCCTGCCCCGTTATACTTACCCTGTGCCAGTTCTGCAGGGTATTATTATTACATTTTATTTATAAGGCGCCACATGTGTTTCGCAGCGCCGTACAAAGGACAGTACAGGGGACAAAACATTGCATTACAGTAAATAAATAACAGAAATAGAGTACAGGTAACAGAGCACCACACATTCTCAAGACATAGTACAGCTAAGATGTAAGTATTGATGGAGTGATCATCGTACTACTAGAGGCTGGTGGCCATAGATGGAGATGAGCCTTTACTAGCAGGATAAAAATGGTCGTTGAGTAGGGGAGAGCTGTGAGTGAAATGTGTTGAGACGAGGGCTTAGATAACAAGAGGAAAGAGGGCCCTGCTCTGAAGAGCTAACAATCTATTGGGGAGGGGCGACAGACAGATGACAAGAGGTGCAGGCAAGCGGGAGGTAGCCTGATGGCAGTATGCAAGCAAAGCTGAGATGTTCACGGCATGAGGCAGGGGGTGGAGGCGCGGCTCCTCTCCTGGCCTGTCCTACCTCAATCACTTGGGTGGGAGCCATTGGGGAGGGGAGGGGTGGGGTGTCCCTGCTCCCACGGCGCATGACGAGATGGGACAGCTCATCCTTGATTACATAGTTAAGCTCATGAACCTCTGAATTGTCTACTACAAACCTTACAAGTATATGAACAGGCAACATTGACATTAAAATCCTTACAATAGCTGCTGAATTATTATTATATTCCGAATACAAAACTTTATAGAAAAAGATATATTGTGCTGTATCAGGATTTGCCATTAATAAAATAATTTAAAATTGCTATGTTAATACGTTTTTGGAATGCATTTAAATAATAATAAAAATTAAAAAACTGGGGGAAAAACAAAACAAAACCGTAGACTGGTCCATGAATGTGTATTTGACTCCTGCCTATTTATATCATTATTATTCAAGACTTTCTACTTGTACACTGAAATGGATTTGATGAAAACACTGCAGAAGAATGAAAAATCTGCTTTTAATTCTGTGAGGATTACATTAGCACCTTGTCCCATATTCTAGAATATTTAAACATATCGCTTTGTATGAGCCCAGGTTACTTGTTAACAATCCACTAATCAGTAGTAAATTAGAATATATAAGAATAGCCACTTAATAGGATGTGCTATATATATATATATATATATATATATATATATATATATACATACACACACATACACTGCTCAAAAAAATAAAGGGAACACTTAAACAACACAACTCCAAGTCAATCACACTTCTGTGAAATCAAACTGTCCACTTAGGAAGCAACACTGATTGACAATCAATTTCACATGCTGTTGTGCAAATGGAATAGACAACAGGTGGAAATTATAGGCAATTAGCCAGACACCCCCAATAAAGGAGTTGTTCTGCAGGTGGTGACCACAGACCACTTCTCATCTCCTATGCTTTCTGGCTGATGTTTTGGTCACTTTTGAAAGCTGGCGGTGCTTTCACTCTACTGGTAGCATGAGACAGAGTCTACAACTCACACAAGTGGCTCAGGCAGTGCAGCTCATCCAGGATGGCACATCAATGCGAGCTGTGGCAAGAAGGTTTGCTGTGTCTGTCAGCGTAGTGTCCAGAGCATGGAGGCGCTACCAGGAGACAGGCCAGTACATAAGGAGACGTGGAGGAGGCCGTAGGAGGGCAACAACCCTGCAGCAGGACCGCTACCTCTGCCTTTGCGCAAGGAGGAACAAGAGGAGCACTGCCAGAGCCCTGCAAAATGACCTCCAGCAAGCCACAAATGTGCATGTGTCTACTCAAACGATCAGAAACAGACTCCATGAGGCTGGTATGAGGGCCCGACGTCCACAGGTGGGGGTTGTGCTTACAGCCCAACACCGTGCAGGACGTTTGGCATTTGGCAGAGAACACCAATATTGGCAAATTCGCCACTGGCGCCCTGTGCTCTTCACAGACGAAAGCAGGTTCTCACTGAGCACATGTGACAGACGTGACAGAGTCTGGAGACACCAAGGAGAACGTTCTGCTGCCTGCAACATCCTCCAGCATGACCGGTTTGGCAGTGGGTCAGTAATGGTGTGGGGTGGCATTTCTTTGGGGGCCGCACAGCCCTCCATGTGCTCGCCAGAGGTAGCCTGACTGCCATTAGGTACCGAGATGAGATCCTCAGACCCCTTGTGAGACCATATGCTGGTGCGGTTGGCCCTGGGTTCCTCCTAATGCAAGACAATTCTAGACCTCATGTGGCTAGAGTGTGTCAGCAGTTCCTGCAAGACGAAGGCATTGATGCTATGGACTGGCCCGCCCGTTCCCCAGATCTGAATCCAATTGAGCACATCTGGGACATCATGTCTCGCTCCATCCACCAACGCCACGTTGCACCACAGACTGTCAAGGAGTTGGCGGATGCTGTAGTCCAGGTCTGGGAGGAGTTCCCTCAAGAGACCATCCGCCACCTCATCAGGAGCATGCCCAGGCGTTGTAGGGAGGTCATACAGGCACGTGGAGGCTACACACACTACTGAGCCTCATTGTGACTTGTTTTAAGGACATTACATCAAAGTTGGATCAGCCTGTTGTGTGTTTTTCCACTTTCATTTTGAGTGTGACTCCAAATCCAGACCTCCATGGGTTAATAAATTTGATTTCCATTGATAATTTTTGTGTGATTTTGTTGTCAGCACATTCAACTATGTAAAGAACAAAGTATTTAATAAGAATATTTCATTCATTCAGATCTAGGATGTGTTGTCGAAGTGTTCCCTTTATTTTTTTGAGCAGTGTATACTGTGTATATATATATATATATATATATATAGAGAGAGAGAGAGAGAGAGAGAGAGAGAGAGTCACGCTGAGCCCCAACAACTCACTTTTAAAAATTGGGGTCCTATCTATCCTTTTCTGGGACCCATCGGAATGACGGTTCGTACTAATCTTATTAACTATTCAAATATAAAAACAGAATTGACTTGGACACTACAAAAGTGTTGCAAGGTGGGAGGATGGGGTGACAATGCTGCTGGACTGTGTAGCATACAGGACACTCTGCACCAGAGCTGCAACTAGACATTTCAGCGCCCTTTGGCAGAAATTGGTGCTCCCCCTCCCATATTTTAAATCAAGGACAGCCTAAGGTGCGCACCAAAAATTTAGGTGCGTGGCTTCATGGGGAAAGAGCATGGCAACATAATAGTACCAATTCACATTACACCACACAGGTAGAGCACGTTATACACATTGCACCAGGTAGAACACGTTACACACATTGTACCAGGTAGAGCATGTTACACACACTGCACCAGGTAGAGCATGTTACACACATTGCACCAGGCAGACCACATTATACACATTGCACCAGTTAGAACACCATATACATATTGCACCAGGTAAAGCACGTTATACAGATGGCGCCAGTTAGAACACCCTATACACACTGCACCAGGTAGAGCACGTTATACACACTGCACCAGGTAGCGCACGTTACACACACTGCACCAGGCAGAGCACGTTACACACACTGCACCAGGTAGCGCACGTTACACACACTGCACCAGGTAGAGCACGTTATACACATTGCACCAGGTAGAACACGTTACACACTTTGCACCAGGTAGAGCACATTCTAAACATTTCGCCAGGTAGAGCACGTTAAACACACTGCACCAGGTAGAGCACATTATACATATTGCGCCAGTTAGAACACCCTATATACACTGCACCAGGTAGAGCACGTTATACACATTGCACGAGGTAGAGCACGTTATACACATTGCACCAGGCAGAGCACGTTAAAACCAATTCCACCACGTAGAGCACGTTATACACATTGCACCAGGTAAAGCACGTTATACACATTGCGCCAGTTAGTGTTCTATACACATTGCGCCAGGTAGAGCATGTTATACACGTTTATATGGTAGCAGGGAGTAGGGACAGAGAGAGGCAACAGAGAGCAGGGACAGAGAGAGGCACCAGGGAGTAGGGACAGAGAGAGGCACCAGGGAGTAGGGACAGAGAGAGGCACCAGGGAGTAGGGACAGAGAGAGGCACCAGGGAGTAGGGACAGAGAGAGGCACCAGGGAGTAGGGACAGAGAGAGGCACCAGGGAGTAGGGACAGAGAGAGGCACCAGGGAGTAGGGACAGAGAGAGGCACCAGGAAGTAGGGACAGAGAGAGGCACCAGGAAGTAGGGACAGAGAGAGGCACCAGGAAGTAGGGATAGAGAGAGGCAGCAGGGAGAAAGGATAGAGAGTCAGCAGGGAGAAAGGATAGAGAAGGACAGAGAGAGAGGCAGCAGGGAGAAAGGACAGAGAGAGAGGCAGCAGGGAGAAAGGACAGAGAGAGAGGCAGCAGGGAGAAAGGACAGAGAAAGAGGCAGCAGGGAGAAAGGACAGAGAGAGGCAGCAGGGAGAAAGGACAGAAGTAGCAGGGAGTAGGGACAGAGGGAGTAGGGACAGAGAGAGCCACCAGGGAGTAGGGACAGAGGGAGTAGGGACAAAGAGAGGCACCAGGGAATAGGGACAAGACGTAGCAGGGAGTAGGGACAGAGAGGCACCATGGAGTAGGGACAGAGAGAGAGGCACCAGGGAGTAGGGACAGAGGGAGTATGGACAGAGAGAGGCACCAGGGTGTAGGGACAGAGAGAGGCACCAGGGTGTAGGAGGGACAGAGGTAGCAGGGAGTAGGGACAGTGAGAGGCACCAGGGTGTAGGAGGGACAGAGGTAGCAGGTAGTAGGGACAGAGAGGCAGGAGAGAGTGCAGCCTGGAACCCCCCATTGGGGAGCACCACCGTACCAACACCCTCCAAGACCAGGCCCCCACCGCGTATCTGTAAAAAGAACACTCCGGGCTCCTCCATGGACACTGCCAGCAGCAGCAGCGGAGTCAAGCCAGGGGGGTATTGGGGAAGAATACGCACTGTGGATCCCTCACCTTCCCTGGCCATCTCGTCTCTCTCTCCATCCCGGTGCCAGGAGCTCTCCCTCCTCGGCCCTGCAGGACTCAGGCAGGCCACGCCGCAGCACTCATTAGGGCAGTCCGGGGATCTGCATGAGGCCTACACCACCGCCAGCCTGGAGTCAGATGATGCGGCCAGGGAGGAGCGGAAAACACAGAGGGGGCGGCCTTGGTGGGGAGAGAGAAGAGGGGAATCAGCGCGGAGAGCGGTGGCATCCAGCCGGGGGCACAGGGACCGAACTGCCCCCACCTGGGGCATATGCAGCAGCGGAGTCAGCCGGGCGGGTGTCCAGTGGGCTGCCAGGGAGCAGCGGTTGAGTCGAGTCACGGCCATGCGGGGGGGGGGGCATGCGGAGCAGAGGATGAGGGGAGGGCAGGAGATCACACTCTTCATGGTCTCCGCCACTTCCAAGTTCCTCCCCCTGTTGTTGTGGAGACCTGACTGAAGGACAGCACAGGACAGCGCTGCGGGTCAAAGCGCGTCCTGAGGGACCCAGTGGTTTTTTATTTTTGTGTCCCCACCATCAATTTTGGGGTAAAGTACGCGCTATAGTGCGTTTTTGCGATCACTATATATATATATATATATATATATAAATATAAAATAAAAAATTTTTTCAGAAAGCAGTCACTCTCCACTTTAATAGATGCAACTTATTTCATTTTAATAAAGTGCTACCATCATCTTGCAGAGTATCATGCAACGTTTCGGTCAGCAAGTAGCAATAATGTGCTCATCATAATATACAGCAGTCTTCTAGTTTTGTATGTAAATATGCAAAACTACAGTCTCTGTAAATCACACACGATTATTACATTGGTTATTGTTGTAAATTATAAATACTTGATAAAAAAAGGGAAAAAAGTATAAAACTGATCTTGAAAAAAACAATTTAAAGGCTTAGCTAGGGTCACACTCACAAACTGTCAAACATTGAAAGATAGGCGTTAAGAACATGTACATACTCAAAAAAATAAGATTTTACTTACCGGTAAATCTATTTCTCGTAGTCTGTAGTGACTCCGTAAGGACCATGGGGAATAGACGGGCTCCGCAGGAGACATGGGCACTTTAAGAAAGAATTTGGATTCTGGTGTGCTCTGGCTCCTCCCTCTATGTCCCTCCTCCAGACCTCAGTTAAAGAAACTGTGCCCGGAAGAGCTGACAGTACAAGGAAAGGATTTTGGGAATCCAGGGTAAGACTCATACCAGCCACACCAATCACACCGTATAACTTGTGATAACTTTACCCAGTTAACAGTATGAACAATAACAGAGCATCAGATAAACCCTGATGCAACTATAACATATCCCTTATTTTAGCAATAACTATATACAAGCATTGCAGAAGAAGTCCGCACTTGGGACGGGTGCCCAAGCATCCACTACAGACTACGAGAAATAGATTTACCGGTAAGTAAAATCTTATTTTCTCTAACGTCCTAGTGGATGCTGGGGACTCCGTAAGGACCATGGGGATTATACCAAAGCTCCCAAACGGGCGGGAGAGTGCGGATGACTCTGCAGCACCGATTGAGCAAACGATAGGTCCTCCTCAGCCAGGGTATCAAACTTGTAGAACCTTGCAAACGTGTTCGAACCTGACCAAGTAGCAGCTCGGCATAGTTGTAATGCCGAGACCCCTCGGGCAGCCGCCCAAGAAGAGCCCACCTTCCTAGTGGAATGGGCTTTCACTGATTTTGGCTGCGGCAATCCAGCCACAGAATGAGCCTGCTGAATCGTGTTACAGATCCAGCGAGCAATAGTCTGCTTTGAAGCAGGAGCACCAAGCTTGTTAGATGCATACAGGATAAACAGTGACTCCGTTTTCCTGACTTTAGCCGTTCTGGCTACATACATTTTCAAAGCCCTGACTACATCTAGTAACTCGGAATCCTCCAAGTCACGAGTAGCCACAGGCACCACAATAGGTTGGTTCATATGAAAGGATGAGACCACTTTTGGCAGAAATTGTGGACGTGTCCTCAATTCCGCTCTTTCCATATGGAAAACCAGATATGGGCTTTTATTAGACAAAGCCGCTAATTCTGACACGCGCTTAGCCGAAGCCAAGGCTAATAGCATGACCACCTTCCACGTGAGATATTTCAACTCCACTGTTTTAAGCGGTTCAAACCAGTGTGATTTCAGGAAACTTAACACCACATTAAGATCCCAAGGTGACACTGGAGGCACAAAAAGGAGGCTGAATATGCAGCACTCCTTTCACAAACGTCTGAACTTCTGGCAGAGAAGCCAACTCCTTTTGAAAGAAAATGAAAAGGGCCGAAATCTGGACCTTAATTGAGCCTAACTTCAGGCCCAAATCCACTCCTGACTGAAGGAAGTGAAGGAAACGGCCCAGCTGAAACTCCTCCGTAGGAGCATTGCTGGCCTCACACCAAGAAACATATTTTCGCCATATCCGGTGATAATGTTTAGCTGTTACGTCCTTCCTAGCCTTTATCAGCGTAGGAATGACCTCCTCCGGAATACCCTTTTCTGCTAGGATCCGGCGTTCAACCGCCATGCCTTCAAACGCAGCCGCGGTAAGTCTTGGAAGAGACAGGGTCCCTGTTGCAACAGGTCCTGTCTTAGAGGAAGAGGCCACGGATCCTCTGTGAGCAATTCTTGCAGATCTGGATACCAAGTCCTTCGTGGCCAATCTGGAACAATGAGAATTGTTCTTACTCCTCTTTTTCTTATTATCCTCAGTACCTTGGGTATGAGAGGAAGAGGAGGAAATACATAGACCGATTGGAACACCCACGGTGTCACCAGGGCGTCTACAGCTACCGCCTGAGGGTCCCTTGACCTGGCGCAATAGCTCTGTAGCTTTTTGTTGAGGCGTGACGCCATCATGTCTATCTGTGGTAGTTCCCACCGACCTGTAATCTGTGTGAAGACTTCTTGATGAAGTCCCCACTCTCCCGGGTGTAGGTCGTGTCTGCTGAGGAAGTCTGCTTCCCAGTTGTCCACTCCCGGGATGAACACTGCTGACAGTGCGCTTACGCGATTCTCCGCCCAGCGAAGAACCCTGGTGGCTTCCGCCATCGCCACTCTGCTCCTTGTGCCGCCTTGGCGGTTTACATGAGCCACTGCGGTTATGTTATCTGACTGAATCAGAACCGGTTGGTCGTGAAGTAGGGACTCCGCTTGACGTAGGGCGTTGTATATGGCCCTTAGTTCCAGGATGTTGATGTGAAGGCAAGTCTCCTGACTTGACCACAGGCCTTGGAAATTTCTTCCCTGTGTGACTGCCCCCCACCCCCAGAGGCTTGCATCCGTGGTCACCAGGACCCAGTCCTAAATGCCGAATCTGCGGCCCTCTAGGAGGTGAGCACTCTGCAGCCACCACAGGAGAGACACCCTGGCCCTGGGGGATAGGGTGATTAACCGATGCATCTGAAGATGTGATCCGGACAATTTGTCCAGGAGATTCCATTGAAAGGTCCTCGCATGGAACCTGCCGAAGGGAATGCCCTCGTATGATGCCACCATCTTTCCCAGGACTCGTGTGCAGTGATGCACCGACACCTTTTTTGGTTTTAACAGGTCTCTGACCAGTGTCATGCGTTCCTGAGCCTTCTCCATCGGGAGATTAACCTTCCTCTGGTCTGTGTCCAGAATCATGCCCAGGAAAGGCAGACGAGTCGTAGGAATCAACTGCGACTTTGGAATATTTAGAATCCAGCCGTGCTGTCCTAACACTTCCAGAGAGCGTGCTACGCTGATCAGTAACTGCTCTCTTGACCTCGCTTTTATGAGGAGATCGTCCAAGTATGGGATAATTGTGACCCCTTGCTTCCGCAGGAGTACCATCATTTCTGCCATCACCTTGGTAAATATTCTCGGTGCCGTGGAAAGACCAAACGGCAACGTCTGAAATTGGTAATGACAATCCTGTACCACAAATCTGAGGTACGCCTGATGAGGTGGATAAATGGGGACATGAAGGTATGCATCCTTTATGTCCAGAGACACCATAAAATCCCCCTCTTCCAGGCTTGCAATGACCGCTCTGAGCGATTCCATCTTGAACTTGAACCTTTTCAGGTATATGTTCAGGGATTTTAAATTCAATATGGGTCTGACCGAACCGTCCGGTTTCGGTACTACAAACATGGTCGAATAATAACCCTTTCCTTGTTGAAGGAGGGGAACTTTGACCACCACCTGTTGAAGATACAATTTGTGAATTGCAGCTAACACTATTTTCCTCTCTAAAGGGGAAGCTGGCAGGGCCGATTTGAGGTAACGGTGAGGGGGCATCTCTTCGAATTCCAGCTTGTATCCCTGAGACACAATTTCTATTGCCCAGGGATCCAACTGGAAGTGAACCCACTTGTGGCTGAAGTTTCGGAGACGCGCCCCCACCGGGCCTAGCTCCGCCTGTGGAGCCCCAGCGTCATGCGGTGGATTTAGTGGAAGCCGAGGAGGACTTCTGTTCTTGGGAACTAGCTGCGTTGTGCAGCTTCCTTCCTCTGCCCCTGCCTCTGGCAAGAAAGGACGCACCTCGGACTTTCTTGCCTCTTTGTGATCGAAAGGACTGCATTTCGTAATACGGTGCTTTCTTAGGTTGTGAGGAAACATATGGCAAAAAATTTGACTTTCCAGCAGTAGCTGTGGAGACCAGTTCCGAGAGACCCTCCCCAAACAATTCCTCACCCTTGTAGGGTAAAACCTCCATGTGCCTTTTTGAGTCGGCATCACCTGTCCATTGCCGAGTCCACAGGACCCTTCTGGCAGAAATCGACAATGCATTTATTCTAGAGCCCAGTAGGCTAAAGTCTCTTTGAGCATCTCTCATATATAGGACAGCGTCTTTTATATGCCCCAGGGTCATTAATATAGTATCCTTGTTTAAGGTATCAATTTCCTCAGACAAGGTGTGAGCCCATGCTGCTACAGCACTACATACCCATGCCGACGCTATCGCTGGCCTGAGTAAGGTACCTGAATGTGTATAAATGGACTTCAGGGTACCCTCCTGCTTTCTATCCGCAGCATCTTTTAGGGAGGCCGTATCCTGTGACGGCAGGGCTACCCTCTTGGTTAAGCGCGTTAAAGCTTTGTCCACCCTAGGGACGGATTCCCAGCGTAACCTGTCTGTTGGCGGGAAAGGATACGCCATAAGCATCCGTTTGGAACTCTGAAGTTTTCTATCTGGAGATTCCCAAGCCTTTTCACATAACTCATTTAGCTCATGTGAAGGTAGAAAGGTCACCACTTGCCTTTTTTCCCCGTACATATGAACCCTCTTGTCAGGGACTGGGGTTTCCTCTGTGATGTGCAACACATCCTTAATTGCTATAATCATATAACGGATGGCTTTAGCCAATTTAGGCTGTAACTTTGCATCATCGTAATCGACACTGGAGTCAGAATCCATGTCGGTATCTGTGTCAACAATTTGGGATAGGGGGCGCTTCTGAGACCCTGACGGCCTCTGCGACATAGGATCAGGCACGGGTTGAGACCCTGACTGTCCTGAGGCTTCTGCTTTGTCTAACCTTTTATGTAAGGAATTAACATTATCATTTAAAACCTTCCACATATCCATCCAATCAGGTGTCGGCGCCGTCGGCGGAGACACCACATTCATTTGCTCCCGCTGTTTCCACATAGCCTTCCTCGTCAAACATGTCGACACAAGCGTACCGACACACCACACACACAGGGAATGCCCTTTTTGAAGACAGTTCCCCCACAAGGCCCTTTGGAGAGACAGAGAGAGAGTATGCCAGCACACACCCCAGCGCTATATAACCCAGGAATCACACAGTAACTTAGTGTTAACCCAGTAGCCGCTGTAATAATGATTTTTGCGCCTAATTATGTGCCCCCCCCCTCTCTTTTTCACCCTCGTCTACCGTGTATCTGCAGGGGAGAGCCTGGGGAGCTTCCTCTCAGCGGAGCTGTGGAGAAAAAATGGCGCTGGTGAGTGCTGAGGAAGAAGCCCCGCCCCCTCAGCGGCGGGCTTCTGTCCCGAGTTTTTGTACAATATTATGGCGGGGGCTCATACATATAAACAGTGCCCAACTGTATATATGTCCACTTTTTGCCAAGAGGTCCTAATTGCTGCCCAGGGCGCCCCCCCTGCGCCCTGCACCCTACAGTGACCGGAGTATGTTGGTGTAATGGGGGAGCAATGGCGCACAGCTGCAGTGCTGAGCGCTACCTCAGTGAAGACTGGAGTCTTCTGCCGGCGATTTCGAAGTCTTCTTGCTTCTTTCACCCGGCTTCTGTCTTCCGGCTCTGCGAGGGGGACGGCGGTGCGGCTCCGGGATCGGACGGCGGTGCGGCTCCGGGATCGGACGACAACGGGTGAGATCCTGTGTACGATCCCTCTGGAGCTAATGGTGTCCAGTAGCCTAAGAAGCAGGACCTATCTGCAGAGAGTAGGGCTGCTTCTTTCCCCTCAGTCCCACGAAGCAGGGAGTCTGTTGCCAGCAGAGCTCCCTGGAAAAAAAAAACAAAAAAAAAAAACTTTCTTACAGCAAGCTCAGGAGAGCTCACTAAACAGCACCCAGCTCGTCCGGGCACAGATTCAAACTGAGGTCTGGAGGAGGGACATAGAGGGAGGAGCCAGAGCACACCAGAATCCAAATTCTTTCTTAAAGTGCCCATGTCTCCTGCGGAGCCCGTCTATTCCCCATGGTCCTTACGGAGTCCCCAGCATCCACTAGGACGTTAGAGAAACTAAAATTAACAATGAGTGGCCTTTACTAATACTGCAGCTGTTGCCAGTAGCCCCTGCATGCAGACAGATGAAGTGCAATGGACTTGCTGCTCAGTCACAGCAGGATTGCACTTTTTGTGTAATTAGATTTATTAGAATGAGTAACTTGATTGGGGAAAAAGCCATACTAAACTGAAATGAGGATACTAACAGATAATTACAGGCTGCAGGAACATGACTCAGTAAATCAATCACCTCTGTAGCTCTCCTGCAACTGCAATGCACAGTTACTGTTCCTACACAGACAGCAGGAGCAACACACAGATTTATCTTTACACAGAACAAATAAGGTCATCAAGTGTGTATGCACTGAGCCATAGCATAGATAAAACATTAAACTATCATTATATCTATAACTTTATATTCTATATTTGTGACTTGCGCGTAGTGCATATACATACGATAATATGTAAAGGTGTTATATATAACACAAATGGGCAATTTCACCAATAACAGAATTACCTTTGCACCAAACCCAAACCTGGTTCCGTGACATGACATTATCACAGTACACCTCAAGAAGCTGGCGATGAATTTCAGCTGCTGATGAGCCCTTTAGACTGAGATATCTGATCACACTACACACCTCAATGTGTGACCATGTTTCTGCCAGCCCCGCCATCTTACAGTGCTGGGACACTATGACTAACATGAGGCGCAGTCTGATGGCGATGAGAGGAAGCAGTGGTCTACCTGCTCTGGCCTGGCAGGAAAGTAGAATGAAATAGAGAACATTACCACGTGAGAGGTCTTGTTACCTTACTTATTGAACCACCCTTTTAATCACTTACTAAATTGGCAATTTTTCCATTAATTGGTCTAAGAGCCAGATTCAGAGATGGGCACTAATGCCACCACTGCTGTGAATGTGTACACAGCTGAAGTGCACAAATATGCAAATGTCACACCTGCCGAGATTTGTAGTGAGAAGCCCACCGGCAGCTTTGCATATCCAAACATTTTGCGTATAAAGACGCACCATTGAACGCAGATCAGAACTGAATAACCCTGTGGTCACTCATCGTGTCTGCTTATGGGATATCAATCGCAGTCTGTGACCCCCCCCCCCCTTCCCCCACACCAATATGGTTGGGACATGTCTGCATTTGATCCGCCACTCCCGTTACTTCCCACATATGCTCCCTGTCAATCGCACTGTGGCCGAATCCTTGCTGCAATCCGTGCCGACAGTAATATAACTAGACGCATTTGCAGTGCAAAGACCACCAATATCCCACAACTGGGAAAATATTGTTTTTGTGTCCATCATCCTGCCCTAAGTTTTTAGAATTCAGTATTTTTTGGGGTCCAATATGGCGACTTTTTAAATGTGTAACTCATTACAGTAACCACCTTCACATCTCCTGGGTCTTCTACATTCAAAATTAACATGTACAATATGTTGACAGTCAGCATGTTGACGTAACATTTGGGGGGGGAATTCAAATGTTTGAAAAGTCGGTTGGGTGTCCGTTTTTTCCTGTCTGTTAGATAGGAAAAAAACGGCACCCAACTGACTTTTCAAACAATTGAATGTCCCTCTTTATGTCCATTTAAGCCCTAACTCAACCCTAACCTTTAGATTAGCCATCGACATTATGACAGTGTTGACAAACTGGAGGGAACTCAATTTTTTGAAAAGTCAGTTGGGTGACGTTTTTTCCCCCATCTAATATACAGGAAAAAACAGACACCCAACCGACTTTTCAAACAATTGAATACCCCCTATTACTGTTGACATACAACCTGTGTACACCTTGTACTGCCAAAACAGCTATCACTCATGGACACCACAAGAGCTCGGAAGGTATCCTGTGGTATCTGGCACCAAGATATTAGCAGCAGATTCTTCAAATCCTGGAGGTTGCAAGGTGGTTCCTCCATGACTTGTATTTTCAGAATATCCCACAGATGCTTGATCAGATTGAGATCTGGGGAATTTGGAGGCCAAGTTAACACCAGAACTCTTTGTTATGTTCTTCTAAATAATCCTTTTGTGTGGCATGGCGACTTATCCTGCTGAAAGAGGCCACTGCCATCTGGGAATACCGTTGCTATTAAGAGTGTACTTAGTCTGCAACAATGTTTAGATAGGTGGTATGTGTCAAAGTAACATCAACATGAATGCTGAGCTACTGTAGCACAAACTGTGTGATCCCAGTGAGAAAGTTGCTAGATTTAAAACGGCAATGCGTTTTAAGGCAAAACCAGACTGTTTTTGTCTTTGCCGCTTTAAATCTAGTGGCAATCTTAACTGGAATAGTGCAGGTACCCACAAATCGTGGGCTATGACATTTAGACCAATGTGTTCAATGGCACATAGATTGTATACGGGCATGAACATCTGCTGCAGGGAGCTTCTTTGGACTATTTACATAAGGACATAGCAGGCATTTATTTGAGAAAAAGGCTGAATAATAATATTCAGAGATTATCCAACCATGTTCTTTTTAGTCTGCTGGTCCTTTCCCACCATACTCTCTACTGGCACACCAGATCACCAGTGGCTGCATGTGTCACCATCTAGGACTCTCACGTCACCTCCCGCCAACAAATAGCATTATCCCCTCAGCTCTCCTTTGTCACATGTGTTCTCTCCTTCGCCTTTACCTCATGCACTGTGCTTCTATATCTTTCTGTTTACTCTAAGCTGTCACATCTATTTTCCTCCTTATTGTTCCCTTCCCTCCCCTCTTCCCAAGCTTATCATCTCTGTTCTGACTATAATTAAAAAGATTTGGGGGTGCTCATCGACAATAGACTTAGAAGCAGTATCCAGTGTCATAGTTATGGTGGCCAATCCCGGGATCGGCGGGATCCCGGGATTTAGGCCCAAAAATGGCCGGGATTCAATCCCGGGATTGGAAGCTCCAATCCCGGGGATTGAGGGATCAGCGTTGAGCGTCCACAGGACGCTCAAACGCTGCCTGGCTTCCTGCTTCCGGGTCCCCAGCGCAGCGTGAGAGGTCACGCTGCGCTGTTAGCTGCTGCTGGGAGACGCCAGCAGCGTTCACACGGTGTTTCCCGCCCGCCCCCGGTATATGGTGAGTTATATGTGCGGGGCGGGCGGGGCGGGGTGGGGCGAGGGGGCGGCCACCTAGGTAAAAGCCAATCCCGGGTATCCCGGGATTGGCCATTTTTCAATCCCGATACCCGGGATTGAAAAAATGGCCCGGGATTGGCTTCCCTAAATCATAGTGCAGAAACAAAGGCAAATAAGGTATTAGCATGGATAAAACGGGGTATTAAGACAAGGGAGGAGAGTGTAATTCTGCGACTTTACAAATCATTGGTACGGCCACAACTTGAATAATGTGTACAGTTCTGGGATCCACACTATAAAAAAGATATCTTGGAACTTGAAAGTGTTCAGATGCGAGCCACAAAACTGATTACGGGGTTAGAGGCACTGGATTATGAGGAAAGGCTTACTAGGTTAGATAATACTTGCCCAGTTTTGAAAAAGCTATATAGGGAGACTGTTAAAGTAACACCTATCAGCAGAGGCGTAACTAGCCTTCCTGGAGCCCAGGGCAAGATGAAAAACGGCGCTCCCCCCAAAAATAATAATAATAAACAAATAAAAAACAACCCCAAAAAAAAATCTATAAAAGCATGATTTTAATCTTCTATAGATATATAATCTGGTTAATTGCTATAAAACGGCTTTCAGAATGGAATTTAAAAAAAAAATAGAAAAATGTATTGTTGCCTGGGGCATTTGTTTTCTTTTTTTTTTTTTTTTTTTTTTTTTTACTATTTAAGCCAGGGAGGTAAATGTACATGTTATGCCAATAGTAGTGCCCCAGTAGTACACATTATACCAACAGTAGTACCAATTATAGTGTTCAGACGCGAGCCACAAAACAGATTATGAGGTTAGAGGCACTGGATTATGAGGAAAGTCTTACTAGATTAGATCATACTTGCCTACTTTTGAAAAAGCACATCATGCCACATGGTAGTAGTATTACATACACACATCATGCCACACGGTAGTAGTATTACATACACACATTATGCCACACGGTAGTAGTGTTACATACACACATTATGCCACACACTAGGGCACAAATACACATTATGCCCCACATTTGAACCCTTCATCAGACAAACGTTATTACTTTGAAACTTTATGATGACCCTTCTTTGCGGGATCCAACCAACAAGCTGCTCCTGCTCCCACACTGGCAGCATCCAGCTCCAGTGGTTGAAGGGACACAGAAACAAAGAGTGGTGGAAGGGACAGAGAGAGAGTGTGTGACAGCAGGGACACAGAGAGTGGCAGCACGGACCCAGAGAGAGAGAAAATGGCAGCACGGAGCCAGAGAGAGAGGCAGCAGGGACCCAGATACAGAGAGAGTGGCAGCAGGAACCCAGATACAGGGAGAGTGGCAGCAGGGACCCAGATACAGAGAGAGTGGCAGCAGGGACCCAGACACAGAGAGAGTGGCAGCAGGGACCCAGACACAGAGAGAGTGGCAGCAGGGACCCAGACACAGAGAGAGTGGCAGCAGGGACACAGACACAAAGAGAGTGGCAGCAGGGACACAGACACAAAGAGTGGCAGCAGGGATACAGAGTGGCAGCAGGGACCCAGACACAGAGAGAGTAGCAGCAGGGACACAGACACAAAGAGAGTGGCAGCAGGGACACAGACACAAAGAGAGTGGCAGCAGGGATACAGAGAGTGACAGCAGGGACCCAGACACAAAGAGAGTGGCAGCAGGGCGACAGAGAGAGGCAGCAGGGACCCAGACACAAAGAGAAAGCCAGCAGGGAGACAGAGAGTGACAGCAGGGACATAGAGACAAAGAGAGGGACTGCAGTGACATAGCAGCAGGGATACAGAGTAGAGTCAGGGACAGAGAGAGGCAGCAGGAACATACAGTAGGAACAGAGGCAGCAGGGATGTAGGAACAGAGAGAGAGAGGCAGCAGGGACAGAGGCAGCAGGGAAGTAGGGACAGAAAGAGGCCGCAAGGACATAGGGACAGAGAGAGAGGCAGCTAGGACAGAGGCACCAGGGACGTAGGAACATAGAAAGAGGTAGCAAGGATGTAGGGCCAAAAGTAGCAGGGATCTATGGACAGAGAGGCAGCAAAAAAATACAGTAGGGACAGAGGCAGTAGGACGTAGGGACAGAGAGAGAGAGAGACAGCAGAGATGTAAGGACAGAGACAGCAGAGACATAGGGCCATAGAGAGGCAGCAGGGTCAGAGGCACCAGGTACGTAGGGACAGAGAAAGGTAGCAGGGATGTAGGAACAGAGAGAAACAGCATGGACATAGTGACAGAGAGAAACAGCAGGGACATAGGGACAGAGAGAAATGGCAGGGGCAGAGGCACCAGAGACGTAGGGACAGAGAAAGAAAGCAGGGACTTAGGGACAGAGAGGCAGCTGAGACATAGGGACAGAGAGAGGCAGCAGGGATGTAGGGACAGAGAGAAATAGGCATCAGGGACATAGAGACAGAGAGAAATAGGCAGCAGGGACAGAGAGATAGGCAGCAGGGATGTAGGGACAGAGAAAGAGGCAGCAGGGATGTAGGGACAGAAAAAGAGGCAGCAGGGATGTAGGGACAGAGAAAGAGGCAGCAGGGATGTAGGGACAGAGAAAGAGGCAGCAGGGATGTAGGGACAGAGAAAGGCAGCATGGATGTAGGGACAGAGAAAGGCAGCAGGGATGTAGGAACAGAGAGAGAGAGAGAGGCAGTGGGGACAGAGACAGCAGGGACAGAGCGACAGAAGGGATATAGAGTGGCAGACAGAGAAAGAGCGACAGCAGGGACAGAGAGAGAGAGAGCGACAGCAGGGACAGAGAGAGAGCGACAGCAGGGAGAGAGCAACAGCAGGGTAAGAGAGAGCGAGCGACAGCAGGGACACAGAGAGAGCAACAGCAGGGACACAGAGAGAGAGAGCGACAACAGGGTCAGAGAGAGCGACAGCAGGGACAGAGAAAAAGAGACAGCAGGGTCAGAGAAAGAGAGACAGCAGGGTCAAAGAAGGAGAGACAGCAGGGTCAGAGAAAAAGAGACAGCAGGGTCAGAGAGCGACAGCAGGGTCAGAGAGAGAGAGCGACAGCAGGGACAAAGAGTGAGCGACAGCAGGGACAAAGAGAGTGAGCGACAGCAGGGACAAAGAGAGTGAGCGACAGCAGGGACAAAGAGAGAGAGTGAGCGACAGCAGGGACAGAGAGAGAGTGAGCGATAGCAAGGACAGAGAGAGTGAGCGACAGCAGGGACAGAGAGTGAGCGACAGCAGGGACAGAGAGAGTGAGCGACAGCAGAGAGAGAGCGACAGCAGGGACAGAGAGCGACAGCAGGGACAGAGAGCGACAGCAGGGACAGAGAGAGAGCGACAGCAGGGACAGAGAGAGAGTGACAGCAGGGAGAGAGACAGCAGGGACAGAGAGAGAGAGACAGAGAGAGAGAGACAGCAGGGACAGAGAGAGAAAGAGAGACAGCAGGGACAAAGATAGAGAGCGGGGTCAGAGAGAGACAGTAGGCACAGAGAGAAAGCAGGGTCAGAGAGAAAGACAGCTGGTACAGAGAGAGAACATGGTCAGAGAGAGACAGTAGGGATAAAGAGAGAGCAGAGACAGAGGGCAGAAAGAGAGAGAGAGCAGGGTCAGAGAGAGACAGCAGGGTGAGAGAGAGAGAGAGACAGCCGGGTCAGAGAGAGACAGCCGGGTCAGAGAGAGAGAGAGAAAGCAGGGTCAGAGAGAGAGAGAGAGAGAAAAAGCAGGGTCAGAGAGAGAGAGAGAGAGAGAGAGAGAAAGCAGGGTCAGAGAGAGAGCAGGGTCAGAGAGAGAGCAGGGTCAGAGAGAAAGCAGGGTCAGAGAGAGAGAGAGCAGGGTCAGAGAGAGAGAGAGCAGGGTCAGAGAGAGAGAGAGCAGGGTCAGAGAGAGAGAGAGCAGGGTCAGAGAGAGAGAGAGAGCAGGGTCAGAGAGAGAGCAGGGTCAGAGAGAGAGAGAGAGAGCAGGGTCAGAGAGAGACAGTAGGGACCGAGAGAAAGAGCAGGGTAAGAGAGGGAGCGAGCACAGGGTCAGAGAGAGAAAGAGAGCAGGGTCAGAGAGAGATGGTAGGGATAGAGAGAGAGAGCAGGGTCAGAGAGAGAGTAGGGTCAGAGACAGTAGGGACAGAGAGAGAGAGCAGGGTCAGAGAGAGAGAGACAGTAGGTACAATGTAACAATACCAAATTGCAGTAAGGAATTCTGGTTCCGCTCTGCAGAAATCCCTCTGTAAGTGCAGCTGTGCATGGTGTACGCTGTGGAGCGGGAGTCAGGTCCTGCGTCTAACATCCGCAGCAGTATGAGGAGGTGGTGCCAACAATAAGGAGAGAAAATAGGATTTTAATTACCTACTGGTAAATCCTTTTCTCGTAGTCTGTAGAGGATGCTGGGGTCCTCATTAGTACCATGGGGTATAGACGGGTCCACTAGGAGCCATTGGCACTTTAAGAGTTTGAGAGTGTGGGCTGGCTCCTCCCTCTATGCCCCTCCTACCAGACTCAGTCTAGAAACTGTGCCCGAGGAGACGGACAACTTCGAGAGAAGGATTTTACACAGATAGTGGCGAGATTCACACCAGCTCACACACAAGTCAAACCAAGCTAACCAGCTTGAAACATCAGCAACGGCTGAACAATATTACTTAACCAAGTAACAAAAACAGTACTTAACCAAGAACTAAGCAGTACTGAGCATCCTCTACGGACTATGAGAAAAGGATTTACCGGTAGGTAATTAAAATCCTATTTTCTCTTACGTCCTAGAGGATGCAGGGGTCCACATTAGTACCATGGGGATGTACCAAAGCTTCCAGAACGGGAGGGAGAGCGTGGAGGCTACTGCAGAACTGATTGACCAAATTTCAGGTCCTCAGCAGACAAAGTATCGAACTTGCAGAACTTTGCAAACGTAGTCGACCCAGACCAAGAAGCCGCTCGGCAAAGCTGTAAAGCCGAGAAAACCCGGGCAGCCGCCCAGGAAGAGCCCACCTTATGAGCAGAGCGAGCCTTAACAGACGTAGGACACGCCAATCTTGCCGTATAATACGCATGCTGGATAGTGAACCTGATCCAGCGAGAGATCGTCTGTTTAGAAGCAGGACACTCAATTTTCTTGGGATCATATAGGACAGAGAGTCCGATTTTCTGTGACGAGCAGTCCCCTTCACATAGATTTTATGAGCCCTTACAACATCCAAGGACATTGATGAAAATGAGGAGTCAGTAGCAACTGGCACCGCAACAGGTTGGTTGATATGAAATGCCGACACAACCTTTGGAAGGAACTGTTGACTTGTCCAGAGCTCAGCTCTATCTTCATGGAAGATCAAGTAGGGTCTCTTACAAGACAAAGCCCCTAACCCCGATAAACGTCTAGCAGAAGCTAAGGCCAACAAAGTGACAGCCTTCCACGTGAGAAATTTGACCTCAACCTCCGGTAGGGGCTCGAACCAATCCGATTGGAGGAACTGTAACACCACGTTAAGATCCCAGGGCGCCATAGGCGGTACAAAGGGAGGCTGGATGTGCAGAATCCCTTTCAGAAAAGTCTGAACCTCATGGAGGGAAGCCAACTGTTTCTGGAAGAAAATGGATAGGGCCGAAATCTGGACCTTTAGGGATCCCAAACGCAGGCCATATCCACACCTGCATGCAGGAAGAGGAGAAACCGTCCCGAGTGAAACTCCACCGTAGGAAACTTCTTGGACTCATACCAAGATACATATTTTTTTCAAATACGATGGTAATGTTTAGACGTTACTCCTTTCCTAGCCTGTATCAGGGTATCACTGACCTGATTTGGAAATGTTGTGGACTCGGGGTTTCTTCCGGTGACCGGGAAGAGGAACCGCCACTGGGTCGTAGTAGAGATGGCCGAATGTAGATTTTCCTCATGCAGGATTAGGACGGTAGGCAGAAGGCACGGGTGGACGCTTGAAGGTCTCCTGAAAGACAAGACTTGTAAAGGTGCTGATGAATTGGTGGAGAGTACCAAAAGCTCACTGTGAGCGATGTTGTGGTGCTAGAGGCACTGAAGTGCTAGAGGCACTGAAATGCTAGAGGTACTGAGGTGTTTGAAGGCGCTGAGGCGCTTAGAGACGCTGAGGTGCTTGGAGGCACGGAGGTGCTGGAGGCACGGAGGTGCTGAGGCACGGAAGTGCTTGGAGGCACGAAGGTGCTGGAGGCACGGAGGTGCTGAGGCACGGAGATGCTGAGGCACGGAGATGCTGGAGGCACGGAGATGCTGGAGGCACGGAGATGCTGAGGCACGGAGATGCTGGAGGCACGGAGGTGCTGAGGCACGGAGATGCTGAAACACGGAGATGCTGGAAGCACGGAGGTGCAGAGGCACGGAGATGCTGAAGCACAGAGGTGCAGAGGCACGGAGATGCTGGAAGCACGGAGGTGCAGAGGCACGGAGATGCTGGAAGCACGGAGGTGCAGAGGCACGGAGATGCTGGAAGCACGGTGGCGCAGAGGCACGGAGATGCTGGAAGCACGGAGGTGCAGAGGCACGGAGGCCACAGGATTACAGGAGCTCTGGAGATCACAAGTACAGCAGTAGTAGCGATGATACTCAGACGCCGGAGCTCTGTCCGGCGTCTGAGCTTGTACTTCCCGCCAGCACCTGATTGGAGAAGCGCTGATGACGTCACCCGTCCCCAGTGAACGTCGGGCGCACCTGCGACGTCCACACTACGTGCGCCGGACGGAGTGCCGGGGGGCGGAGACCGCCAACGAGGACGGCCGCCCGGACAGCCAGCACCCACGGAGAGACAAGCACGGCGGCCGCGGCATGACAGTACCCCCTCCTCTAGGAGTGGCCCCTGGACACTTTCCTGGTTTCGTAGGATGTCTAGAATGGAAAATCCGGATTAGTCGAGAAGCCGAGACCTCAGAAGCCTTTATCCAACTTCTCTCCTCAGGACCGTACCCTTTCCATTCCACCAGATATTGCAGATTCTTGTGAAGGTAACGAGAGTCCAGAATTGTTTTGATCTCGAAGTCTGTTCCTGTTTCAGCTTCCACTGAGGTGGGGCTAGAGGACTTTGAATGAAAACGATTAAGGACGAGAGGACGAAGAAGAGAAACATGGAAGGCATTTGGAATACGTAGGTGAGAAGGTAAACCCAACTTACAGACCACAGGATTCAGGACTTGTAGCACAAGGTAAGGACCGATGAATCTTGGAGCAAACTTCATAGTGGGCACCTTCAACCGGAGATTACGTGTGGACAGCCATACCCTATCACCAACCTTGTATTGAGGAGCGGCTCGCCGTTTCTTATCGGCAAAGAACTTGTATCGGACAGAAACCTTTTTAAGACTAGCATGAATCCTACACCAAATTTGTCTGAAGTGTAGTAGAGTGGACGTTACAGCTGGAACCTCTTCTGTCGGAAGACTTGGTAATTCCGGAACTCGTGGATGGAACCCATAGTTGACGAAGAACGGAGACTCACCAGTGGAAGAATGAAATGAATGGTTATGGGCAAACTCCGCCCAAGGTAACAACTCCACCCAGTTGTCCTGTGAAGGGGAGAGATAAAGGCGAAGGAAAGTCTCTAGATCTTGATTGACTCGTTCCGTTTGTCCATTCGTTTGGGGATGATAAGCGGATGAAAACTTAAGTTTAATCTGTAAGGCCGAGCAGAGAGCTTTCCAAAACCTTGCGGTGAACTATACCCCTCGATCAGAGACTATTTCCTGAGGTAACCCATGCAACCGAAAATGTTCTCGGATGAATAGTAGAGCTAGTTTAGGAGCTGTCGGCAGACCAGTCAATGGAACGAAGTGCGCCATCTTCGAGAAACGGTCGACGATCACCCAGACGGTTTTGCAACCTTTGGAACAGGGCAAGTCAGTGATGTAGTCCATGGAAATGTGAGTCCAGGGTTTCATAGGAATGGGCAGAGGACGAAGCAACCCAGCAGGAGGCAGGCAAGGGGATTTATGTTGTGTACACTGTGGACAAGAATTAACGTAATCCTGTACATCCTTCCTCATGGTGTCCCACCAGTAAGATCTTTGCAGAAACTTGTACATCTTCTGGGCGCCGGGATGACCGGAAAACTTGGAGATATGGGCCCACTGTAGTATTCTCGGCCGGAATTTAGCTGGTACGGACATTTTTCCAGGAGGAGGAGCTGGAGTAGTTGAAGCAGCGGAGACAGAAATTGGATTTAGAATTAAACTCCGCTCGAAAGAATCATCTTCGTCTGTGGAAATTTGTGAACGGGACAGCGCATCCGCTTTAGTATTGAAAGTCCCGGCCCGGTACTTGATAATAAAAGAAAATCGAGTAAAGAAGAGTGCCCATCTCGCTTGGCGAGGATTCAAGCATTGTGCGGATTTGATATACAACAAATTTTTGTGATCCGTGTAAATGGTAATCACATGTTTGGCCCCTTCTAAGAGATATCTCCACTCTTCCAAGGCAGATTTAATTGCCAAAAGTTCCTGGTCTCCAATAGTGTAATTTCGTTCGGCCGGAGAGAATTTACGAGAGTGGAAGCCACACGGATGTAATTTCTTATCTGAGGAGTACTGAGAGAGAACGGCCCCAACTCCGACCGAAGATGCGTCAACTTCTAGGTAGAAAGGTTCATTGAAATTTGGTTGTTGGAGAACTGGAGCGGACATGAAAGCTAATTTCAAGTGGGAAAAAGCCTCAATGGCTTCGGGAGGCCACAAACTCGGGTTAGAGCCCTTTCTCGTCAAGGCAGTAATGGGCGCAACAATGGTGGAGAAACCCCTAACGAATTTCCTATAGTAATTCGCAAAGCCCAGGAATCTTTGTATTGCTTTTAAAGAGAGAGGCTGAGTCCAGTCACGAATGGCAGAAAGCTTCTCCGGATCCATGCGAAGCTCCGTCCCCGAGATGATATAACCGAGGAACGGAATTGATGTTACTTCGAAGGTACATTTGGAGAACTTAGCATAGAGACGATTCTCTCGTAAACGGTGGAGCACTTCTTTGACTTGAGTCCTGTGTTCAACAAGATCTTTGGAAAAAATCAGTATGTCGTCTGAATATACCACAACACTTTGATATAACATGTCTCGGAAGATTTCGTTGACGAATCCCTGGAAGACAGCAGGAGCATTACTAAGGCCAAACGGCATCACCAGGTATTCGTAATGCCCATCCCGGGTATTGAAGGCGGTATTCCATTCATCCCCTTCTCGGATGCGTATAAGATTATAGGCTCCGCTCAAGTCGAGTTTGGAGAAAACGCGGGCGCCACGAACCCTATCAAATAACTCTGTGATTAGTGGCAAGGGGTATTTATTCTTGATGGTGATATTGTTTAAGCCGCGGTAGTCGATACATGGTCACAACCCCCCAACCTTCTTCTTCACGAAAAAGAAGCCCGCTCCAGCAGGGGAGGAAGAGGGGCGAATGAATCCCTTGAGCAGATTGGACTTAATATAGTCCGACATAGCTTGAGTCTCGGGAAGTGACAGAGGATATGTGCGGCCACGGGGCGGCATCTTCCCTGGGATAAGGTCAATAGGGCAGTCCCAAGGCCTATGAGGTGGTAACTGATCAGCCGCCTGTTCCGAAAACACATCCTTGAACCCTTGATACGACTCCGGAATATGCTCTTCATCCTACTTAGAAGAGACACGGAGCGGACAAACGGGAGTGAGACAGTTAGCGTGACAAAAAGAACTCCAAGACAGAATTTGAGAAGACTTCCAGTCAATGTGGGGATTATGAATTTTGAGCCAAGGCATTCCAAGGACCAGATCGTGATGCATTTCCGGAATCACCAAGAGTTCCAGACATTCTTGATGTAGAGCCCAAACCTGCAGCTTAACTGGCTCCGTGCGCCACGTTATGAGACCCTTAGAAATTCTAGTACCGTTGATAGCCATCAACGAAATAGGCCGCTCGATAGGCCGTACCTTTAAATCCATGCTTTGGACACAGGAGGAAGAAACGAAGTTCCCCGCAGCTCCGGAATCCAACAGGGCCTCACAACACTTGGAGACTGAATTGGTGATTAAAGACACAGGAAGCAAACAATCCAAAATTGGAGAAGATTTAGTTGTGACCCCCAACTTGACTCCTCCGGAACAAGCTAGGCCTGCCCGTTACCCGGACGGGATTTACAAAACTTGAGGAAATGATCTGCGGCTCCACAGTAAAGGCAAAGTTTACCCTCACGACGACGCTGTCGTTCCTCCGGAGACAGTCGGGACCGGTTAATTTGCATGGGTTCGTCCGAGCTGGGCACAGCCGCCGGTCTAGGAGTAGGATGCCGGAACCTGGAACGATCTGAACGACTACGTTCTCCTCCACGCTCCTGCATCCGAAGATCCACCTTGACGCAAAGGGAGATCAACTCTTCTAATGGATCTGGCAGATCCCTAGTGACCAACTCATCTTTCAGCCGGTCGGAGAGACCGTTCCAGAAGGCAGCCCTCAGAGCGTCATTATTCCAGCGAAGTTCAGAGGCAATGGTCTGGAAATGAACCACATACTGACCCACGGAGCAGGAGCCCTGACGAACATGGAGCAAGTCAGAAGAAGCAGTGGTCATCCTGCCGGGCTCGTCGAAGATTCTTCGAAAGGACGTGATGAAGTTTGTGTAGTTGGAAACCACGGGATCAGATCGTTCGGAGACACCCAATCCAACGTTGACCCTTCAAGCAGGGAAATGATATACGCTACCTTAGACCGATCCGTAGGGAAATTATGAGAGAGAAGCTCGAAGTGCACCTCGCACTGGTTTAGAAAACCACGGCAATTCTTTGGGTTCCCATTATAGCGGGAAGAAGTAGGAAGCTGAAGGCGTGACCTGGTACCAGGCGGAGGTTGGACATTACTGGAAACAGCAACTGGAGCGGTTACGGGAACTGGAACCGGAATTACGGAAGCTAAGGATGCTTGAATTTGATTTAATCGGCCGGACAATTCCTGGAGATATTGCATCAGCTGGCCCTGTGTCGCCTCCTGAGTCTGAACTCGGGAAGCCAAACTTTGGATGGCGCTCCACTCTGTGTTCCGATTCCCCGGGTCCATGGGGCCTGAGTATACTATCACTGACCTGGTTTGGAAGTGTTGTGGACTCTGGGTTTCTTCCGGTGACCGGGAAGAGGAACCGCCACTGGGTCGCAGTAGAGATGGCCGAATGTAGGTTTTCCTCATGCAGGATTAGGACGGTAGGCAGAAGGCACGGGTGGACGCTTGAAGGTCTCCTGAAAGACAAGACTTGTAAAGGTGCTGATGAATTGGTGGAGAGTACCAAAAGCTCACTGTGAGCGATGTTGTGGTGCTAGAGGCACTGAAGTGCTAGAGGCACTGAAATGCTAGAGGCACTGAGGTGTTTGAAGGCGCTGAGGCGCTTAGAGACGCTGAGGTGCTTGGAGGCACGGAGGTGCTGAGGCACGGAGGTGCTTGGAGGCACGGAGGTGCTTGGAGGCACGGAGGTGCTTGGAGGCATGGAGATGCTGAGGCACGGAGATGCTGGAGGCACGGAGATGCTGGAGGCACGGAGATGCTGGATGCACGGAGGTGCTGAAGCACGGAGATGCTGGAAGCACAGAGGTGCAGAGGCACGGAGATGGTGAAGCACGGAGGTGCAGAGGCACGGAGCACGGAGATGCTGGAAGCACGGAGATGCTGAAGCACGGAGATGCTGAAGCACGGAGATGCTGGAAGCACGCAGGTGCAGAGGCACGGAGATGCTGGAAGCACGGAGGTGCAGAGGCACGGAGGCCACAGGATTACAGGAGCTCTGGAGATCACAAGTACAGCAGTAGTAGCGATGATACTCAGGCGCCGGAGCTCTGCCCGGCGTCTGAGTTTGTACTTCCCGCCAGCACCTGATTGGAGAAGCGCTGATGACGTCACCCGTCCCCAGTGAACGTCGGGTGCACCAGCGACGTCCACACTACGGGCGCCGGACGGAGCGCCGGGAGGCGGAGACCGCCAACGAGGACGGTCGCCCGGACAGCCAGCACCCTCGGAGAGACAAGCACGGCGGCTGCGGCATGACACAGGGTAGGAATAACCTTGTTCGCAAAGCCCTCCCAAGCTAATATCTGGCGTTCAACCTCCATGCCGTCAAACGTAGCCGTGGTAAGTCTTGATAAGCAAACGGCCCCTGCTGCAGCAGGTCCTCCCGAAGAGAAAGAGGCCTCAGCACTTCTAGCAGTAGATCCAGAAGATCCGCGTACCAATCCCTTCTTGGCCAGTCCGAAGCAATGAGGATTGCCTGAACTTTTGTTCTCCTGAGTTTTAGAACTCTTGGAATGAGTGGAAGTGGAGGAAACATGTACACCGACTGAAACACCCACGGAGTAACTAAGGCATCCACCGCTATGGCTTGTGGGTCCCTCGACCTGGAACAATACCGCCGAAGCTTCTTGTTGAGACGAGAGGCCATCATGTCTATTTGAGCTACACCCCAAAGATCTGTTACCTCCTTGTAGACCTCCAGATGGAGGCCCCACTCCCCTGGATGGAGATCATGTCTGCTGAGGAAGTTCGCTTCCCAGTTGTCTACTCCCGGAATGAAGATTGCTGACAGCGCCAACGCGTGTTTTTCCGCCCAGAGGATGATTCTTGTTACCTCTGACATTGCAGCTCTGCTCTTCGTTCTGCCCTGTCGGTTTAAATAAGTCACTGTCGTTACATTGTCCAACTGCACTTGAATGGCTCAATATCGCAGAAGATGGACCACGTGGAAAAGACTGTTGCAGACGGCTCTTAGTTCCAGAATGTTTATTGGAAGGCTGGACTCCAGGCTTGACCACCATCCTTGGAAGGTTTGCCCCTGAGTGACCGCTCCCCAGCCCCAGAGACTTGCATCCGTGGTTAGAAGGACCCAGTCCTGAATCCCGAACCTGCGGCCCTCCAGAAGGTGAGGTAGTTGCAGCCACCAGAGGAATTAAATCCTGGCTTTCGGTGACAGACGTATTCACTAGTGCATGTGTAGATGAGATCCCGACCACATGTCCAGGAGATCCAGTTGAAAGAGCCGAGCATGAAACCTTCCGTACTGTAGAGCTTCGTATGAGGCCACCATCTTCCCCAGAAGGCGAATGCACTGATGAACCGAAATTCAGGCTGGCTTCAGGATATCCCGGACCACTGTTTGTATCACCAAAGCTTTCTCCTCCGGGAGAAACATCCTCTGTACTTCCGTGTCGAGGATCATTCCCATAAAGACAACCTCCTGGTCGGCTCCAAATGTGATTTTGAAAGATTCAGGATCCAACCGTGTTCCTTGAGCAGATGAGTCGTGAGAACAATGGATTGCAACAATTTCTCCCTGGACGATGCCTATATCAACAGATCGTCCAGTTATGGGATTATGTTCACCCCCCTGTCTGCAGAGGAGAACCACCATCTCTGCCATCACCTTGGTGAACACCCTCAGTGCTGTGGAGAGGTCGAATGGCAGTGCCTGAAATTGATAGTGACTGTCTAACAGTGCAAATCTGAGCTAAGCCTGGTGCGGCAGCCAAATCGGAATGTGGAGGTACGCATCCTTGATATACAGGGATACCAGAAACTCTCCCTCCTCCAGACCTGAAATCACTGCTCTGAGAGACTCCATTTTGAATTTGAACACCCTCAGGTAAGGGTTCAACGATTTCAAGTTCAAAATTGGTCTGACTGAAAAATCCGGTTTGGGTACCACGAAAAGGTTTGAATAATAACCTTTGTTTTGCATATGAGGTGGAACTGGGACAATGACCTGTGACTTTCCCAATTATAAGAGGGCTTCCTGTAGGTTAGCCATGTCTGTCAGCAAAGCTGGCAAGTCTGATTTGAAGAATTGGTGAGGCGGGAGTTTCTGAAACGTCTGAGTCTCGCACCCACCAGCCCGTCCTCCAGGCTTTGCAGTCCACCATCATGCTGAGGATTTTGAGGAACCAGAAGCAGGTCTCTGGTCCTGGGAGCCTGTGGGTGCAGGCTTTTTGGATTTTGCCCGACCACCTCTAAAGAAAGTGGTAGGAGGCTTGGACATTTTTGCCTTAGCAGTCCGAAAGGACTGCGGCACAGCTGAAGAAAAGGGTTTCTTCGTAGAAGGTGTAGCAGAGGGAAGGAAAGGTGACACCCGCGGTTGCCGTGGAAAGCCACACATCCAACGCTTCCCCAAATAGAGCCTGACCTGAGTAGGGTAGGTTCTCCACACTTCTCCTGGATTCTGCGTCTGCAGACCATTGGCGTAGCCAGAGTCCCCTGCGGGCTGAGACCGACATGGAAGATATCCGTGCAGTCATCGTACCCATGTCATTTCTGGGTTCCTCCATGAACCCCGCAGAATCCTGTATGTTACGTAAAAACAATTCAATGTCACTTCTACCCATTGTATCCAAATCCTCTAGTAATGTGCCTGACCACTTTACTATGGCTTTAGAAATCCATGCACAGGCAATAGTGGCCTTAACGCCACTCCCGAAGCAGTGTAAATGGATTTGAGCGTAGTGCCAATTTTACGATCAGCCGGTTCTTTTAACGCGGTAGATCCAGGGACAGGTAAAACCACCCTTTTAGACAGTCTGGAGACAGATGCGTCCACAATGGGTGGGTTTTCCCATGTTTTCCTATCTTCCTCAGGGAAGGCAAAGCAACCAGAACCCTTTTTGGGATCTGGAATTTTTTCTCCGGGTTTTCCCAGGATTTTTCAAATATAGCGTTTAATTCTTTAGACGCAGGGAAGGTTAGCGAGGCTTTCTTATTGTCAGCCGTTTCTGTGGGAACATGCTAGGGGATTTTGCAGGAATAGGGACAGAGCCTGACCAAACTGCCATAGACTTCTTCAGCACCTGAGTTTCAGTCTCAGTATTAGCTACCCTAGTAGAGAACTGAGAGATAATTCCTTTGATAGAGGTTAACCACTCAGGTTCAACAATAGGGATCTGAGACAAAGCATTACAATCCTGTCTACATGAAATGGATCCCTCCTGAGAGAAAACATCTTCCACACACACACAGGGAAATGTCAGACACAGTTTCCCCCCAAGCATGCCACAGAGAGACACAGAGATTGGAGCCAACCCACACACAGCGCTGTTTGAGGTAGAACTAATGAAACTACCAGCGCTGTTTGTGTACCTTAATAGACTACACAGATTTTACACAGCCTCCCCCTCTTCTGCAACCCCCTGATACCGTACAGGATAGCTGGAGTTGCTTGGAGGGACAGCTCTCCCTGTCAGTGTATGTGGTACAGGAACTGCAGGCAGGAAAATGGCGCTGAACGCTGCTGGGTCCGCTCTGAGGAGAAGCTCCACCCCCCAAAAATGGTGCAGCTTCCCGCTCTCCGTTATATTATACTGGCCTGAGGATTTCTGCTGGCAGCGATCTGTGGACCCTGACAGGCTTGCTGACCAGTGTAGGGTATATGCGCTGACTCAGAGCGCCCCTCACAGTGCCGCACTATGTACCGCTGAGCCCCGGAGCGCAGTTAGTACTGTGCTGCCTACCCTGTTGCCGCCATCTTCACACCGACTCTCCACTTGCCAGGGGGGCCGGTGACTCACTCGCCACCGAATTCTTCTGGCTCTGTAAGGGGTTGGCGGCATGCTGCTGGGGTGAGCGATCCTCTGTGGCGGCGAACGTTCGATCCCCTCAGGAGCTCAGTGTCCTCTCAGCGGAGATAGTGGCTCAGACCCCGCAGGGCGGACACTACTCCCCCCCTTAGTCCCTTAGCCAACAGCCTCCCTGTAAAATAATAAACACTAAAAAAAACTTTTACCAGAGAAACTGTAGAGCTCCCCTAGCTGTGACCGGCTCCTCTGGGCACATTCTCTAAATTGTCTGGTAGGAGGGGCATAGAGGGAGGAGCCAGACCACACTCTCAAACTCTTAAAGTGCCAGTGGCTCCTAGTGGACCCGTCTATACCCATGGTACTAATGTGCATCTCTAGGACGTAAGAGCAAAGGGCAGTGTACTGTGTGGTGTGACCCGGCGACTGCTGTTGCACGCCCAATCAGCAAACATCCCCGACTGTGGTCACTTACCCACACATGTGGAGATGTCACTAACAAATGAATAACAAGTGGCGCTTGACAATCAGAGTGGAGATGTCACACCTGCAGGATCGCTGCCTTCCCTTCCTCCCTCCCATCGGGACCCGCGACAGCGCAAACTGCTGATATGGCAGAAATGTAAATAAATTAATTTAAAAAAAACAATACCACACACATGGTGCAGAGACTACAGGGTCCGGACATCCCGTCCATCCGTTATGCTCCGTGGGCTACTTCCCTGCCCAAAGACATAATGGGTGTGGCTACCCAGTCCCACACTCCCCGCCACCCCTGGAAGGTACAGAATACAGATCGGAGGCGGAGCATGGGAGGCTGGTAGAGCTCTTCATTCAATTAACACCCTTGAAATATCCAGCACATGAGCGCAGACACTGCACAGGGTACACTGACCTGGCCAGCTGCGCCCCCCTCTGTCAGACCTGTCACGACGCCCAGGCCAAGCACCCTGCTCGCCCCGCCTTAGATACGCCTCTGCCTATCAGGCTGACTTACACTTCTACATCTGAGAGGCGTGTCATAAAATCGACCTATATTCAAATGTAAATGAGCCCCAAAGTTAGTAAAATCTACTTGTTGAAGAAAATACACTTATTTTTCAGCATTTGTTTGTGTATTGGTTTTACAAGAGGTTCCATATAATGTAAGTGGCCACAAGAAACCTTATTTAAAATGCATGTAGCCATAGGGATCATTGGGGCAGATGTATTAAGCCTGGAGAAGGCATAAAGAAGTGATAAAGTGGTGATAAGTGCAAAGGTGATAATGCACTAGCCTATCAGCTCATAACTGTCAATTTACATATTGGAGCTGATTGGCTGGTGCATTATCACCTTGCACTTATCACTTCTGTATCACTTCTCCAGGCTTAAAACATCTGCCCCATTGTGTCTTTGAATGTATGTATCTCGATTTATTTTTTTACCCCAAGAATGTAACAGCTACATAACGGGGGTGAGGTGCAATCAGGGAGATTGCTGGACTATTCAGGGAGTCAGGGCGATTGCTACTATTTCTGGGAGTCGTCTGCAGAATGCAGGAGAGTAGGCAACTATGGGTTAGATATGTTTACATTAGAAAAGAGGCGTCTAAGAGGAGACATTATTTATATTTACAAATATATAAAGAGACATTACATGGAACTATCAGGCAAATTGTTTACTGTAAAATCTCTACACAGGACACGCAGATATCCTCTGAGGTTAGAGGAGAGAAAATTTCGTACCCAACGAAGGAAAGCGTTCTTCACAGTAAGGGCTGTAAGGATTTGGAATTCTCTACCAGAGAAGGTAGTAATGGTAGACTAAGTCAACAAGTTTAAAAATGGATTAGACACATTTTTAAACGAAAAATATATCCAAGGATACGGCATTTAAGATACATTTAAATTTTAGATACAGCGCAAATTATAGTTGACAATTAGATAAAATAATAATGATAATAATAATAGTGATGAGCGGGTTCGTTCCTCGGAAACCGAAACCCCCCCCCCCGAACTTCACCCATTTTACACGGGTCCGAGGCATACTCGGATTCTCCCGTATGGCTCGGTTAACCCGAGCGCGCCCGAACGTCATCATCCCGCTGTCGGATTCTCGCGAGATTCGGATTCTATATAAGCAGCAGCGCGTCGCCGCCATTTTCACTCGTGCATTGGAAATGTTAGGGAGGACGTGGCTGGCGTCCTCTCCGTTTATTGTTGATGCAAATATTTGTGCTTGCTTATTGCTTAATTGTGGGGACTGGGGAGCAGGTGTATATTAATATAGGAGGAGTAGTGCAGAGTTTTGCTGATCAGTGACCACCAGTTTTATCCGTTCTCTGCCTGAAAAAAACGCTGCTTATCTGTGCTCAGTGTGCTGCATATATCTGTGCTCACACTGCTTAATAGTGGGGACTGGGGAGCAGCTGTATTATATAGGAGGAGTACAGTGCAGAGTTTTGCTGACAGTGACCACCAGTATACGTTGTCTGCCTGAAAAACACTCCATATCTGTGCTGCATTGTAGTATATAGTAGGAGTACAGTGCATAATTTTGCTGACCACCAGTATATAATATATAGGAGTACGGTACAGAAGGCTACTGCTGTACCTACCTTTGTGTCGTCAAGTATACTATCCATCCATACCTGTGGTGCATTTAAGTTTTGCACAGTTTGCTGACCACCAGTATATAATATATAGCATTACGGTACAGTAGGCCACTGCTGTACCTACCTCTGTGTCGTCAAGTATACTATCCATCCATACCTGTGGTGCATTTAAGTTTTGCACAGTTTGCTGACCACCAGTATATAATATATAGCATTACGGTACAGTAGGCCACTGCTGTACCTACCTCTGTGTTGTCAAGTATACTATCCATCCATACCTGTGGTGCATTTAAGTTTTGCACAGTTTGCTGACCACCAGTATATAATATATAGCATTACGGTACAGTAGGCCACTGCTGTACCTACCTCTGTGTCATCAAGTATACTATCCATCCATACCTGTGGTGCATTTCAGTTGTGCGCAGTATGTATAGTAGTAGGCCATTGCTATTGATACTGGCATATAATTCCACACATTAAAAAATGGAGAACAAAATGTGGAGGTTAAAATAGGGAAAGATCAAGATTCACTTCCACCTCGTGCTGAAGCTGCTGCCACTAGTCATGGCCGAGACGATGAAATGCCATCAACGTCGTCTACCAAGGCCGATGCCCAATGTCATAGTAGAGAGCATGTAAAATCCAAAAAACAAAAGTTCAGTAAAATGACCCAAAAATCAAAATTGAAAGCGTCTGGTGAGAAGCGTAAACTTGCCAATATGCCATTTACGACACGGAGTGGCAAGGAACGGCTGAGGCCCTGGCCTATGTTCATGGCTAGTGGTTCAGATTCACATGAGGATGGAAGCACTCATCCTCTCGCTAGAAAAATGAAAAGTCTTAAGCTGGCAAAAGCACAGCAAAGAACTGTGCGTTCTTCTAAATCACAAATCCCCAAGGAGAGTCCAATTGTGTCGGTTGCGATGCCTGACCTTCCCAACACTGGACGGGAAGAGCTTGCGCCTTCCAACATTTGCATGCCCCCTGCAAGTGCTGGAAGGAGCACCCGCAGTCCAGTTCCTGATAGTCAAATTGAAGATGTCACTGTTGAAGTACACCAGGATGAGGATATGGGTGTTGCTGGCGCTGGGGAGGAAATTGACAAGGAGGATTCTGATGGTGAGGTGGTTTGTTTAAGTCAGGCACCCGGGGAGACACCTGTTGTCCGTGGGACGAATATGGCCATTGACATGCCTGGTCAAAATACAAAAAAAATCAGCTCTTCAGTGTGGAATTATTTCAACACAAATGCGGACAACAGGTGTCAAGCCGTGTGTTGCCTTTGTCAAGCTGTAATAAGTAGGGGTAAGGACGTTAACCACCTCGGAACATCCTCCCTTATACGTCACCTGCAGCGCATTCATCATAAGTCAGTGACAAGTTCAAAAACTTTGGATGACAGCGGAAGCAGTCCACTGACCACTAAATTCCTTCCTCTTGTAACCAAGCTCCTGCAAACCACACCACCAACTCCCTCAGTGTCAATTTCCACCTTACACAGGAAAGCCAATAGTCCTGCAGGCCATGTCACTGGCAAGTCTGACGAGTCCTCTCCTGCCTGGGATTCCTCCGATGCATCCTTGAGTGTAACGCCTACTGCTGCTGGCGCTGCTGTTGTTGCTGCTGGGAGTCGATCGTCATCCCAGAGGGGAAGTCGGAAGACCACTTTGTACTACTTCCAGTAAGCAATTGACTGTCCAACAGTCCTTTGCGAGGAAGATGAAATATCACAGCAGTCATCCTGCTGCAAAGCGGATAACTCAGGTCTTGTCAGCCTGGGTGGTGAGAAACGTGGTTCCGGTATCCACCGTTAATTCAGAGGCAACTAGAGACTTGTTTAAGTTTCTGTGTCCCCGGTACCAAATACCATCTAGGTTCCATTTCTCTAGGCAGGCGATACCGAAAATGTACACAGACGTCAGAAAAAGAGTCACCAGTGTCCTAAAAAATGCAGTTGTACCCAATGTCCACTTAACCACGGACATGTGGACAAGTGGAGCAGGGCAGACTCAGGACTATATGACTGTGACAGCCCACTGGGTAGATGTATTGCCTCCCGAAGCAAGAACAGCAGCGGCGGCACCAGTAGCAGCATCTCGCAAACGCAAACTCGTTCCTAGGCAGGCTACGCTTTGTATCACCGCTTTCCATAAGAGGCACACAGCTGACAACCTTTTACGGAAACTGAAGAACATCATCGCAGAATGGCTTACCCCAATTGGACTCTACTGGTGATTTGGGACATTGGACAACGGCAGTAATATTGTGCGTGCATTACATCTGGGCAAATTCCAGCACGTCCCATGTTTTGCACATACATTGAATTTGGTGGTGCAGAATTATTAAAAAAATGACAGGGGCGTGCAAGAGATGCTGTCGGTGGCCCGAAGAATTGCGGGCCACTTTCGGCATTCAGCCACCGCGTGCCGAAGACTGGAGCACCACCAAACAGTCCTGAACCTGCCCTGCCATCATCTGAAGCAAGAGGTGGTAACGAGGTGGAATTCAACCCTCTATATGCTTCAGAGGATGGAGGAGCAGCAAAAGGCCATTCAAGCCTATACATCTGCCCACGATATAGGCAAAGGAGGGGGAATGCACCCGACTCAAGCGCAGTGGAGAATGATTTCAACGTTGAACTTGCCACATGTGAAGTCAGTTCAGACACTGCCAGCCTGAGTCAGGTCATTCCCCTCATCAAGCTTTTGCAGAAGAAGCTGGAGACATTGAAGGAGGAGCTAAATAGAGCGATTCCGCTAGGCATGTGGGACTTGTGGATGGAGCCCTTAATTCGCTTAACCAGGATTCACGGGTGGTCAATCTGTTGAAATCAGAGCACTACATTTTGGGCACCGTGCTCGATCCTAGATTTAAAACCTACGTTGTATCTCTCTTTCCGGCAGACACAAGTCTGCAGAGGTTCAAAGACCTGCTGGTGAGAAAATTGTCAAGTCAAGCGGAACGTGACCCGTCAACAGCTCCTCCTTCACATTCTCCCGCAACGGGGGGTGCGAGGAAAAGGCTAAGAATTCCGAGCCCACCCGCTGGCGGTGATGCAGGGCAGTCTGGAGCGAGTGCTGACATCTGGTCCAGACTGAAGGACCTGGCAACGATTACTGACATGTCGTCTACTGTCACTGCATATGATTCTGTCACCATTGAAAGAATGGTGGAGGATTATATGAGTGACCGCATCCAAGTAGGCACGTCAGACAGTCCGTACGTATACTGGCAGGAAAAAGAGGCAATTTGGAGGCCCTTGCACAAACTGGCTGTATTTTACCTAAGTTGCCCACCCTCCAGTGTGTACTCCGAAAGAGTGTTTAGTGCAGCTGCTCACCTTGTCAGCAAACGGCGTACAAGGTTACTTCCAGAAAATGTGGAGAAGATGATGTTCATCAAAATGAATTATAATCAATTCCTCCGTGGAGACATTCACCAACAATTGCCTCCAGAAAGTACACAGGGACCTGAGATGGTGGATTCCAGTGGGGACGAATTAATAATCTGTGAGGAGGGGGATGTACACAGTGAAAGGGGTGAGCTATCGGAGGATGATGATGAGGTGGACATCTTGCCTCTGTAGAGCCAGTTTGTGCAAGGAGAGATTGATTGCTTCTTTTTTGGTGGGGGCCCAAACCAACCAGTCATTTCAGTCACAGTCGTGTGGCAGACCCTGTCGCTGAAATGATGGGTTCGTTAAAGTGTGCATGTCCTGTTTATACAACATAAGGGTGGGCGGGAGGGCCCAAGGACAATTCCATCTTGCACCTCTTTTTTCTTTCATTTTTCTTTGCATCATGTGCTGTTTGGGGACAATTGTTTTGAAGTGCCATCCTGCCTGACACTGCAGTGCCACTCCTAGATGGGCCAGGTGTTTGTGTCGGCCACTTGTGTCGCTTAGCTTAGTCACACAGCGACCTAGGTGCGCCTCTTTTTTTCTTTGCATCATGTGCTGTTTGGGGACAATTTTTTTGAAGTGCCATCCTGCCTGACACTCCAGTGCCACTCCTAGATGGGCCAGGTGTTTTTGTCGGCCACTTGTGTCGCTTAGCTTAGTCACACAGCGACCTTGGTGCGCCTCTTTTTTTCTTTGCATCATGTGCTGTTTGGGGACTATTTTTTTGAAGTGCCATCCTTTCTGACACTGCAGTGCCACTCCTAGATGGGCCAGGTGTTTGTGTCGGCCACTTGGGTCGCTTAGCTTAGCCATCCAGCGACCTCGGTGCAAATTTTAGGACTAAAAATAATATTGTGAGGTGTGAGGTGTTCAGAATAGACTGAAAATGAGTGGAAATTATGGTTATTGAGGTTAATAATACTATGGGATCAAAATGACCCCCAAATTCTATGATTTAAGCTGTTTTTGAGGGTTTTTTGTAAAAAAACACCTGAATCCAAAACACACCCGAATAAGACAAAAAATTTTCAGGGAGGTTTTGCCAAAACACGTCCGAATCCAAAACACGGCCGCGGAACCGAATCCAAAACCAAAACCCGAAAAATTTCCGGTGCACATCACTAAATAATAATAACTTTATCTGGGTCAATATAGTTAAACTATAGTTACATACAGAATAATGTAGGAATTATAATACAGGATGCACTCGATGGAAATTTTGTCATTTTTCAACCTCATTAACTATGTTACTATGTTACGTTACTTTAAACTCCTGGGACGCATGACGTAATCTTCCCTCTCAGCAGGCTTGAAGATAACTTGTAGGTGCTGCGGTACTGGATGCAAAGGGAGACACAGCCAGGCAAAGGGCTGCTGGGAGGAGGCATGATGTCATTGTAGGGGTTGCGACACTGGATGCAGAGGAAGACAGCTGGGTGCGGTGCTGTTGGGAGAAGGCACGATATCATCACTCCTCCCAGCAGGCTTACAGATAACTGTAGGGGTGTTACTGGATAAAAGAGAGAGCTGGGTGCGGGGCTGCTGGGAGGTGTGACATGACCGTCCCTCCCAGCAGGCAGGAAACACTTCTCTGTGATGTAAGGTGAGAGTCTGGTGCAAGGGAGGATGCTTAGGGGTACATCCAGGCCCCATAGCGGCCGCACCGCCTGTATCTATGGTAGCTAAGCTTTAGTCTGCATTTTACTTGGGTTTGTTGCTGCTTTTATTCAACTTTCCTGCCATGTAAGCAGAATAACTGTAATATAGGAAGGCCTGGGAATTCGAATAGTGTAGGATGCTCCTTAGTGGAGTATGAATAAAATGTTTCTTGTATATTTCTATAGTGCAAAAAGCTAATAAATTGTTAGTCAATACATGACAGACAATCCTTTGATTAGTGAAATACATACATTAAAGTGGTGCTATTATCATATAGTGTAGGAACACTAGAGTGGAGAACCCTTGACGTGGCTGGGCTCACCATAGGTTTGCAAATGTATGTAACCGAGATCTCTGTATTATTATTATCATGTAAACTGTATGTCTTTATTGCTGACCCATTATAATGTGCTGGGGGGACTTGTCTTTACAAATAAACCAATAAATTGATTTGAGCACCTACAATATTGTGAATCACCAACACAGTAAAGACTGTATTTTCCTGCCAAGCAAGTGCACACAAAGTACTGTAGAATAACTGTAACATAGGAAGGCCTGGGAATAAGGATAGTGTAGGATGTGGGATAGTGCTGTAAAAGACTCTGCACATTTGCACTCTTCTCAGTGGAACATTAATAAAATGTCTTTTATATGGTGCTCTAGGCTAAAAAAATTTGATTTATGATGTGATTTTTTTTTTTAGACTATTTTAGCCACATAATACAAAGACAAGACTCATGAGGAAGATCTTGATTGTGAAATAATACAGACCTACAAACTGCACAAGCGGAGTCTCAGCACACCATAATGGACCAGCAAAAGAGGAACATCCTACATGATAATAGTAATGTAGCAACCTCAGTTACATACATTTGCAAACATATGGTAGGCCACCGCCCATGGCAAGATCTGGGGTGGGAGGGAGGGTAGGGCGGTCAATACTTGTATATAAGCATTATAGTACCTCTACTGTAGTTTACAAAATGTGTCCTGGCTGGGGATCAGCAGCGCCGATGTGTGTATCACAGCCTCTGCTGAACCGGCCTGGACGCAGCTCTCAGCTTCTCCTTCCTGAATAACTGTCCCCAGACTCCCATTGGTTAGTTACACAGGAGTGGGTTATACAGGAAGGAGAAGCTGAGAGCTGCATCCAGACCGATGCAGCGTTGGCTGTAATACACACAGCAGCGCTGCTGATCCTCGGGGACAGACAGCCAGGACACAATGTATAACAAACAGTAAAGGTACTATAAAGCTTATACACGAGTATTAACCTGCCCCCCCCCCCCCAACCCCAACCCTGCTATATGTGGTCTGAGCTGCAATCCACGAGCAGCAGACTCCATGAAGAAGATCCCGATTGTGAAATAATACTTACCTTAGAACTGCACAAACTGGGTCTCTAAAAGGGCAGCATAGGTTTTATGATCATCCTTTACTTACAAAGTTACAGGAGAATGTAGCAAACATTAATAAAACAGGAACATAATTTGAAACAAAGGAAGAAACTAACAATACAAGAACATAAACAAAAAGTGGCGACATACAACTATTAGTCTGGATCTCAGACAAATAACACATAACACAGACTAGCTAAATCACCAGCATACAGTACATGACACTATCATAGATTTGAGAAAATGCAGAAAAAACAAACAACTGTGACAGATTACGTTACTACACCCATCAATACAGTATAGGAGAAATGTTCTAACAATGAATTACTTTACTGTCACTTATAGTTTGAACATGACGGACAATCGCCTTCTACTCCTTTAACCACTTAACTGGCATATTCGCGCCCCCCTGCCCTAAAAAAAAAGAAATGGTTCAGAAATAAAAAATAAATACAAATAATAGAATTATCATAATAATAATAATAATACAGGTTGAGTATCCCATATCCAAATATTCCGAAATACGGAATATTCCGAAATACGGACTTTTTTGAGTGAGAGTGAGATAGTGAAACCTTTGTTTTTTGATGGCTCAATGTACACAAACTTTGTTTAATACACAAAGTTATTAAAAATATTGTATTAAATGACCTTCAGGCTGTGTGTATAAGGTGTATATGAAACATAAATGAATTGTGTGAATGTAGACACACTTTGTTTAATGCACAAAGTTATAAAAAATATTGGCTAAAATTGCCTTCAGGCTGTGTGTATAAGGTGTATATGTAACATAAATGCATTCTGTGCTTAGATTTAGGTCCCATCACCATGATCTCTCATTATAGTATGCAGTTATTCCAAAATACGGAAAAATCCCATATCCAAAATACCTCTGGTCCCAAGCATTTTGGATAAGGGATACTCAACCTGTAATAATAATAAAAATAAAAAAAAACAACAGGATTTTAATACCTACCGGTAAATCCTTTTCTCCTAGTCTGTAGAGGATGCTGGGGTCCATTTCATGACCATGGGGTATAGACGGTTCCGCAGGAGCCATGGGCACTTTAAGACTTTTCAAGGGTGTGAACTGGCTCCTCCCTCTATGCCCCTCCTCCAGACCTCAGTTATAGGAACTGTGCCCAGGGAGACGGACATTTCGAGGAAACTATTTACTTTTATACTAATGGTGAGATTCATACCAGCTCACACCTCAAACATGCCGCACAACATGGCATTCAACATAACACATGCCAACAGGCATGAACCATTTACAGTAACAGGCTGAAAACAAATATAACACACTTGTGTAACTAACTGAACAAAACTGCAGGTAAAGTACGCACTGGGTCGGGCGGCCAGCATCCTCTACGGACTAGGAGAAAAGGATTTACCGGTAGGTTTTAAAATCCTGTTTTCTCATACGTCCTAGAGGATGCTGGGGTCCATTTCATGACCATGGGGTTTATACCAAAAGCTCCAGTACGGGCGGGTCCTCATCGGCCAAAGTGTCAAACTTATAAAATTTAGCAAAAGTGTTTGACCCTGACCAAGTAGCTGCTCGGCAAAGTTGCAATGCCGAGACCCCCCGGGCAGCCGAACAGGACGAGCCCACCTTCCTAGTAGAATGGGCCTTCACCGACATAGGTAACAGCGATCCAGCCGTAGAATGAGCATGCTGAATCATTCCTCTGATCCAGCGCTCAATAGTCTGCTTAGAAGCAGGACACCCAATCTTGCTGGGAACATACAGGACAAAAAGAGCCTCTGTTTTCCATAACCGAGCTGTTCTTGCGACATAAATCTTCAAAGCTCTAACCACATCTAGAGACTGTGACTCAGTGAAAGTGTCAGTAGCTACTGGCACCACAATAGGTTGGTTTATGTGGAAGGACGAAACCACCTTTGGAAGAAATTGTTGACGAGTTCTTAACTCTGCCCTATCTTCATGGAAGATCAGGTAAGGGCTCTTGTGAGGCAAGGCCCCCAACTCAGACACCCGCCTTGCGGATGCCAAGGCCAAAAGCTTTCCAAGTGAGAAACTTCAATTCTATCTCCTGCAGAGGTTCAAACCAATCTGATTGAAGGATCTGCAACACCACATTAAGGTCCCATGGTGCCACTGGAGGCACAAATGGAAGCTGGATGTGCAGAAACCCTTTCACGAACGTCTGAACTTCTGGAAAGGAGGCCAATTGTTTTTGAAAGAAAACTTATAAGGCCGAAATCTGGACCTTGATTGACCCCAATCTAAGGCCCGCATCCACACCAGCCTGCAGAAAATGGAGAAAAAACTTCCCAACTCAAACTCTTCCGTAGCAGCCTTCTTGGATTCACACCAATACACATATTTTCTCCAAATACGGTGGTAATGTTTAGACGTTACTCTTTTCCTGGCCTGAATAAGAGTGGGGATGACTTCCTTGGGAATACCCTTTCGGGCTAGGATCCGGCGCTCAACAGCCATGCTGTCAAATGTAGCCGCGGTAAGTCTTGATACACAGACGGCCCCTGCTGTAGTAGAGAGGCCGATGATCTTCTATGAGCAACTCCTGAAGATCTGGATACCAAGCCCTCCTTAGCCAGTCTGGGGCAATGAAGATTGCTCAAACTCTTGTTGTTCTTATTATTTTGAGAACTTTTGGAATCGGTGGAAGTGGAGGGAAAACATATACTGACCGAAACACCCACTGGGTCACCAGTGCATCCACTGCTACTGCTTGAGGGTCTCTCGACCTGGAACAATATCTCTGAAGCTTCTTGTTTAGACGAGATGCCATCATGTCTTCTTGAGGAACTCCCCAAAGACTTGTCACCTCTGCGAAGACTTCTTGGTGGAGGCCCCACTCTCCTGTATGGAGATCGTGTCTGCTGAGGAAGTCTGCTTCCCAGTTGTCCACTCCCGGAATGAAAATTGCTGACAGAGCTCTTACATGTCTTTCTGCCCAGAGGAGAATCCTGGTCACCTCTGCCATTGCTGCTCTGCTTTTCGTTCCGCCTTGCCTGTTTATGTACGCGACTGCTGTTACATTGTCCAACTGGATCTGCACGGGATGATCTTAAAGAAGATGTACCGCTTGCAGAAGGCCGTTGTAAATGGCTCTCAATTCCAGAACGTTTATGTGAAGGCAGGCTTCCTGACTTGACCATTTTCCTTGGAAGCTTCCCCCTGTGTGACAGCTCCCCAGCCTCGGAGACTTGCATTCGTGGTTATTGGGACCCGGTAGTGAATCCCAAACCTGCGTCCCTCTAGTAGGTGAGAACTGTGTAGCCACCACAGGAGCAAAATCCTGGCTTTGGGGATTATTCCGGTGCATGTGTAGGTGGGATCCGGATAACTTGTCCAACAGGACCCACTGGAATACTCTGGCATGAAATCGGCCAAACTGTATGGCCTCGTAGGCCGCTACCATTTTCCCGAAAAACCGAATGCATTGATGGATCGACATGCTTGTTGGTTTCAATATTTGTTTGACCATTTTCTGGATTTTCAGAGCCTTTTCCACTGGAAGAAATACTCTCCGTACTTCTGTGTCCAGAATCATCCCTAAAAAGGACAATCTTGTCGTTGGTTCCAATTACGACTTTGGAAAATTCATGATCCAAACGTGTTGTTGGAGTATTGACAGGGAGAGTGCAATGTTCTGCACCAACTGTTCCCTGGATCTCGCTTTTATCAGGAGATCGTCCAGATAAGGATTATATTGACTCCTTTTTGACGAAGGATGACCATCATCTCCGCCATCACCTTGGTGAATACCCTTGGTGCCGTGGAGAGTCCGAACGGCAACGTCTGGAACTGGTAACGGCAATCCTGTACTGCGAATCTCAGATAAGCTTGGTGAGGAGTATAAATGGGAACATGCAAGTAAGCATGCTTTATGTCTACTGACACCATGAAGTCCCCCTCCTCCAGACTGGAAATCACTACCCTCAGCTATTCCATCTTAAACTTGAACCTTTTCAGGTAGAGATTCAGATTTTTCAGGTTTAAAATCGGTCTGACCGAGCCGTCCGGCTTCGGAACTACAAAGAGGCTTGAATAAAAACCTTCTCCTTGCTGTGACAAGGGTACCAGGACAATGACCTGATCCTGACATAATTTTTGAATTGCGTTGTTACTGCCTCTCCTTCTGGAAGAGAAGCTGGAAAGGTCGATTTTAAAAATCGGCATGGGGGGACGTCTTGAAACTCTAGTTTGTACCCATGGGACACTATTTGTAAGACCCATGGGTCCAGACCAGATTGAATCCAGATTTGACTGAAAAGTTTCAGACGTGCTCCCACCCAAGCGGACTCCCGCAAGGGAGCCCCAGCGTCATGCTGCAGATTTGGCAGAAGCAGGGGTGGACTTCTGCTCCTGCGATCCGGGAGACGCTGCAGATTTCTTTCCTTTTCCCATTCCCCTACCTGCAAAAAAGGGGGAACCTTTGGCCGAAAGGAGGACTGCATGCGAGAGTGATGTGACTTTTTGGCCGGTGTAGGAGCATAAGGCAAGAATGTCGACTTACCTGCGGTAGCCGCCGAGACTAACGCATCCAGCCCATCACCAAACAAGGCCTCACCTTTATACGGGAGAGCCTCCATATTTCTTTTGGAATCTGCATCAGCATTCCACTGGCGAATCCACAACGCCCTCCAAGTCGATACTGCCATGGTAGCGGTTCTTGATCCCAAGACCAATATATTTCATGGTTTCTAGTACGTACGCAGCAGCGTCTCTGATATGACCTAACATTAGAAGTATCTCGTCTCCATCTATTGTGTCAATGTCTAATGACAAGTTTTCTGACCACTTCTCAATAGCACTACTCACCCACGCACAGACAATGGTAGGCCTGAGTAGTGTCCCATTGGCCACATCAATAGATCACCTCACTCACTTGCGCCTGTCGGCTTCTTAAGTGAAGCCATTCCAGGCGCAGGGAGAAACACCTTCTCTCTTTTATGACAGGGCCCTGTCTAAAATGCGGTGTGACTCCCACCTTTTGGAAGAAGGTAAGCTGCCTGAATTCCTTTTGGGAATCTGAAATTTCTTTTCAGGTTAAATCAGACTCCCTCCAAGAGACTGTTCAACACCTGAGGTGGAGGGAAAATGACATTACTTCTTTACTAAAGTAAACCCTCTCCTTGTGGTAAAAGAGGGGCTTCGTAACTTCTAACACCACCTTTATAGCTAAAACATGTTTTGAATGCTTTTTTTGCTAATTTAGGACCTATTCCCCTGGAAACACTAATGTCGACATAGGAAAAAGAGTCCGTGTCGGTATCAGTTTGTACTACTTGTAAAAATTTGTATGTGGCCCAGAGGGGTCCCTGTGGATGAAAGGCAGAACTATTAAAAATCACATCTTCAACAGATTATATTCAGTTTTCTGTATGAGATTCAGTAGTGATTCACACTATCATGTAACCTTTCACCCAGTCAGGCTCTTGGTGTCATATTACACCTCTGTGTCTCTAACATGTCTTCCACAGAGCAAGAGATTCCCTGCCACAGACATGTCACACACGTGCACAACCACACCACAGACACTCCGGGACTTATAGGGGACAGACCCACCGTAAAATCTGTCAGAGGGACACAGATAGGATTTGCCAGTTCACAACCCAGCGCCAGTAACACAATGTCTGTGAACACAAAATGCCCACTGACATGCAGCGCTTTTATAATGTTAATCACACAATTATATAGCACCAATTCACTGTGGCCCCCCTATTTTACACCCTGATACTTGTTCAGTAGTGGAGGAGGACCAGCGTTGTCTCTGCAGCCTGAGGAGAGTGAGAAAACGGCGCTGAGCAGTGTGCTGGCTGACTGAGGAGGAAGCTCCACTCTTCAATGGCGTGTTTCTCCTCAGCTTTTATGAAGTAAATTTTTATACTGGCAGGGGTAGGACTGTGCCTCAGCAACTTATGCCCCTTATTTATGCCAGTTTCCATAGGTTTCATGCTGCCCAGGGCGCCCCTCCCCCCCGCGCCCTGCAGTGCCTGTGTATGTGTGGGCAACATGGCGCGCTGCGCTCCCGCCAGCCGTGCGGTACCTTTAGCCGTCACTTTCTTGATTGAAGATCTGTCTTCTAACACGCACCTGTTTTCTGACTTCTGGCTCTGTGAGGGTGGTGATGGCGTGCTGTGGGAGTGAGCATCTAGGCACGGCTAGCGTTCAGTTCCCTTCAGGAGCTAATGGTGTCCTGTCAGCCAGAAGCAGAGCCATGAAACTCTTTAGGAAGTTGGTTCCTACTTCTGCCCCCTCAGTCCCACGAAGCAGGGAGACTGTTGCCAGCAGTTCTCCCTGAAAATAAAAAACCTAACATAAGTCTTTTCAGAGAAACTCAGTAGAGCTCCTCTGGAGTGCATCCAGTCTGCCTGGGCAAATTTCTAAAACTGAGGTCTGGAGGAGGGGTATAGAGGGAGGAGCCAGTTCACACCCTTGAAAAGTCTTAAAGTGCCCATGGTTCCTGCGGAACCATCTATACCCCATGGTCATGAAATGGACCCCAGCATCCTCTAGGACGTATGAGAAATAATAATAATAAAAAAGCTTTAACATTTGTAAAATATTGCTTTTTTAAACATCGTAACATTGGACCATCGCGACCTTGATTTCCCCGTCTCCAGCCCCACAGGTACACGTTCAGCAGCACAGCAGACACTATGAATGAAGGGGGGGTGGGATGGGAGGGGGAGTGCAGAAATGCAGAGGGGGCTAGAAGGTCCATCTGTGATTGGTGGCTACTAGAAGATTACCTTCCAGCAGCAGTCCACTCAGTTTCTGATTAGTCAGATAATGCACAGCCTGGTGTGCTAACAAAAGCTGCGACCACATCACGCAAGTGGTTAAAATAAAACCTTGAGGTACATGCAGAGATGATTATTACACTTTTTCCCTGTCTCCACATATAAGGTATATGTATATTTCATTAAAACAATGTTTTGATTTAATCATGTAGTAATCTCTTCTACAAAATTGTACAAACATTCTTCCTGGTATACAGTATTACAGACATTATTCTTGAGTGGAGCCTTTTGTGCTGTGCAGACAAGAAGCACCTTTCCCACCATGCCGAATCTTTTCACGTCGTCAACACACAATAGGGCTCACTTACTAATACTGCACTTAAGTAAAAAAAAAGGTGCAGTTCACTATAGCAACCAATCAGACACTTGCTTTCACTGCGTAACTTCCCTTATAAGTCTTAAAAGCAAATTGCCGATTTGTTGTTGTGGTTAAGTGAAAATGTTGCCATAAAAATAATAAGATTTTACTTACCGATAAATCTATTTCTCATAGTCCGTAGTGGATGCTGGGGACTCCGTCAGGACCATGGGGAATAGCGGCTCCGCAGGAGACAGGGCACAAAAGCAAGCTTTTAGGATCACATGGTGTGTACTGGCTCCTCCCCCCATGACCCTCCTCCAAGCCTCAGTTAGGTACTGTGCCCGGACGAGCGTACACAATAAGGAAGGATCTTGAATCCCGGGTAAGACTCATACCAGCCACACCAATCACACCGTACAACTTGTGATTTGAACCCAGTTAACAGTATGATAACAATGAAGTAGCCTCTAAAAAAGATGGCTCACAACAATAATAACCCGATTTTTTGTAACAATAACTATGTACAAGTAATGCAGACAATCCGCACTTGGGATGGGCGCCCAGCATCCACTACGGACTATGAGAAATAGATTTATCGGTAAGTAAAATCTTATTTTCTCTAACGTCCTAGTGGATGCTGGGGACTCCGTCAGGACCATGGGGATTATACCAAAGCTCCCAAACGGGCGGGAGAGTGCGGATGACTCTGCAGCACCGAATGAGAGAACTCCAGGTCCTCCTCAGCCAGGGTATCAAATTTGTAGAATTTTGCAAACGTGTTTGCCCCTGACCAAGTAGCTGCTCGGCAAAGTTGTAAAGCCGAGACCCCTCGGGCAGCCGCCCAAGATGAGCCCACCTTCCTTGTGGAATGGGCATTTACAGATTTTGGCTGTGGCAGGCCTGCCACAGAATGTGCAAGCTGAATTGTACTACAAATCCAACGAGCAATAGTCTGCTTAGAAGCAGGAGCACCCAGCTTTTTGGGTGCCTACAATATAAACAGCAAGTCAGACTTTCTGACTCCAGCCGTCCTGGAATTATATATATATATATATATATATATATATATATATATATATATATATATATTTTCAGGGCCCTGACAACGTCTAGCAACTTGGAGTCCTCCAAGTCCCTAGTAGCCGCAGGCACCACAATAGGTTGTTTCAGGTGAAACGCTGACACCACCTTAGGAAGAAACTGGGGACGAGTCCGCAGTTCTGCCCTGTCCGAATGGAAAATCAAATATGGGCTTTTGTAAGGCAAAGCCGCCAATTTTGACAATCGCCTGGCCGAGGCCAGGGCCAACAGCATGGTCACTTTCCATGTGAGATATTTCAAATCCACAGATTTGAGTGGTTCAAACCAATATGATTTGAGGAATCCCAACACTACGTTGAGATCCCACGGTGCCACTGGAGGCACACAAGGGCTGTATATGCAATACTCCCTTGACAAACGTCTGGACTTCAGGAACTGAAGCCAATTCTTTCTGGAAGAAAATCTATAGGGCCGAAACTTGAACCTTAATGGACTCCAATTTGAGGCTCATAGACACTCCTGTTTGCAGGAAGTGCAGAAATCGACCTAGTTGAATTTTTTTTTTTTTTTTTTTGTGGGGCCTTCCTGGCCTCACCCACGCAACATATTTTTACCACATGTGGTGATAACGTTGTGCGGTCACCTCCTTCCTGGCTTTGACCAGGGTAGGTATGACCTCTTCCGGAATGCCTTTTCCCTTAGGATCCGGCGTTCAAACCGCCATGCCGTCAAACGCAGTCGCGGTAAGTCTTGGAACAGACAAGGTCCCTGCTGGAGCAGGTCCTTTCTTAAAGGCCGATGCCACGGTTCCTCTTGGAACAGACATGGTACTTGCTGAAAACAAATCCCTTCTTAGCTCCCGAGGCCATTAGTCCTCTGTGAGCATCTCTTGAAGTTCCGGTTACCAAGTCCCTCTTGGCCAATCCGGAGCCACGAGTATAGTTCTTACTCCTCTATGTCTTATAATTCTCAATACCTTGGTTATGAGAAGCAGAGGAGGGAACACATACACCGACTGTTACACCCACGGTGTTACCAGGACGTCCACAGCTATCGCCTAAAGGTCTCGTGACCTGGCGCAATACCTGTCCCATTTTTTGTTCGGGCGGGACGCCATCATGTCCACCTTTGGTCTTTCCCAACGGTTCACAATCATGCGGAAAACTTCCCGATGAAGTTCCCACTCTCCCGGGTGGAGGTCGTGCCTGCTGAGGAAGTCTGCTTCCCAGTCGTCCACTCCCGGAATGAACACTGCTGACAGTGCTATCACATGATTTTCCGCCTAGCGAAAAATCCTTGCAGTTTTGCCACTGCCCTCCTGCTTCTTGTGCCGCCCTTTCTGTTTACGTGGGCGACTGCCGTGATGTTATCCCACTGGATAAATACCGGCTGACCTTGAAGCAGAGGTCTTGCTAAGCTTAGAGCATTATAAATTTGCTCTTAGCTCCAGTATATTTATGTGGAGAGAATTCTCCAGACTTGATCACACTCCTTGTGTGACTGCTCCCCAGCCTCTCAGGCTGGCCTCCGTGGTCACCAGCATCCAATCCTGAATGCCGAATCTGCGGCCCTCTAGAAGATGAGCACTCTGTAATCACCACAGGAGAGACACCCTTGTCCTTGGATATAGGGTTATCCGCTGATGCATCTGAAGATGCGATCCGGACCATTTGTCCAGCAGATTCCACTGAAGAGTTCTTGCGTGAAATCTGCCGAATGGAAGCGCTTCGTAATAAGCCACCATTTTTACCAGGACTCTTGTGCAATGATGCACTGACACTTTTCCTGGTTTTAGGAGGATCCCGATTAGCTCGGATAACTCCCTGGCTTTCTCCTCTGGGAGAAACACCTTTTCCTGGACTGTGTCCAGAATCATCCCTAGGACCAGCAGACGTGTCGTCGGAACAACTGCGGTTTTGGAATATTTAGAATCCACCCGTGCTGTCGTAGAACTACTTGAGATAGTGCTACTCCGACCTCCAACTGTTCTCTGGACCTTGTTCTTATCAGGAGGTCGTCCATTTTCTTTGAAGACGAATCCTCCTTTCGGTCATTACCTTGGTAAGGACCCGGGGTGCCTTGGACAATCCAACGGCATCGTCTTGAAACTGATAGTGACAGTTCTGTACCACGAACCTGAGGTACCCTTGGTGAGAAAAGGCAAATTTTGGGACATGGAGGTAAGCATCCCTGATGTCCAGGGACACCATATAGTCCCCTTGTTCTTTGCTATCACTGCTCTGAGTGACTCCATCTGGATTTGAACCCTTGCAAGTGTTCAAATTTTTCAGATTTAGAATAGGTCTCACCTAGCCTTCAGTACCACCATATAGTGTGGAGTAATACCCCTTTCCTTGTTGTCGGAGGGGTAATTTTATTATCACCTGCTGGGAATACAGCTTGTGAATTGTTTTCAATACTGCCTCCCTGTCGGAGGGAGACATTGGTACAGCAGACTACAGGAACCTGCGAGGGGGGAAACCTCTCGACATTCCAATCTGTACCCCTTGGATACTACTTGTAGGATCCAGGGGTCCTGTACGGTCCCAGCGTCATGCTGAGAACTTGGTAGAAGCGGTGGAGGGCTTCTGTTCCTGGGAATGGGCTGCCTGCTGCAGTCTTCTTCCCTTTCCTCTATCCCTGGGCAGATATGACTCTTATAGGGACGAAAGGACTGAGGCTGAAAAGACGGTGTCTTTTTCTGCAGAGATGTGACTTAGGGTAAAAAACGGTGGATTTTCCAGCAGTTGCCCTGGCCACCAGGTCCCATGGACCGACCCCAAATAACTCCTCCCCTTTATACGGCAATACATCTTTGTGCCGTTTGGAATCTGCATCACCTGACCACTGTCGTGTCCATAAACATCTTCTTGCAGATATGGACATCGCATTTACTCTTGATGCCAGAGTGCAAATATCCCTCTGCGCATCTCGCATATATAGAAATGCATCCTTTAAATGCTCTATAGTCAATAAAATACTGTCCCTGTCAAAGGTATCAATATTTTTAGTCAGGGAATCCGACCAAGCCACCTCAGCTCTGCACATCCAGGCTGAGGCGATCGCTGGTCGCAGTATAACACCAGCATGTGTGTGTATACTTTTTAGGATATTTTTCAGCCTCCTATCAGCTGGCTCCTTAAGTACGGCCCTATCCGTAGATGGTACCGCCACTTGTTCTGATAAGCGTGTGAGCGCCTTATCCACCCTGAGGGGTGTTTCCCACCGCGCCTTAACTTCTGGCGGGAAAGGGTATACCGCCAATAATTTTCTATCGGGGGAAACCCACGCATCATCACACACTTCATTTAATTTATCTGATTCAGGAAAAACTACAGGTAGTTTTTTCACCTCACACATAGGCCCTCATTCCGAGTTGTTCGCTCGTTCTTTTTCATCGCATCGCAGTGAAAATCCGCTTAGTACGCATGCGCAAAGTTCGCACTGCGACTGCGCCAAGTAACTTTACTATGAAGAAAGTATTTTTACTCACGGCTTTTTCCTCGCTCCGGCGATCGTAATGTGATTGACAGGAAATGGGTGTTACTGGGCGGAAACACGGCGTTTCAGGGGCGTGTGGCTGAAAACGCTACCGTTTCCGGAAAAAACGCAGGAGTGGCCGGAGAAACGGTGGGAGTGCCTGGGCGAACGCTGGGTGTGTTTGTGACGTCAACCAGGAACGACAAGCACTGAACTGATCGCACAGGCAGAGTAAGTCTGGAGCTACTCTGAAACTGCTAAGTAGTTAGTAATCGCAATATTGCGAATACATCGGTCGCAATTTTAAGAAGCTAAGATTCACTCCCAGTAGGCGGCGGCTTAGCGTGTGTAACTCTGCTAAATTCGCCTTGCGACCGATCAACTCGGAATGAGGGCCATAATACCCTTTTTTGTGGTACTTGGAGTATCAGAAATATGTAACACCCCCTTCATTGCCCTTAACGTGTGGCCCTAAAAGAAAATACGTTTGTTTCTTCACCGTCGACACTGAAATCAGTGTCCGTGTCTGGGTCTGTGTCGACCGACTGAGGTAAATGGGCATTTTACAGCCCCTGACGGTGTTTGAGACGCCTGGACAGATACTAATTTGTTCGCCGGCCCTCTCATGTCGTCAACCGGCTTGCAGCGTGTTGACATTGTCACGTAATTTCCATAAATAAGCCATCCATTCCGGTGTCGACTCCCTAGAGAGTGACATCACCATTACAGGCAATTTGCTCCGCCTCCTCACCAATATTTTCCTCATACATGTCGACACACACGTACCGACATACAGCACACACATAGGGAATGCTCTGATAGAGGACAGGACCCACTAGCCCTTTGGGGAGACAGAGGGAGAGTTTGCCAGCACACACCAAAACGCTATAATTATCCAGGGACAACCTTTATATAAGTGTTCCTTTTATAGCATTTTAATATATATACATATCGCCAAATCAGTGCCCCCCCTCTCTGTTTTAACCCTGTTTCTGTAGTGCAGTGCAGGGGAGATCATGGGAGCCTTCCCACCAGCCTTTCTGTGAGGGAAAATGGCGCTGTGTGCTGAGGAGAATAGGCCCCGCCCCCTTTTCGGCGGGCTTCTTCTCCGGAGTTTTAGATATCTGGCAGGGGTTAAATACATCCATATAGCCTCAAGGGCTATATGTGATGTATTTTTCGCCATACAGGTATTATACATTGCTGCCCAGGGCGCCCCCCCCCCAGCGCCCTGCACCCTCCGTGACCGCTGTGTGAAGTGTGCTGACAACAATGGCGCACAGCTGCAGTGCTGTGCGCTACCTGATGAAGACTGAGAGTCTTCTGCCGCCTGGTTCCGGACCTCTTCATCTTCAGCATCTGCAAGGGGGGTCGGCGGCGCGGCTCCGGGACGAACCCCAGGGCGAGCCCTGTGTTCCGACTCCCTCTGGAGCTATGTCCAGTAGCCTAAGAATCCAATCCATCCTGCACGCAGGTGAGTTGAAAATCTCTCCCCTAAGTCCCTCGATGCAGTGAGCCTGTTGCCAGCAGGACTCACTGAAAATAAAGAACCTAAAAACTTTTTCTAAGCAACTCTTTAAGAGAGCCACCTAGATTGCACCCTTCTCGGCCGGGCACAAAAACCTAACTGAGGCTTGGAGGAGGGTCATGGGGGGAGGAGCCAGTACACACCATGTGATCCTAAAAGCTTGCTTTTGTGCCCTGTCTCCTGCGGAGCCGCTATTCCCCATGGTCCTGACGGAGTCCCCAGCATCCACTAGGACGTTAGAGAAAAGATTTTACTTACCGGTAAATCTATTTCTCGTAGTCCGTAGTGGATGCTGGGAACTCCGTAAGGACCATGGGGAATAGACGGGCTCCGCAGGAGACGGGGCACTTTAAGAAAGAAATTGGATACTGGTGTGCACTGGCTCCTCCCTCTATGACCCTCCTCCAGACCTCAGTTAAAGAAACTGTGCCCGGAAGAGCTGACAGTACAAGGAAAGGATTTTGGAATCCAGGGTAAGACTCATACCAGCCACACCAATCACACCGTATAACTCGTGATAAACTTACCCAGTTAACAGAGCATCAGATAAACCCTGATGCAACCATAACATAACCCTTATTTAAGCAATAACTATATACAAGTATTGCAGAAGAAGTCCGCACTTGGGACGGGCGCCCAGCATCCACTACGGACTACGAGAAATAGATTTACCGGTAAGCAAAATCTTATTTTCTCTAACGTCCTAGTGGATGCTGGGAACTCCGTAAGGACCATGGGGATTATACCAAAGCTCCCAAACGGGCGGGAGAGTGCGGATGACTCTGCAGCACCGAATGAGCAAACACAAGGTCCTCCTCAGCCAGGGTATCAAACTTGTAGAACTTTGCAAAAGTGTTTGAACCCGACCAAGTAGCTGCTCGGCAAAGCTGTAATGCCGAGACCCCTCGGCAGCCGCCCAAGAAGAGCACACCTTCCTTGTGGAATGGGCTTTTACTGATTTTGGTAGCGGCAATCCAGCCGCAGAATGAGCCTGCTGAATCGTGTTACAGATCCAGCGAGCAATAGTTTGCTTTGAAGCACGAGCACCCAGCTTGTTGGATGCATACAGGATAAACAGTGACTCCGTTTTCCTGACTCTCGCCGTTCTGGCTACATAAACCTTCAAAGCCCTGACCACATCTAGTAACTCGGAATCCTCCAAGTCACGAATAGCCACAGGCACCACAATAGGTTGGTTCATATGAAAAGATGACACCACTTTTGGCAGAAATTGCGGATGGGTCCGCAATTCCGCCCTGTCCATATGGAAAACCAGATAGGGGCTTTTATGTGACAAAGCCGCCAACTCTGACACCCGCCTAGCCGAAGCCAAGGCTAATAGCATGACCACCTTCCACGTGAGAAATTTTAACTCCACGGTTTTAAGTGGCTCAAACCAGTGTGATTTCAGGAAACTCAACACCACGTTAAGATCCCAAGGTGCCACTGGAGGCACAAACGGGGGCTGAATATGCAGCACTCCCTTTACAAACGTCTGAACTTCAGGAAGAGAAGCCAGTTCTTTTTGAAAGAAAATGGATAGGGCCGAAATCTGGACCTTAATGGAACCCAATTTTAGGCCCAAAGTCACTCCCGACTGTAGGAAGTGAAGGAAACGGCCCAGCTGGAATTCCTCTGTAGGGGCATTCCTGGCCTCACACCAAGCAACATATTTTCGCCATATACGGTGATAATGTTTAGCCGTCACGTCCTTCCTAGCCTTTATCAGCGTAGGAATAACCTCATCCGGAATGCCTTTTTCTGCTAGGATCCGGCGTTCAACCGCCATGCCGTCAAATGCAGCCGCGGTAAGTCTTGGAACAGACAGGGCCCCTGTTGCAACAGATCCTGTCTTAGAGGCAGAGGCCATGGGGCCTCTGTGAGCATTTCTTGCAGCTCTGGATACCAAGTCCTTCATGGCCAATCCGGAACAATGAGTATTGTTCTCACTCCTCTTTTTCTTATGATTCTCAGCACCTTGGGTATGAGAGGAAGAGGAGGAAACACATAAACCGACTGGAACACCCACGGTGTCACTAGTGCGTCTACAGCTATCGCCTGAGGGTCTCTTGACCTGGCGCAATACCTCTGTAGCTTTTTGTTGAGGCAGGTTGCCATCATGTCCACCTGTGGCAGTTCCCACCGACCTGCAATCTGCGCGAAGACTTCTTGATGAAGTCCCCACTCTCCCGGGTGGAGGTCGTGCCTGCTGAGGAAGTCTGCTTCCCAGTTGTCCACTCCCGGAATGAATACTGCTGACAGTGCTCGTACATGAGTCTCCGCCCATCGAAGAATTCTGGTGGCTTCCGCCATCGCCACCCTGCTCCTTGTGCCGCCTTGGCGGTTTACATGAGCCACTGCGGTGATGTTGTCTAATTGAATCAGCACCGATTGGTTGCGAAGCAGGGTCTCCGCTTGACTTAGGGCGTTGTATATGGCCCTTAGTTCCAGGATATTGATGTGAAGGCAAGTCTCCTGACTTGACCACAGACCCTGGAAATTTCTTCCCTGTGTGACTGCCCCCCACCCTCGGAGGCTTGCATCCGTGGTCACCAGGACCCAGTCCTGAATGCCGAATCTGCGGCCCTCGAGAAGGTGAGCACTCTGCAGCCACCACAGAAGAGACACCCTGGCCCTGGGGGATAGGGTGATCAGCCGATGCATCTGTAGATGCGATCCGGACCACTTGTCCAACAGATCCCATTGAAAGGTCCTCGCATGGAACCTGCCGAAAGGAATGGCCTCGTATGACGCCACCATCTTTCCCAGGACTCGCGTGCAGTGATGCACCGACACCTGTTTCGGTTTTAAGAGGTCTCTGACCAGTGTCATGAGTTCCCGAGCCTTCTCCGTTGGGAGAAAAACCTTCTTCTGGTCTGTGTCCAGAATCATGGCCAGGAAGGGCAGACGCGTCGTAGGAATCAGCTGCGACTTTGGATTATTCAGAATCCAGCCGTGCTGTTGTAACACTTCCCGAGAGCGTGCTACGCTGATCAGCAACTGCTCTCTGGACCTTGCCTTTATGAGGAGATCGTCCAAGTATGGGATAATTGTGACTCCTTGCTTTCGCAGGAGCACCATCATTTCCGCCATTACCTTGGTAAATATTCTCGGTGCCGTGGAGAGACCTAACGGCAACGTCTGGAATTGGTAATGACAATCCTGTACCACAAATCTGAGGTACTCCTAATGAGGTGGATAAATGGGGACATGAAGGTACGCATCCTTTGCTGGCAGGGCCAATTTGAGGTAACGGTGAGGGGGCATCTCTTCGAATTCCAGCTTGTATCCCTGAGACACAATCTCTATAGCCCAGGGATTCACCTGTGAGTGAACCCACTTGTGGCTGAAATTTCGGAGACGCGCCCCCACCGGGCCTCGCTCTGCCTGTGGAGCCCCAGCGTCATGCGGTGGATTTAGTGGAAGCCGGGGAGGACTTCTGTTCCTGGGAACTAGCTGTATTGTGCAGCTTCTTTCCTCTACCCCTGCCTCTGGCAAGAAAGGACGCACCTCGGACTTTCTTGCCTTTTTGTGATCGAAAGGACTGCATTTGGTAATACGGTGCTTTCTTAGGTTGTGAGGGAACATATGGCAAAAAATTTGACTTTCCAGCCGTAGCTGTGGAGACCAGGTCCGAGAGACCGTCCCCAAACAATTCCTCACCCTTGTAAGGTAAAACCTCCATGTGCCTTTTCGAGTCGGCATCGCCTGTCCATTGCCGAGTCCACAGGACCCTTCTGGCAGAAATCGACATTGCATTTATTCTAGAGCCCAGTAGGCTAATGTCTCTTTGAGCATCTCTCATATATAGGACAGCGTCTTTTATATGCCCCAGGGTTAGTAATATAGTATCCTTGTCCAAGGTATCAAGTTCCTCAGATAAGGTATCTGTCCACGCTGCTGCAGCACTACACATCCAGGCCGACGCACTCGCCGGCCGTAGTAAGGTACCTGAATGTGTATAAATGGACTTCAGGATACCCTCCTGCTTTCTATCCGCAGCATCTTTAAGGGTGGCCGTATCCTGTGACGGCAGGGCTACCCTCTTGGATAAGCGTGTTAAAGCTTTGTCTACCCTCGGGGAGGATTCCCAGCGCAACCTGTCCGTTGGCGGGAAAGGATACCCCATAAGCATCCGTTTGGAAATCTGCAGTTTTCTATCTGGAGATTCCCAAGCTTTTTCACATAACTCATTTAACTCATGTGAAGTGGGAAAGGTCACCTCTTGCCTTTTCTCCCCATACATATAAACCCTCTTGTCAGGGACTGGGGATTCCTCTGTGATGTGCAACACATCTTTCATTGCTATAATCATGTAACGGATGGCTTTAGCCATTTTAGGCTGCAACTTTGCATCATCGCCATCGACACTGGAGTCAGAATCCGTGTCGATATCTGTGTCAACAATTTGGGATAGTGGGCGCTTCTGAGACCCTGACGGCCTCTGCGATGTAGAATCAGGCATGGGGTGAGACCCTGACTGTCCCAAGGCTTCAGCTTAATCCAACCTTTTATGCAAGGAATTAACATTATCATTTAAAACCTTCCATATATCCATCCAATCGGGTGTCGGCAGCGACCCCACATTCATTTGTACCCGCTCTGTTTCCACATAGCCTTCCTCGTCAAACATGCCGACACAAGCGTACCGACACACCACACACACAGGGGATGCTCTATTTGAAGACAGTTCCCCCACAAGGCCTTTTGGAGAGACAGAGAGAGAGTATGCCAGCACACACCCCAGCGCTATATGACCCAGGAATCACACAGTAACTTAGTGTTAACCCAGTAGCTGCTGTATATATTGTTTTTGCGCCAAATTTATGTGCCCCCCCTCTCTTTTTACCCTCTTTCTACCGTGATTCTGCAGGGGAGAGCCTGGGGAGCTTCCTCTCAGCGGAGCTGTGGAGAGAAAATGGCGCTGGTGAGTGCTGAGGAAGAAGCCCCGCCCCCTCAGCGGCGGGCTTCTGTCCCGCGTTTTGTGTGTAAAATAATGGCGGGGGCTCATGCATATATACAGTGCCCAACTGTATATATGCTGCTTTTTGCCAAGAGGTTCCCAATTGCTGCCCAGGGTGCCCCCCCCTGCGCCCTGCACCCTACAGTGACCGGAGTGTGTGGGTTTAGTGTGGGAGCAATGGCGCACAGCTGCAGTGCTGTGCGCTACCTCATATGAAGACTGGAGTCTTCTGCCGCCGATTTTGAAGTCTTCTTGCTTCTCACGCCGGCTTCTGTCTTCTGGCTCTGCGAGGGGGGCGGCGGCGCGGCTCCGGGATCGGACGACCAAGGGTGCGTTCCTGTGTACGATCCCTCTGGAGCTAATGGTGTCCAGTAGCCTAAGAAGCAGGACCTATCTTCAGTGAGTAGGGCTGCTTCTCTCCCCTCAGTCCCACGTAGCAGAGAGTCTATTGCCAGCACCTCTCTCTGAAAATAAAAAACCTAACAAAATACTTTCTTTTTAGCAAGCTCAGGAGAGCTCACTAAGTAGCACCCAGCTCATCCGGGCACAGATTCTAACTGAGGTCTGGAGGAGGGACATAGAGGGAGGAGCCAGTGCACACCAGTATCCAATTTCTTTCTTAAAGTGCCCTGTCTCCTGCGAAGCCCGTCTATTCCCCATGGTCCTTACGGAGTTCCCAGCATCCACTAGGACGTTAGAGAAATACAAGATTATTAAAGGAGCCCCAATGGAGGCAGCCATTCTGTGGGCAGTACTCATGAGAATGCAGCCTATCAAGACACCAAAGAGCTAGCACATTCGTGAATAATGTTAACCAACAAAACTACATAATGGAATGCATAACTGGCAGTACAGAAAAAACAAAACATCTTTTGAATAAGATCTGTTACAAAGTGTGACGCACTTGGCCCTTACCCGCAGGGGCTGCCCCATCACTATTGCCAAGTTACAGTGCAGTGTCTTGGGTGCACGTGACCCTCTGACCTAGGGCTGTATGCTAAGCTGTTTATCAGTCTAGACCTAATTCTGGGTCTTCAAACATGACCAAGTTCTCAAGTTTAGGTTGTATATTTTAGACTGTCCTGTGTTAAAGATCACTCCCCACAAGCAGCTAGTTGCCGTACTTAATTTTTTAAGCGTAGAAATTTATAATATACTCTATATTTTCTAGATATTTAAATGTCAAACCCATGGGTCTGATTATCTGAATGTTCTACACACTGATCAGAATTGTTCTCATCCAGAGCCAGATCACAATGAGAACACATTAATCACAAATGATATGTCAAGACAATGATAAACGAGACACAGCAGCACACCATTAGTACAGCATGTTCTTCTCAGTTTAAAGAATGTTTTACCCTGACAATGTCAAAATAGTTTACATTAAATATGTACTAATAAATATATATATATTACATAAATACATAGAAAAAGATGCACTCTGGTCATTATTTCTGGATATGTGAGTGCCTATTAAAAATCTTTTCTGCAAGCAAGTCTGGTGAGTGCTTCCCTTTGGAAATCTATATATATATATATATATATATATATATATAATGGGGGGGGATATGGGTATCGGCGACTGGTGTTGTTTGAAACAAAACAAATTGATAAAAGATTAAGATTTATGAGCCAAAAAATATATAAAATCAACAAACAAGCTTTTTAATATATAAGTGGAATAAAAGACAGAAAATTTCACAAGTAATGATAAAAGCATAAAAATCTTTGTAAAAGGTAAGGAATTCGGACTTAGCTTTTAAAATAGGCAAGTGGGGTCACTACAGGGAACCCAACGCGTTTTGTCTCAATCAGACTTCTTCAAAGAAGTCTGATTGAGACGAAACGCGTTGCTTTTATCATTACTTGTGAACGCGTTGCTTTTATCATTACTTGTGAAAGTGACCCCACTTGCCTATTTTAAAAGCTAAGTCCGAATTCCTTACCTTTTACAGAGATTTTTATGCTTTTATCATTACTTGTGAAATTTTCTGTCTTTTATTCCACTTATATATTAAAAAGCTTGTTTGTTGATTTTATATATTTTTTGGCTCATAAATCTTAATCTTTTATCAATTTGTTTTGTTTCAAACAACACCAGTCGCCGATACCCATATCCCCCCATTCTATATCCTTTCAGCAGTATTGTGCCTGTACTGCACTTTTAAGGGTTGGCAGACACCTTTAAGTAGGTACGTGTGTGTTTTTAATCAATATTAGTGCTCTTTTAAATAATTTTTTTACTGAGATTTTATTCCACAAGTGGCGCAATATCATTTTCTGTTACACATATATATATATATATATATATATATATATATATATACACACACACACACACACACACACACATATATATATTATTTTTTTTCAAGCATAGACTTGCAGAGAAAAATCTCAATCTAGAAAGACACTCATGGAGCTCTGCTACTGTAAAAAGCTTAGATGTCATGATTAAGATGAGTTAGGCTGACCATATTATCCCTTTAACCTGGGACACTCATGAATAACACAGGTTCTGTGGCTGGCTGACTACAAGCCTGCATTTCACCTGGTTTTAAGCAGCCACAGAACCTTTGTAATTCATGAGTGTCCCAGGCTAAAGGGATAATATGGTCAGCCTAGATACGTCCTCATCCTGCCTAGAAATAGTAAGGGCGATTCCTCCCCTTGGAACTCAGGGAGGGGGATGTATGATACTGGTAACAAACTAATGAGTTTCGTCATAGGGCTCGCTTGGGTGACTTATCTCCTAGGCCAGTGGTTCTCAAACTATGTGCCGTGGCTCACTGGGGTACCTCGAGACACTTGCAGGAGTGTCTCGGATTGGTGGACCAGGACCAATTCAAATTATATATGGTCAAGCTAATATGCAAAACCAGTGCTGGTGGTTGTCAATCATAAAATATGTGGACAAAAAGAAGCAAATCCTTACCCTCTCCACACAACTGAACATAAGGATGACATATAAACACAATTTACTTAATTTAATATTTCTTTCTAAATTTATCAATAAGAAACTTATAGTCTAGGGGTGCCGTGAAAATAATTCTGATACTCGGATTCAAAAAACTTTGGGAACCACTCTCCTAGGCTAATGAACAGCGGACAACAACCAATGATATATCTAATTAATCAGCTACAACTGCTGTATACAATACCCAACAACACTTCAGCGATGTAAACACAGCTCATGCTTCAGTCATGTCAAGATAGCTTGAAATTATTTAAGAGTATATAATAGTGCACAACCAAATAAAATCTTCAGCCTGCAACATTTGCACAAGTACACAATGATGCAGCAATCAAAGTCTTAAGTTTAAAACATGCAGAGGTTTGGATGGGAAGTGGTTACCATACCGATAGTCGGAATCCCAGATGGCACAATACCGAAGCCGGAATTGCGAATAGTGGTGAAATACCGCCACTGGAATCCCGGCGCCACAGGCTTTTCTCCCTCTATGGGTGAGCGCAGCAAGCCACCATGCCCGCAGCATGGCGAGCGCAGCGAGCCCACAAGGAGCTTCCTAGCGCTCGTCCCGCTGCTGGCATATTGGTGGCCGGGATCCCGTTGTTGGTATACTGACAGTTTATACATTACCTAATCCTGCAATACAAACATAAATGAATAACAGCCACTATATTCTATAATAACAATACATGTATCTCACTATTGCCCTGAGAATGAGGCACTCAGACATTCCTAAAATAGTAGCTTAGCTATTAATACACAAAGGGTGGTATTCAATTATTTTCACCCCCTTCCACACCCATTCTGTTTCTGCTGAAGGGAGTAGTATAATCCCCTGGGGTAGTGAGGGCACCCAACCCTTTACGCAGCTAAACCTGATTACTATGGGCGCGATATGAGTGCTAACGGGGATCACCTTAGAAAGGAGATTAGGCATGATATATCATTTGAATACCGTTTAAAGACTGAGATCGAACTCTGTACAATCAATTATGCACCCCTTTTTATACCTACACAGACTAATGTTTTAAATGTTTAACAGAGCCGGCCTTAACTAATATGATGCCCTAGGCAAGTTTTTGGCTGGTGCCCCCTAGGATTGCCGCTAGTTCCACCTCTGACCCTGCACCCCTTTCCCAGCACCATCACCCCTCACATTAGGCAACACAGGAGTGCAACTTTATTCACATTTTATCATGCGATAGTGTCCCTTATTCACGTTACATTACACAATAGTACCACTTTAGCTTATATACGTTACTCCTCACAGTAGTGCCCCTTATAAACACTTTACATCACACCAAATTACTCCTTATTCACATTACACCACACCATATTGCTCTTTATTCACATTAGACCACACAGTAGTGTCCTTTCTATACGTTACGCCACACAATAGAGCACCTTATACACATAATGCCACACATTAGTAATGCCTTTATACACATAATACAACACATTAATGCCCATTACACAAATAATACACATTATTAATGTCCTTCTAAACATTATGCCAACCTTTATTAATGCCCTTATACACATAATGTCCCTTACACACATGCCGCACAGTATTAATGCCCTTATACACGACACACATAATGCCCCTTACACATATCCCGAACACTATTGATCAACCAACCCACCCGCACAGAGCACTCACACGGCCATTAATACTGTGGCCTCTGCTTGGATACAGATGTGTTCTCATACATCTTGCCTCAATACGCCATGCAGCAGAAGATGCCTTTTTTGCCGAAATGTCGGGCACCTTTTTTGCCGGAAAAATGCATCTTATTTGCATTGCTATATGGCTAGGATACACAAGCAGCTACTGCTGATTAAAATTATATGCGGCATGCCTATATTATGTGTGTGACTGTGGCTATATCTGTATACGAAATGCTACATTACAATGATTTCCATAAATACACTGTAACGTAGCCAGGGTTGCATAAAAATCGGATTTAAAATAATAATAATAATAATAATTATAATAATAATAAGGGATTTGTTTGATTTAAATCAGGTTTTATTGATTTAAATCTGATTTTTGGGATTTAAATAGGATTTTTTATTAACTTTTTTTTAAGTAAACTGTTTAATTTTAGATGTTTACACCTTGTTTTAGTAATAGATGAACAATGTAAAGTGAGAAGAGTAACAAAATAAACACAGTAATAGAATAAATACACACTAAACAGTTGCATCAAGAAGTACAATTAGGCTCTGAATTTCACTCAATCAGTTGTACATGTCTTTGTCCACGTCCTCACATTTGTCCTCAACAGAAAAGGCTCTATAGCATGCAACCAGCTTAGTTGCTTTTTCATTTCCCAAACTGTTGTGTTTTGGATTGTACAAAACCGTATGTTGAAAAAAATCCTTTCAATTCCTGCACTTGATGAAACTGCGGTGAACATCTGCTTCAGAAGATTTAACACAGAAGTGTCTAACTGAAGTTGAGCTGCGTAGGACATCCACCAGGCCTAGAGGAGATACTTGGCGTAAAGTGCCCACTTCAAAAATGTATGGTGCAAATTCTTTCATGGATGCACGAAAGTTGATGATGACCGGCATAATTTGCCGATTATTGACATGAGCAAACTGTATAGCAGTCTCAATTTCAGCAGGACTAAAGGGCCCCATACACTAGAACGATAATGCCCGATTTCATCCGATTTCGGGCATTCGGGACGATATATTGGGTGAAATCGGGCATTTTAGAGGTGTTTCCGATCCGCAGCGCGTTCCCGTGAGCATCGGATCGGATCCCCTAGATTGAATGTGCTGCACTAACGATCATGTCTGACCCCGCAGGTATGGCTGGGATCGCATAAGATGCATCGTATGCAAAAGGACCGCATACGATGTATCTTATGCGATCCTGCTGCCCGGGAGGCTGCCGGGATGATCGCCTGCGACTTGAGGGTCGGACATGTCGCGTTAGTGTATGGGGCCCTTAAGCTTTTTTCCCCTGTACCTAGGATCAACTAAATTAGCCAGCAAGTGGGCATCTGCGAGTGCAATTTTAGCTCTTGTCTTTGCATCTTTACTACATTGCTGTGGTGTCCAATCTCTTAAAGATCATCTAACAGCTTCTTCCACACTTGTAGGACCTCACTGATTGCGCAGTTGCGTCTTTGTGCATGATCCATGGCTATAGCTACAGGCTTCAGTCGAGCCAAATAATGTTCAGCACTCCACTTAATAGCAAAGTTATTAACTTTGTTAATAATGTCTTGCAGGATATCATCTTTGTTTTCATCACATACTCTAACACGAATGGGCCAGTTTTTCAGAAAGGACTCCAAACAGTCTGCCATTATATTCCAGCATACGTCACTTGGTAGGTACAGTATATACTTGGTAGAATCTCCTATACACAATCCATTATTCTCCCCAACTGAGCTAAAAAAAAAAAAAAAAGGACTGCCCCCACCTACACGTCTATCTCTTTCTAAGCAAAAGTTGTAGTTTTTTAACGTTTTGTTTTAATCATTTGATTTAAATCGTTTCATATGCAGATACAGTCACACACAAAATATAGGCATGCCGCATATATCATAGGCATGCCGCAGTAGCTGCTTATGCCCCTAGACATTCCAAATGCCCTAGGCATTTGTATAGTTTGCCTATGCCTAGGGCCGGCTCTGTCCAGATCTTCCTACAGATGCTAGATCAGATTGAGTCAACACCTTGAACTCTTTGTTATGTTCCTCAAACCATTCCTGAACAATTTGCAGGTGTGGCCGCACGTATTATCCTGATGAAAGAGGACACTACCATATCAGAATACTGTTGCCATGAAGGGGCATACTTGGTCTGCAACAATATTTATGTAGGCGCTTTGTATCAAAGTAACATCCATACAAATGCCAGGAGTGTAATGCCCATAAAAGATCATTAATCCAATTTACAACATACACTCTCTCTTCTGGAAAACAAATGTTTTGCTAGATTTAGAAACAAAAAGATTATTCCCAGAAAATAAAAATGAATACAAATATTTAACAAATATGAACTTTATGTGTTCGATTCAACGCATGCTTAGGTATGTAGCTCCCAGGTTCAGTGCCGGGTTCTGTTCAATTACTTCCCATAACGGACACTTTTTCCAGCAATAATACCCAAGATTAGCCAAGTAAAGCTGCAGTACCCAGGCTACGTGTCCGGGAGTTAATAACGAGTTTTATGGTAAGAACTTACCTTTGTTAAAACTCTTTCTGCGAGGTACACTGGGCTCCACAAGGATTGGACAATGGGGTGTAGAGGAGGATCTTGATCCGAGGCACCAACAGGCTAAAAGCTTTGACCTTCTTCCCAGAATGCATAGCGCCGCCTCCTATATCACCCCGCCTCCCAGCACAGGAGCTCAGTTTTTAGTTACCCAGCCCAATGCAGTAGCAGGAAGAGAGACGACAACGGTTAGTAGCCACAATACCGCATACTCACGACAGGAGACGTGTCAGCGGCTAATGCCATACCAACCCAAAGAAGCTAAGTGCGTCAGGGTGGGCGCCTTGTGGAGCCTAGTGTACCTCGCAGAAAGAGTTTTAACAAAGGTAAGTTCTTACCATAAAACTCGTTTTCTGCTGCGGGGTACACTGGGCTCCACAAGGATTGGACAATGGGGATGTCCTAAAGCAGTTCCTTATGGGAGGGGACGCACTGTAGCGGGCACAAGAACCTGGCGTCCAAAGGAAGCATCCTGGGAAGCAGCAGTATCGGAGGCACAGAACCTCATGAACGTGTTCCCGAAGGACCACGTAGCCGCCTTGCACAATTGATCAAGGGTCGCACCACGTTGGGCCGCCCAAGAAGGTCCAACAGACCGAGTAGAATGGGCCGTAATGTGATCAGGAGCAGAGAGACCAGCCTTCACATAAGCATGTGCAATCACCATTCTAATCCATCTGGCCAGAGTTTGCTTGTGAGCAGGCCAGCCACGTTTGTGAAATCCAAACAGAACAAAGAGAGAATCAGATTTTCGAATAGAAGCAGTTCTCTTCACATAGATATGGAGAGCCCGTACCACATCCAAAGAACGCTCTTTGGGAGACAAATCAGGAGAGACAAAGGCCGGAACCACAATCTCCTGATTAAGGTGGAACGAAGAAACCACCTTAGGTAAATATCCGGGACGAGTCCTAAGAACTGCCCCGTCACGGTGAAAAATCAGATATGGGGAACTACAAGACAAGGCACCTAGATCCGACACTCCTCTAGCAGAGGCAATAGCCAGCAAGAACACCACCTTAAGGGAAAGCCACTTAAGGTCAGCTGAACCAAGGAGGTTCAAATGGAGGCTCCTGCAACGCCTCCAAAACCACCGACAAGTCCCAATGAGCCACAGGAGGGACATAGGGAGGTTGGATACGCAACACACCCTGAGTGAAAGTATGAACATCAGGTAAAGTCGCAATTTTTCTCTGAAACCACACCGACGAGGCAGAAATATGAACCTTGAGGGAGGCCGGACGCAGGCCTAAATCTAGGCCTTGCTGCAGAAAAGCCAAAAGTTTGGCTGTACTAAACTTGGAAGCGTCATAATGGTTAGATGCACACCAAACAAAGTAGGAATGCCAGACCCTATGATAAATCCGAGCAGAAGCCGGTTTCCGGGCCTGCAACATTTTTAATGACCCCTTCAGAAAACCCTTTAGCCCTCAAGACGGAAGCTTCAAGAGCCACGCCGTCAAAGATAGCCGGGCTAGGTCATGGTAGACACAGGGGCCCCGAACAAGGAGGTCTGGGCAGTGTGGAAGTAGAATCGGATGCTCCGACGATAGGCCCTACAGGTCTGAGAACCAGTGCCGTCTGGGCCACGCTGGAGCTATGAGAAGCAGATTTCCTTTTTCTTGCAAACTTCCGAATTACCCTGGGCAGGAGTGACACCGGAGAAAACACATACGGCAGCCGAAACCTCCACGGCACCGCCAGTGCATCCACGAATGCTGCTTAAGGATCCCTTGTCCTTGCTCCGAAGACCAGAACCTTGTGATTGTGTCGAGACGCCATCAGATCCACGTCTGGAAGACCCCACTTTTCCACGAGGAGTTGAAACACTTCTGGATGGAGGCCCCACTCGCCGGCATGCACATCCTGACGACTGAGAAAGTCCTCTTCCCAATTCAGGACTCCCGGAATGAATATTGCCGATATGGCCGGTAGATGGCGTTCCGCCTAACGTAGATTCCGTGAGACTTCCTTCATTGCCAAACGGCTTCGAGTGCCGCCTTGATGATTTATGTAAGCCACTGTGGTGGCGTTGTCCGACTGTACTTGAACAGAACGGTTCTGAATTAAATGCTGGGCCAGGTTCAATTAGTTGTATACCGCCCGCAATTCCAGAATGTTGATCGAGAGGAGAGATTCCTCCTTGGTCCTCCGACCCTGAAGGGAGTGTTGCTCCAGCACCGCACCCTAACCTCTTAGACTGGCATCTGTCGTCAACAGGACCCAGCTGGATATCCAGAAGGGACGACCCCTGCACAATTGTTGGTCCCAGAGCCACCAGTGTAGCGACAGACGGACCTCCGGAGTCAAGAAGATCATTTGAGATCTGATCCGGTGATGCAGGCTGTCCCACTTGGCTAGAATCAGCCTCTGGAGGGGGCGAGAATGGATTGAGCATACTCCACCATGTCGAATGCTGACACCATTAGGCCCAGCACCTGCATTGCCGAATGTATCGACACTTGCGGACGAGAAAGGAAGCATCGAATCATGTCCTGAATCTTTAGGACTTTCTCCTGAGACAAGAACAACCTCTGGTTGTGAGTGTTCAACAAAGCTCCCAGGTGCACCATGCTCTGACCAGGGACCAGGGAGGATTTCTTCCAGTTGATGAGCCACCCGTGGGCTTGTAGAAACCGGACCGTCATATCCAGATGACGCAGGAGAAGATCTGGGGAATTTTCCAGGATTAACAAGACGTCCAGATACGGCAGTATCCTGACCCCTTGACGGCGGAGTACCACCGTCATCACAGCCATAACTTTGGTGAAGACTCGCGGAACCGTTGTTAAACCAAAAGGTAACGCCCGAAACTGGTAATGTAGGTTGCCAATAGCGAACCTCAGGTATTGTTGATGTGACACTGCTATAGGAATATGCAGGTAAGCATCCTGTATGTCCAGGGAGACCATGTAGTCCCCAGGTTCCAAGGTCAGAACCATAGAGCGAAGGGTTTCCATACGGAACTTGGAAACCTTCACCAACCTGTTCAATGCCTTGAGGTTGAGAAGGGGCCGGGAGGACCCATTCGGTTTCGGGACTAGAAACAGCGGAGAATAGTACCCCCGGCCCCTCTGAACAAGAGGCACCTGTACTACGACTCCTGTATCCAGGAGGGTCTGTACCACCGAGTGTACAGTTTTTGCCTTTGTCTGGTCCAAAGGGACATCTGTCTGGCAAAATCGATGAGGGGGTCGGTATTTGAAGGCTATGGCGTAACCTCGAGTGACGACTTCCCGTACCCAGGCATCTGAAGTGGTCTTCAACCATTCCTGGGTATACCCTAGAAGCCAGTCCCCCAACCTGGGATCCCCGAGGGGGATGCCCGCCCCGTCATGCGGCAGGCTTATCGGTCTTGGCAGCTGGCTGACGGGCAGCCCAGGCTCTTTTGGGCTACGGCTTACCAGGTTTGGAAGTGCGGGCCTGCTTATGGTACACCTGACCTTTTGCTTTACCTGAAGGACGAAAAGGGGTGAAAGGACGTATCTTTAGCCTTCGACACAGAAGACCAGGATCTCAGCCACAATATCCGGCGAGCCAGGACTGACGTAGTAGAGGCCCTGGCTGCTAGGATACCGGCATCAGAAGCCGCCTCTTTAATATATCGAGAAGCTGTGACAATATATGACAAGCATTGTCTAGCATGGTCAGAAGAGATTTCAGCTTCCAACTCCAAGGCCCATGCTTCAATAGCCTCTGCAGCCCATGTAGCTGCAATAGTGGGCCTTTGTGCAGCACCTGTGAGGGTGTAAATCGCTTTCAGACAACCCTCCACACGTTTATCCGTAGGCTCTTTTAGAGACGTGACGGTAGTGACAGGTAGAGCTGAGGAAACCACCATCCTAGCCACATGTCAGTCTACTGGAGGAGGCGTTTCCCAATTTTTAGACAGCTCTGGCGCGAGGGGATAGCGAGCCAGCATCTTCTTTTGAGGCACGAACTTCGTAACCGGGTTTTCCCAGGGTTCCTGATGTATATCCACTAGGTGGTCAGAGTGAGGTAAAACTTGCTTAACCACCTTCTGACACTTGAACCTATCTGGTTTCTTAGGAGGGACGGATGGCTCGGGATCATCCGTAATCTGCAGAATTAACTTAATAGCCTCCAAAAGATCAGGAACATCCACATGTGAACTACCCTCCCCATCAGCCGTATCCGAGTCAGAACCTGAGGGGTCAGTATATGTGCTGTCTTCATCAGACGAGGTGTCAGTGACAGCAGTGGATTGTGAGGAGATAAGCGCTCGCTTAGAGGACCTCTTGGACTTAGGCAAACGTTGGTCAGACTTTTTAGTAGTCAAGGACTGGTTCAACTTCTTTAATTGAGCAGAAAAATCGTCCGCCCACGGCGGGTTAGCTGCAGGGACCACATACGGTTGTACCGGCATTGGGGGTCCCATAGGGGGAGTTAGTTTATGAACTAGCGTATGCAGAAGCGTGGAAAAAAGCGGCCCACGGTGAGTCAGTATGTGCCTCCGTTGCCACAGTCCCACTGGGGGGCAAGGAGCCCCCAGAAACAGAGCCCATAGCTGCTATATTCTCCTCATATGGCCCCGTGGCTTCAGCAACACCGGCAGTGTGTTCAGCCCCAGAACCGTTACCCTCAGAAGCAGATATGATATAACTTGCAGTATGAGGTTAACACAGTACAATTACCAGCAGCACTGTACCTCTGAACCGAAACCCCTGCGCAGTGTAGTCAGCACTAGCAGAGATAAAGGAGAGATATGGTGACTAAATCACAGAGAAAAATACGTAATACAGTATAGGTTTGTGAAAATCCTATATTAGATAACACCTGCCACACCAAGCCCCTTCAGGTTATGGAATATAGGGATAGCAGGTTGAGTGAAAGACACGAAATGGACACCACTCAGCTATCAAATGCACACACAGAAAGCCACAGTTTGTACAATGCAGAGGTTATTACTGACAATAATAATACTGCACTGGACTAGCTTACACAGCTATATAACAATAGATATAACAGTATACAGTAAGAACTGGATGTATATCACAGGGTAATTGCACTATAAAACCCTGACTAAGTGCACTCTTTCTTATCTATCACTGTCTAAAAAGGCAGGTAGAATACTTGTGTCATGTAAAGGCACAGCGCTGACAACCAGGCGGCTTTACATAGGAGGATTTGCCCAAGCAGTCCCAGGAACAGTGAGCTGAGGGATAATGGCGCAGCAGACACTGACAGGGAGTGAGGAAAAGACAGATATGCAGCTCCAGGGCGGGAACACTTGCTAGAAATGGCGCCCTGGGGCTGGGGGAGGGGCTTCAGGTCTAAGCCTTATCCCCTCTGCTGGCAAAACCACCGGGTACTGTGGGCGATATAAGAATTGGTTTAGAGAGAAAACCTGACCTGCTCCATGCCCTGTTGATCTAGTGGGGTCGCCTGTACTGCCACAGTGTCCACCGCCAGCGCGCGCGGCCCGCCTCCCACTGACCGCGCCGGATCGCAAGCGGGACCCACTTACCACCTCCCGAAGCGTGGCCACGTGATCCTGGAGAGCCCCAGCCGTGTGTGTCTAACATGAAGAAAACCGGAGCCTCCGCTGTAGGTACCCGGCAACCAGGGCTCGGGAGTGTACAGCGCCGCTGGGGAGAGCTGGAGCTGCAGCAGTGAATGTCACAAGACATTTACCACCGCTGCTGCCTTTGAAGTTTTCACTTTTTACCTCATAAAAAGCTTTTCTTAGGGCTGCTTGGAGCAGCCCCTCTGTTAAGTGCCTGCTTACTGCAGCACCAAATTACAAAACTGAGCTCCTGTGCTGGGAGGCGGGGTGATATAGGAGACGGCGCTATGCATTCTTGGAAGAAGGTCAAAGCTTTTAGCCTGTTGGTGCCTCGGATCAAGATCCTACTCTACACCCCATTGTCCAATCCTTGTGGAGCCCAGTGTACCCCGCAGCAGAAAAATACTTCCCGCAATAAAGCCTGGGATTAGCCTCATTAACCCATTTCGACCCAGGCGCTTAGTTTTCTACCCAGCAATTCTATAAGTTTTTCATTCTATTGAAAAATAAAAAATTCCACCGGATTTTTCTTAATTGGGTCAAAATTAGCCATCCCTCAAAAAATCTTGAAAAATGGGTAGAAAACTACTCATCTGGGTCAAAATGGGTTAAGCTGCAGCTCCCAGGTTAAGTGACGGGAGTCATTCAATTGCTTCTTGCAGCGGTAACTTTCCTGCGATAACGCCTGGGATTAGTAGAGTTAAATTGCAGCTCCCAGGCTAAATGCCCTGGAGTTATTCAATTACTTACAGCGGCGATAACTTTTTCCTGTGATAATGCCTGGAATTACCCTCACTAAGATACAGCTTCCAGGCTAAGTGCCTGAGAGTTATTCATTGCTGGCTCTATTTTACAACTTGTGAGGCGTGGAAGGTTTATAGAGATCTCCGATTATGCGTTCATAGAAAATGTTAAATTATGTGTTATTTTGTTTAGTTGTATTTCTTATATACAAACATTATGCTTTCTTTGTCACTTTTGTAGGACAGTCCCAATTAGTGAGCCACAAAAAGGGAACCTATTTTGTCCTGATTTGGCAAGTGTATAGGTTTAAATGCAAAAATATTAGCCGAGGGCCTGATTCTGAGTGGGGCACCTACACATGATCTGTTATGTGCACTGCTTGTCGCATGCAGTGCCCCCGAAGCCGCAGCCTGTCAGTTTGGGGGCAGAGGTGGAGCAAATCTGGGCAGTGTTTCCAAAAACAGGGGGTGTGTAGTCCCCATCTTTTGGGAGTGGCGAGGGCAGGGTCTGCCTCTTTGGATGTAGATTTCCTGGCCCCAGCAGTGTAAACAGCCTGGCCTTCCTGCATAACCTGAGGTTTACTCAGATGGCAGATGCTCAAGCAAGTGATCCAATGATGCATCATCGGATGCAGCATCAGCTCGTACAAGCAGGCAGAAGGTGTCTATTTACTCAAGACGCCTCCTGCTGCTTTTGCATTTTTGTGTACAGCAACATGCGTCCAAAGATGCAGCTGCTGTCTGGACTGCATCCATTTCTGAATCAGGCCCTTAAATTTCAATGACACATATAGTATTAATACATGATTTAATAAACAGGGACAGTGAGTAGGCTCCCTACCCTTGCGAGTGATAACATCATGGATTATTTGGAAAGAGATAAAAGGGGAAGACATACATTCCCATACACAGGACGGTGTACAGAATGCTGTGGAGGAACAAACTAATGGCTGGGAATTATTCCTAATGGTCAACATCTGTTAATCAGAAACAAACAGTTGTCACTGAAGTCCATTGTGTTGGTTTTTGAAGGTACAGCACGGCAGCACTGTTACTTCCTATAGCATAAACCAGCTAAGGGGCTAGGTAATGTGTGTATCTTCTGTATTGACATTATTAAAAAATAATTTCCAAAAGTTAAACCTAGCAGTATTTATTATTACTTTTTTCTTTTCTTTTTTAGGCACATGTCCATGCTTGGTTTAGGCTTCACATGGGCTGCCGGCTCCCGAAGCTTTGCATGGCTAAACCCAGAGCTATTAGGTGCCTTAACTGGTAATGAGCGTCTGATCGGAGCAACAATTGAATAGCTCCGATAGACGCCTAGCTGGGGGCGTAGGACACAACTGAATCGATCCCACTGGGTAACTGAAGACATGAACTGGTACTATACAAGAATTATATTTGAAACAAATTAACTATAATCCAATTTAGTTTAAGATAAACTCTTTTTTTATTCATCTTTCTAGTTTACTAGACAATGTCTGGACCTTGATATGATACAAATGTGGAACCTGTGACCGCAAATGTATCAAATCCCCCCAAAAGTTGGGAATCACCGTTATTGCAATGATAAATAACTCAAACGACAAAGCAAACATCTATTTATATTATTAGTGAGCAGAAACACATTACCTCATCTTTCCTGTGTATGGAAGTCTCATAGGTCTGTAGTAAGCCCTGAAGGTTGTCTATCTGGTTGCTGAAATGTATAATGTGCTCCGCATGCTTCTCACTCTGTGTTTTCATCTCCAACTTGTGCTTCTCAATTATTGTCAGCCTCCATTTGTTTAATTCAGCCATCACATTTGTCTAAAGAAATATATGTAATTAAGTTGTAAAAACAAGACAGGGGCAAATGTATACTGGAATTACAGCTTCAGTCAGACAAGAGCAGGCTATTCTGAGCCAATAACTATGGTTGGCTGATCACGCTGAGTACTAGGTGACAAGGATGAGCTGACAATCCAGGACTGACATATGCACACACTGCAACGGTGTTAATCACTTTATTTTATAAATGTGCCAGTGAAAGGGGAATGCTGATAGATAGGTCAATCATCCGACCCAAAATGTGGTGTATCTCAACTGTTATAAAAATAAAAAGAGCCTGTTATGGAACAGCTATGAGATTAAGTGCTTGATATCTGGCATCCTGATCACTTTCTTCAACCTTACAGTATATGCAGCACAACTTTGTATTGTTCCTACAGACTGGGTGGGGCTAATATAACAAGATCCAGAGCTTCTCCTGTACGTCGCGTGTTGGATCACACATTATGACAAAATGAAGAGTGACCCATGCGTACAACAGGCCTACAAAGGTTTAATCGAAGATCTGGCAAATCTGCTAAAGATACTGTAATCCCTATTCCTACTACATCACAACAAGATACCTAAGTGCACCTTTATACCTCTCATAGCGCACTTCTAATTGAACACAGAATGTGAATGGAAGATCATTGTGAACCACATCAGAGGAATGGAAGCCATTACACACAACCACTTTTAGACATATGACCTGGAAATTTCCCCTATGCAGACACAGGGTTTTCACCTCAGTAAGAACCCTGATTTTTGCTCAAGATCCCCCTTTACACTACACACAAGACCAAGGAAATTCCCAGGTCAACCCCTTTCAGACATTTCAGGCATTTTACAAGCCTGGGCTTCCAGGCTGCTCTCATCACCCTCATAAACAAACATACATGTCATACACACTCACGTCACCCTCATATACACACACACGCACACTGGGTGAGGGAAGCTGGAAGCACACCTCAGACGGCACACGTCCCAGGGTGTCAGCTGGCAGTCTCTCTTAATAGCAGGGGAGGTAGTTTGGCCAAAACCTGGTAAAAAACAGGGACTCTCACTATGTCTGAAAGGGGTATAAATGACAGACATGATAAAAAATATACATTATGGAAAGAACTTACCGTTGATACCAGTATTTCTCCTAAGTCCACAGGTTCTACAGGATACATTGGGATATGGTGGAGCGACAGCGGATTTGCACAAAACGGTCAAAGCTTTTCAGCCTCCCAGCATGCAACAGGCCCGTCCATATATTACCGCCTCCTGACTCAGACAAATCAGTTGTTTTCCAAAGCTCAAGGAAGGAGCAACATGAAGAGCCCTAATCAGGCGAGAAGAACACACATGCACACCCTTCCGTACAAGAGGGAAGAGGTTAGTGAGTAAAAGAATCCTCAAATCAGGTGCGTCAGGGTGGAACTCGTGGACTTAGGAGAAATACTGTTATCAACGTTAAGTTCTTATCATAACGTATATTTCTCCTGCAGGGTCCACAGGAAACACTGGGAAGTCCCAAAGCATTTTAGTTGTGGGGACGCTCCTGATTGGACAGGAGAATCCTTCGCCCGAATTCAGCGTCCTGAGAGGCAAAGGTATCAAGGCATAATGTCTAATGAATGTGTAAATGGAGACCATGTGTCTACCTAACATTTCTATTCTGCTGAAACAGCACATTGTGCTGCCCATAATGGCCTACCTTACAAGTAGAATGAGCAGAGACATTAGCCGGAAACAGGGAGATCAGCTTGAGAATATGCTTCTGAAATTTTCATCTGAAGCTACTTCCCCAGAGTCTGCCATCCTCTCTTGTGAATTTCATAAAGAATGAAGAGAGTATCTGTCTTTCTGATGGCACTGGTATGATCCACGTAGATTCTTAAGGCACGGACTACGTCCAACGATGCATCTCCCGCAGCAAAGTCCGGCCCCTAGAAGACAGAGACTACAATTTCTTCGTTAAGATGGAATTTAGAAACCACCTTAGGAAGATACCCAGATTTGGTTCGTAGAACTGCTGTATCTGGATAAAAAATTCAGAAAAGGAGGATGACATAACAATGCCCCTAAATCTGAAATTCTTCTAACTGAAGCACAAGTCAGTAGAAAGATAACTTGAGCTGTCAACCATTTAAGATTCACTCTTTCAAGTGGTTCAGATGGGACAACCTGAAGGGCCTTTAGGACTAACTTAAATCCCAAGGCACTGTAGGAAGAACCAAAGGAGGTTGAATGTGCAGCATTCTTTGGAAAAAAGTGTGCACATCCTGCAGGTTACCAATTTTCTTTTTGGAACCATACAGTCAATGCTGACACTTGTACTCTCAAGGAAGTCAGCCGTAAACCTTTTTGCATTCTTGCCTGAAGGAATGCTAAGACTCTGGAAACTCTGAAAAACCAAGTGTCAAATTTTTGATCCATGCACCATAGAATATAGGTCTGCCATATTTGATGAGAAATGCGAGCTGTGGAAATTTTCCTTGCTCTGAGCATAATTAGAATTACCTGTTGTGAGAGTCCTCTTGCCTTCAGGATGGAAGTCACGAGAATCACTTTGTCAAAGACAGTTCATCCAGAAGTTTGTGATAACCAGGACCCTGAGACGGTAGATCTGGCCGTTGAAGGAGTAGAAATGGAGAATCCATAGACATCCTCTGCAGATCTGTGTACCAATGTCTTCTGGGCCAAGCCAGAGCTATTAGTATCACAGTACCCTTCCTTGTCTTACCTTTCGTATCACCCTGTATCACAAGGTGATTGGTGGAAACACATGAACCAGACGAAAGTTGACAAGTCATCCACAAGATCGCTCTGGGATTTGTTCTTGACCCGTATGCGAAACCTTTGTTGTTCTGACAGGATGACATGAGATGTCTCCGGTAACCCTCATTATCTACCAGAGTTTTTTAAGACTTTGGGGTGTAAGTCCATACGTTTACCTGAATGGCAAGTTGACTAAGAAAATCTGCTTCCCAGTTTAGGACTGCCGGAATGAGCACTGCGGACAAGGCTGGATAATGAAGTTCTGTCCACCTTAAAGTGTGACTTACCTTCTTCATTATGTTTTGGCTGCGAGATCCTCCCTGATGGTTGAAGTACGCCACTGCCAGTGCATGTCCGAGCAAATTTGATCTGGATTCTTTGCCTGAATAAATGCCATATATATGGCCCTAGGTTCCAATATATTTATTGGCAGGCAACATTTCTTCCTTGGTCCACTGCCCCTGGAAGCAACTCCTTCCTGACACTACACCCCAGCCCCACAGGCTGGCATCCATTGTCAGAGCAGCCATCTAATATTCAAAGGAGCTTTCCTTTGTCCAGGATAGGATGTCCAATAACCATCAAGCTTTTGACCTTCTAAATTTCCAGAGAAAGACCATAATCTGCGCTTTTATTGTCTGATGAAAAACATTTATACTTGGAAATGATCAGACATTGCAGATGTACAGTATCTAATGGAACTAAGTATACTCCATCATGTCCAATGTCTACACCATTAAACCCATCACACGCATTACTGCATAAATGGATACCGTTTGACTGTGTAGACATTCCTGAATCCTTAAGTGAATTTTGGATATTTTGTTCAGAGGTAAATTACTCTCTGAATACCCAATTCCAACACAGCCCCAAGTGAGTCATCCGATGTAACGGAACCAGAGACGACTTTGCCCAATTTATGATTTAACCATATCTCTGTAACAAGCTGTTGTCCGTTACAGATGACAGTGAACAATTCCTGAGACTGTGCCAGGATTATTAAGTCATCGAGGTATGGGTTTTTATAAAATACTTATCTCCTACTAACAGAGATAAGATGCCATCAATACCATAATTTTGGTGAATACTCTGGGAGCTGTGGTCAACCCAATGGTAGGTCCTGAAATTCAGGCTGGAGGATAGCAACCTAACATAATGCTGATGGAACAGTGCTATAGGAACATGTGGATAGGCATCCTGAATATTCCGGAATGTCCTAAACCTCCTGCTCTACGGTAGAAATAATTGAACGAAAAGTCTCCATATGAAACCAGAGGCACCCAAAAGTACTCGTTCAGTGCTTTAAGATTGAGTATGGGCCAGAATGACCAATTTGGCTTCTGGACTAGAAACAGGTTGGAATAAAACCTTGTATTTAATGTGCAGGAGGAACTGAATTATCACTCCTGACTGAAGCACCTGAACTGCCTCTTGGAAAGCCCCATTCTTCGTTTTCACCGATGACGGGCTGGTACAATTTTTATTGAGGGCGTTACTTGAAAACACCTACAGCACTTGGTATTACCAGGAGGATTACCATCCAAGTACTAACCAGGACCAACACTGCTTAGCTTCCAAGATCAGATAAGATTGGGCATGTCCAGTGTGGTGTGGCTGTAGATCATACCGTGAGATACCGCTTTTTTGCACCCAGACATCTGTAGTAGACTGCTGCCAGCTCTGTGAAAACTGAAGATACAGCCTCCCACCCTGAGTCGCCCAAGGTGGAGGTCCTCACCATCAGGCTGAGGGCTTATCTTCAGATTTGAAAACCATTCCTCTGGTAGCCCAATACCTTTTAGTACTACCAGACTTGTTGGATTGGACTGTTTGCCTTTTGCCCTATCCCTTTCCTTGATTCCGAAAGGACCGGAAAGCTGGAAATTAGACTTGAATTTTTGTGTGAAAAGAAACTTCTGAATCTGATTCCAAATACTGTTAATTCTTTATCAAAAAGAATATTTCCAGTAACAAAGATAAGACTCCAGAACCTTCCTGTATTCTGAGTCAGCTTACCATGTACATAGCCAACCTGCTCTGCGAGCTGCTGCTACTGCAGATGCTGTCTGAGAGGCAGTTGTACCCATATCCAGGTCCGCTTATCGCTGCCTGTTTGATATGCATTATGGAATTTTTGCTTTCTAGATGCCATTGAAAGATCCCCTTTCAATACATCAACCCAGGCTGCCACTGCTTACGCTATCTGAGCTGAAGCCAAAGCTGTCTAATGACTGTCCCAGACAAAAAGAAAAAATGTTCTTTAGAAAACCATCGAGTCTACTATCCGTGACATCATTTATGTTAAAAACAAAAATAATGTAGATTTTCGCAGCAATCTAAGATCTGCGAATCTACTTTGGGAGCCACCCTTATTTTTTTTAAACAGTCCCCAGCTGGACGAGGATAATTGGAATTCCATTTCCTGAAATTCTAACTTTCTATTGGGCGTAACCCAACATAATTTCCATCAGTTGTTTTGGGACATTTAAACACACCTGCCTTAGTTTCTAACACAGGCTCTGCTGCTTCTGAGGAAAGAATGACTTACCTAGCACTAATTAGCTCAGGTATGTCCACTGAGCTGAGACCTTCCGAAGTGCAATGAGTCCTCAATTAAACATGTGTAGACTGTGAAGATGTTGTATCGTGACTATGAGATTTACTTACAACCGGCCTTTCAGCCTGCCTTTGTTAAGAGGCTGCCATTCCCTAGGTGGATCACTTCAGAATGAAAGCTGCATGTAAGGGTTAATAGGATAACCTATCGCTGGTATAGGAGCTGGCATTAATTGCTCAGCTACAATGGATTATGTCTGTGTAAAATAGCCCATGAAAGTTCACCAGAACCTGTGCCTGCCTCGGTTACTTAAGAAGCTTTGGAGACAACTAAACCATTTTGCACATAATCCCATTGAACCAGTCCTGATAGGTTAACCTATCTCTGCAAGACAACATGAAATAAGTGTTGGTGCTGCTGTGGAAAGTGTATTTTCCTCACCCTTGCCGCTCTTAGACATGATAAATAAATCACACATCTTTACAGTGTTAATTAGAGATGAGCGGGTTCGGTTTCTTTGAATCCGAACCCGCACGAACTTCACTTTTTTTTTCACGGGTCCGAGCGACTCGGATCTTCCCGCCTTGCTCGGTTAACCCGAGCGCGCCCGAACGTCATCATGACGCTGTCGGATTCTCGCGAGACTCGGATTCTATATAAGGAGCCGCGCGTCGCCGCCATTTTCACACGTGCATTGAGATTGATAGGGAGAGGACGTGGCTGGCGTCCTCTCCATTAGAATAGATTAGAAGAGAGAGAGAGAGAGAGAGATTGTGCAGACAGAGTTTACCACAGTGACCAGTGCAGTTGTTGTTAAGTTAACTTTTATTTAATATATCCGTTCTCTGCTATATCCGTTCTCTGCCTGAAAAAAACGATACACAGCAGTCACACAGTGTGACTCAGTCTGTGTGCACTCAGCTCAGCCCAGTGTGCTGCACATCAATGTATAAAAGCTTATAATAATTGTGGGGGAGACTGGGGAGCACTGCAGGTTGTTATAGCAGGAGCCAGGAGTACATAATATTATATTAATTTAAAATTAAACAGTGCACACTTTTGCTGCAGGAGTGCCACTGCCAGTGTGACTAGTGGTGACCAGTGCCTGACCACCAGTATAGTAGTATATTGTTGTATACTATCTCTTTATCAACCAGTCTATATTAGCAGCAGACACAGTACAGTGCGGTAGTTCACGGCTGTGGCTACCTCTGTGTCGGCAGTCGGCACTCGGCAGGCAGTCCGTCCATCCATAATTGTATAATTATATACCACCTAACCGTGGTATTTTTTTTTCTTTCTTTATACCGTCGTCATAGTCATACTAGTTGTTACGAGTATACTACTATCTCTTTATCAACCAGTGTACAGTGCGGTAGTTCACGGCTGTGGCTACCTCTGTGTCGGCAGTCGGCAGGCAGTCCGTCCATCCATAATTGTATTATAATATATACCACCTAACCGTGGTTTTTTTTTCATTCTTTATACCGTCATAGTGTCATACTAGTTGTTACGAGTATACTACTATCTCTTTATCAACCAGTGTACAGTGCGGTAGTTCACGGCTGTGGCTACCTCTGTGTCGGCAGTCGGCAGGCAGTCCGTCCATCCATAATTGTATTATAATATATACCACCTAACCGTGGTTTTTTTTTCATTCTTTATACCGTCATAGTCAGTCATACTAGTTGTTACGAGTATACTACTATCTCTTTATCAACCAGTGTACAGTGCGGTAGTTCACGGCTGTGGCTACCTCTGTGTCGGCACTCGGCAGGCAGTCCGTCCATCCATAATTGTATTATAATATATACCACCTAACCGTGGTTTTTTTTTCATTCTTTATACCGTCATAGTGTCATACTAGTTGTTACGAGTATACTACTATCTCTTTATCAACCAGTGTACAGTGCGGTAGTTCACGGCTGTGGCTACCTCTGTGTCGGCAGTCGGCAGGCAGTCCGTCCATCCATAATTGTATTATAATATATACCACCTAACCGTGGTTTTTTTTTCATTCTTTATACCGTCATAGTGTCATACTAGTTGTTACGAGTATACTACTATCTCTTTATCAACCAGTGTACAGTGCGGTAGTTCACGGCTGTGGCTACCTCTGTGTCGGCAGTCGGCAGGCAGTCCGTCCATCCATAATTGTATTATAATATATACCACCTAACCGTGGTTTTTTTTTCATTCTTTATACCGTCATAGTCAGTCATACTAGTTGTTACGAGTATACTACTATCTCTTTATCAACCAGTGTACAGTGCGGTAGTTCACGGCTGTGGCTACCTCTGTGTCGGAACTCGGCAGGCAGTCCGTCCATCCATAATTGTATTACAATATATACCACCTAACCGTGGTTTTTTTTTCATTCTTTATACCGTCATAGTCAGTCATACTAGTTGTTACGAGTATACTACTATCTCTTTATCAACCAGTGTACAGTGCGGTAGTTCACGGCTGTGGCTACCTCTGTGTCGGAACTCGGCAGGCAGTCCGTCCATCCATAATTGTATTACAATATATACCACCTAACCGTGGTTTTTTTTTCATTCTTTATACCGTCATAGTCAGTCATACTAGTTGTTACGAGTATACTACTATCTCTTTATCAACCAGTGTACAGTGCGGTAGTTCACGGCTGTGGCTACCTCTGTGTCGGAACTCGGCAGGCAGTCCGTCCATCCATAATTGTATTATTATAATATATACCACCTAACCGTGGTTTTTTTTTCATTCTTTATACCGTCATAGTGTCATACTAGTTGTTACGAGTATACTACTATCTCTTTATCAACCAGTGTACAGTGCGGTAGTTCACGGCTGTGGCTACCTCTGTGTCGGCAGTCGGCAGGCAGTCCGTCCATCCATAATTGTATTATTATAATATATACCACCTAACCGTGGTTTTTTTTTCATTCTTTATACCGTCATAGTCAGTCATACTAGTTGTTACGAGTATACTACTATCTCTTTATCAACCAGTGTACAGTGCGGTAGTTCACGGCTGTGGCTACCTCTGTGTCGGAACTCGGCAGGCAGTCCGTCCATCCATAATTGTATTACAATATATACCACCTAACCGTGGTTTTTTTTTCATTCTTTATACCGTCATAGTCAGTCATACTAGTTGTTACGAGTATACTACTATCTCTTTATCAACCAGTGTACAGTGCGGTAGTTCACGGCTGTGGCTACCTCTGTGTCGGAACTCGGCAGGCAGTCCGTCCATCCATAATTGTATTATTATAATATATACCACCTAACCGTGGTTTTTTTTTCATTCTTTATACCGTCATAGTGTCATACTAGTTGTTACGAGTATACTACTATCTCTTTATCAACCAGTGTACAGTGCGGTAGTTCACGGCTGTGGCTACCTCTGTGTCGGAACTCGGCAGGCAGTCCGTCCATCCATAATTGTATTATTATAATATATACCACCTAACCGTGGTTTTTTTTTCATTCTTTATACCGTCATAGTCAGTCATACTAGTTGTTACGAGTATACTACTATCTCTTTATCAACCAGTGTACAGTGCGGTAGTTCACGGCTGTGGCTACCTCTGTGTCGGCAGTCGGCAGGCAGTCCGTCCATCCATAATTGTATTATAATATATACCACCTAACCGTGGTTTTTTTTTCATTCTTTATACCGTCATAGGGGTATATTTACTAAGCTCCCGATTTTGACCGAGATGCCGTTTTTTCATCAAAGTGTCATCTCGGTCAATCTCGGTCATTTACTAAACACTAATCACGGCAGTGATGAGGGCATTCGTAATTTTTTTCTAGTTCAGGTAAAAAATTACGAATGAATACACCATCGGTCAAATTACGCCTGTTTAAGTATGAATCTCGGTCATTTACTAAGAAGTGCAAAGCAAAAAAACCCAAAACACTGCCGTGAAAAATTACAATTCGTAAAAAAGTCCTAAAAAAAAACAGACCTGCTTTTTTTATTCGTGATTTGAGATGCATGCAGGGATCCATGAGATCCGTGCATGTATATCAGTGGGAAGGGGTTGGAAAGTGCTTTTTTTTGCCAAAAAAAATTGCGTGGGGTCCCCCCTCCTAAGCATAACCAGCCTCGGGCTCTTTGAGCCGATCCTGGTTGCAGAAATATGGGAAAAAAAATGACAGGGGTTCCCCCATATTTAAGCAACCAGCATCGGGCTCTGCGCCTGGTCCTGGTCCCAAAAATACGGGGGACAAAAAGAGTAGGGGTCCACCGTATTTTTAAAACCAGCACCGGGCTCCACTAGCTGGACAGATAATGCCACAGCCGGGGGTCACTTTTATACAGCGCCCTGCGGCCGTGGCATCAAAAATCCAACTAGTCACCCCTGGCCGGGGTACCCTGGGGGAGTGGGGACCCCTTCAATCAAGGGGTCCCCCCCCCCCAGCCACCCAAGGGCCAGGGGTGAAGCCCGAGGCTGTCCCCCCCCATCCAATGGGCTGCGGATGGGAGGGCTGATAGCCTTTGTTGTAAAATAAAAGATATTGTTTTTAGTAGCAGTACTACAAGTCCCAGCAAGCCTCCCCCGCATGCTTGTACTTGGAGAACCACAAGTACCAGCATGCGGCGGAAAAACGGGCCCGCTGGTACCTGTAGTACTACCACTAAAAAAATACCCCAAAAAAACAAGACACACACACCGTGAAAGTATAATTTTATTACATACATACACACATACATACATACATACTTACCTTATGTTCCCACGCAGGTCGGTCCTCTTCTCCAGTAGAATCCAAGGGGTACCTGTTGAAGAAATTCTACTCACCAGATCCAGTGGTCCAGGCTCCTCGGCAAATCCAGGGATAATCCACGTACTTGAATAAAACAAAAAAACGGTTGCCCGACCACGAACTGAAAGGGGACCCATGTTTGCACATGGGTCACCTTTCCACGAATGCCAGAAACCCACTTTGCCTTCTGGCTAAGTGGGTTTCTTCAGCCAATCAGGGAGTGCCACGTTGTAGCACTCTCCTGATCAGCTGTGTGCTCCTGTCCTCACTGACAGGCGGCACACGGCAGTGTTACAATGTAGCGCCTATGCGCTACATTGTAACCAATGCTGGGAACTTTCTGCCCTGCGGTTGACCTAAAGTGACGTCACCGCTGAGCAGAAAGTTCCCATCATTGGTTACAATGTAGCGCATAGGCGCTACATTGTAACACTGCCGTGTGCCGCCTGTCAGTGAGGACAGGAGCACACAGCTGATCAGGAGGGTGCTACAACGTGGCGCTCCCTGATTGGCTGAAGAAACCCACTTAGCCAGAAGGCAAAGTGGGTTTCTGGCATTCGTGGAAAGGTGACCCATGTGCAAACATGGGTCACCTTTCAGTTCGTGGTCGGGCAACCGTTTTTTTGTTTTATTCAAGTACGTGGATTAACCCTGGATTTGCCGAGGAGCCTGGACCACTGGATCTGGTGAGTAGAATTTCTTCAACAGGTACCCCTTGGATTCTACTGGAGAAGAGGACCGACCTGCGTGGGAACATAAGGTAAGTATGTATGTATGTATGTGTGTATGTATGTAATAAAATTATACTTTCACGGTGTGTGTGTCTTGTGTTTTTTTGGGTATTTTTTTAGTGGTAGTACTACAGGTACCAGCGGGCCCGTTTTTCCGCCGCATGCTGGTACTTGTGGTTCTCCAAGTACAAGCATGCGGGGGAGGCTTGCTGGGACTTGTAGTACTGCTACTAAAAACAATATCTTTTATTTTACAACAAAGGCTATCAGCCCTCCCATCCGCAGCCCATTGGATGGGGGGGGACAGCCTCGGGCTTCACCCCTGGCCCTTGGGTGGCTGGGGGGGGGGACCCCTTGATTGAAGGGGTCCCCACTCCCCCAGGGTACCCCGGCCAGGGGTGACTAGTTGGATTTTTGATGCCACGGCCGCAGGGCGCTGTATAAAAGTGACCCCCGGCTGTGGCATTATCTGTCCAGCTAGTGGAGCCCGGTGCTGGTTTTAAAAATACGGGGGACCCCTACTCTTTTTGTCCCCCGTATTTTTGGGACCAGGACCAGGCGCAGAGCCCGATGCTGGTTGCTTAAATATGGGGGAACCCCTGTCATTTTTTTTCCCATATTTCTGCAACCAGGATCGGCTCAAAGAGCCCGAGGCTGGTTATGCTTAGGAGGGGGGACCCCACGCAATTTTTTTTAGGATTTTACTTTGTTTAATTTAAAAAAAAAAAAAAATACGAACCCCAGCACGGATCACACAGATCCGGCCGAGATTGATTGTAAAAAAAAACGGCAGTGTTTTGCTAATCACTGCCGTCAAATTAGGTAAAAAAACACGAATGACATCGACATCGGAAGCAAAGAAAAATACGAATACGACAGCTTAGTAAATTAGTCGTAATCAATTCAAAAAGTTGCAGTTTTACACTGCCGATGTCATTCGTGATTGAACTTTGACCTATTTTCGGAAATTACGAATCTTAGTAAATATACCCCATAGTCAGTCATACTAGTTGTTACGAGTATACTACTATCTCTTTATCAACCAGTGTACAGTGCGGTAGTTCACGGCTGTGGCTACCTCTGTGTCGGAACTCGGCAGGCAGTCCGTCCATCCATAATTGTATTACAATATATACCACCTAACCGTGGTTTTTTTTTCATTCTTTATACCGTCATAGTCAGTCATACTAGTTGTTACGAGTATACTACTATCTCTTTATCAACCAGTGTACAGTGCGGTAGTTCACGGCTGTGGCTACCTCTGTGTCGGCAGTCGGCAGGCAGTCCGTCCATCCATAATTGTATTATAATATATACCACCTAACCGTGGTTTTTTTTTCATTCTTTATACCGTCATAGTCAGTCATACTAGTTGTTACGAGTATACTACTATCTCTTTATCAACCAGTGTACAGTGCGGTAGTTCACGGCTGTGGCTACCTCTGTGTCGGAACTCGGCAGGCAGTCCGTCCATCCATAATTGTATTACAATATATACCACCTAACCGTGGTTTTTTTTTCATTCTTTATACCGTCATAGTCAGTCATACTAGTTGTTACGAGTATACTACTATCTCTTTATCAACCAGTGTACAGTGCGGTAGTTCACGGCTGTGGCTACCTCTGTGTCGGCACTCGGCAGGCAGTCCGTCCATCCATAATTGTATTACAATATATACCACCTAACCGTGGTTTTTTTATACCACCTAACCGTGGCAGTCCGTCCATAATTGTATACTAGTATCCAATCCATCCATCTCCATTGTTTACCTGAGGTGCCTTTTAGTTCTGCCTATAAAATATGGAGAACAAAAAAGTTGAGGTTCCAAAATTAGGGAAAGATCAAGATCCACTTCCACCTCGTGCTGAAGCTGCTGCCACTAGTCATGGCCGAGACGATGAAATGCCAGCAACGTCGTCTGCCAAGGCCGATGCCCAATGTCATAGTACAGAGCATGTCAAATCCAAAACACCAAATATCAGAAAAAAAAGGACTCCAAAACCTAAAATAAAATTGTCGGAGGAGAAGCGTAAACTTGCCAATATGCCATTTACCACACGGAGTGGCAAGGAACGGCTGAGGCCCTGGCCTATGTTCATGGCTAGTGGTTCAGCTTCACATGAGGATGGAAGCACTCAGCCTCTCGCTAGAAAACTGAAAAGACTCAAGCTGGCAAAAGCACCGCAAAGAACTGTGCGTTCTTTGAAATCCCAAATCCACAAGGAGAGTCCAATTGTGTCGGTTGCGATGCCTGACCTTCCCAACACTGGACGTGAAGAGCATGCGCCTTCCACTATTTGCATGCCCCCTGCAAGTGCTGGAAGGAGCACCCGCAGTCCAGTTCCTGATAGTCAGATTGAAGATGTCAGTGTTGAAGTACACCAGGATGAGGAGGATATGGGTGTTGCTGGCGCTGGGGAGGAAATTGACCAGAAGGATTCTGATGGTGAGGTGGTTTGTTTAAGTCAGGCACCCGGGGAGACACCTGTTGTCCGTGGGAGGAATATGGCCGTTGACATGCCAGGTGAAAATACCAAAAAAATCAGCTCTTCGGTGTGGAGGTATTTCACCAGAAATGCGGACAACAGGTGTCAAGCCGTGTGTTCCCTTTGTCAAGCTGTAATAAGTAGGGGTAAGGACGTTAACCACCTCGGAACATCCTCCCTTATACGTCACCTGCAGCGCATTCATAATAAGTCAGTGACAAGTTCAAAAACTTTGGGTGACAGCGGAAGCAGTCCACTGACCAGTAAATCCCTTCCTCTTGTAACCAAGCTCACGCAAACCACCCCACCAACTCCCTCAGTGTCAATTTCCTCCTTCCCCAGGAATGCCAATAGTCCTGCAGGCCATGTCACTGGCAAGTCTGACGAGTCCTCTCCTGCCTGGGATTCCTCCGATGCATCCTTGCGTGTAACGCCTACTGCTGCTGGCGCTGCTGTTGTTGCCGCTGGGAGTCGATGGTCATCCCAGAGGGGAAGTCGTAAGCCCACTTGTACTACTTCCAGTAAGCAATTGACTGTTCAACAGTCCTTTGCGAGGAAGATGAAATATCACAGCAGTCATCCTACTGCAAAGCGGATAACTGAGTCCTTGACAACTATGTTGGTGTTAGACGTGCGTCCGGTATCCGCCGTTAGTTCACAGGGAACTAGACAATTTATTGAGGCAGTGTGCCCCCGTTACCAAATACCATCTAGGTTCCACTTCTCTAGGCAGGCGATACCGAGAATGTACACGGACGTCAGAAAAAGACTCACCAGTCTCCTAAAAAATGCAGTTGTACCCAATGTCCACTTAACCACGGACATGTGGACAAGTGGAGCAGGGCAGGGTCAGGACTATATGACTGTGACAGCCCACTGGGTAGATGTATGGACTCCCGCCGCAAGAACAGCAGCGGCGGCACCAGTAGCAGCATCTCGCAAACGCCAACTCTTTCCTAGGCAGGCTACGCTTTGTATCACCGCTTTCCAGAATACGCACACAGCTGAAAACCTCTTACGGCAACTGAGGAAGATCATCGCGGAATGGCTTACCCCAATTGGACTCTCCTGTGGATTTGTGGCATCGGACAACGCCAGCAATATTGTGTGTGCATTAAATATGGGCAAATTCCAGCACGTCCCATGTTTTGCACATACCTTGAATTTGGTGGTGCAGAATTTTTTAAAAAACGACAGGGGCGTGCAAGAGATGCTGTCGGTGGCCAGAAAAATTGCGGGACACTTTCGGCGTACAGGCACCACGTACAGAAGACTGGAGCACCACCAAAAACTACTGAACCTGCCCTGCCATCATCTGAAGCAAGAAGTGGTAACGAGGTGGAATTCAACCCTCTATATGCTTCAGAGGTTGGAGGAGCAGCAAAAGGCCATTCAAGCCTATACAATTGAGCACGATATAGAAGATGGAATGCACCTGTCTCAAGTGCAGTGGAGAATGATTTCAACGTTGTGCAAGGTTCTGATGCCCTTTGAACTTGCCACACGTGAAGTCAGTTCAGACCCTGCCAGCCTGAGTCAGGTCATTCCCCTCATCAGGCTTTTGCAGAAGAAGCTGGAGGCATTGAAGAAGGAGCTAACACGGAGCGATTCCGCTAGGCATGTGGGACTTGTGGATGCAGCCCTTAATTCGCTTAACAAGGATTCACGGGTGGTCAATCTGTTGAAATCAGAGCACTACATTTTGGCCACCGTGCTCGATCCTAGATTTAAAGCCTACCTTGGATCTCTCTTTCCGGCAGACACAGGTCTGCTGGGGTTGAAAGACCTGCTGGTGACAAAATTGTCAAGTCAAGCGGAACGCGACCTGTCAACATCTCCTCCTTCACATTCTCCCGCAACTGGGGGTGCGAGGAAAAGGCTCAGAATTCCGAGCCCACCCGCTGGCGGTGATGCAGGGCAGTCTGGAGCGACTGCTGATGCTGACATCTGGTCCGGACTGAAGGACCTGACAACGATTACGGACATGTCGTCTACTGTCACTGCATATGATTCTCTCAACATTGATAGAATGGTGGAGGATTATATGAGTGACCGCATCCAAGTAGGCACGTCACACAGTCCGTACTTATACTGGCAGGAAAAAGAGGCAATTTGGAGGCCCTTGCACAAACTGGCTTTATTCTACCTAAGTTGCCCTCCCACAAGTGTGTACTCCGAAAGAGTGTTTAGTGCCGCCGCTCACCTTGTCAGCAATCGGCGTACGAGGTTACATCCAGAAAATGTGGAGAAGATGATGTTCATTAAAATGAATTATAATCAATTCCTCCGCGGAGACATTGACCAGCAGCAATTGCCTCCACAAAGTACACAGGGAGCTGAGATGGTGGATTCCAGTGGGGACGAATTGATAATCTGTGAGGAGGGGGATGTACACGGTGATATATCGGAGGGTGAAGATGAGGTGGACATCTTGCCTCTGTAGAGCCAGTTTGTGCAAGGAGAGATTAATTGCTTCTTTTTTTGGGGGGGTCCAAACCAACCCGTCATATCAGTCACAGTCGTGTGGCAGACCCTGTCACTGAAATGATGGGTTGGTTAAAGTGTGCATGTCCTGTTTTGTTTATACAACATAAGGGTGGGTGGGAGGGCCCAAGGATAATTCCATCTTGCACCTCTTTTTTCTTTTCTTTTTCTTTGCATCATGTGCTGATTGGGGAGGGTTTTTTGGAAGGGACATCCTGCGTGACACTGCAGTGCCACTCCTAGATGGGCCCGGTGTTTGTGTCGGCCACTAGGGTCGCTAATCTTACTCACACAGCTACCTCATTGCGCCTCTTTTTTTCTTTGCGTCATGTGCTGTTTGGGGAGGGTTTTTTGGAAGGGACATCCTGCGTGACACTGCAGTGACACTCCTAGATGTGCCCGGTGTTTGTGTCGGCCACTAGGGTCGCTAATCTTACTCACACAGTCAGCTACCTCATTGCGCCTCTTTTTTTCTTTGCGTCATGTGCTGTTTGGGGAGGGTTTTTTGGAAGGGCCATCCTGCGTGACACTGCAGTGCCACTCCTAGATGGGCCCGGTGTTTGTGTCGGCCACTAGGGTCGCTAATCTTACTCACACAGCTACCTCATTGCGCCTCTTTTTTTCTTTGCGTCATGTGCTGTTTGGGGAGGGTTTTTTGGAAGGGACATCCTGCGTGACACTGCAGTGCCACTCCTAGATGGGCCCGGTGTTTGTGTCGGCCACTAGGGTCGCTTATCTTACTCACACAGCGACCTCGGTGCAAATTTTAGGACTAAAAATAATATTGTGAGGTGTGAGGTATTCAGAATAGACTGAAAATGAGTGTAAATTATGGTTTTTGAGGTTAATAATACTTTGGGATCAAAATGACCCCCAAATTCTATGATTTAAGCTGTTTTTTAGTGTTTTTGGAAAAAAACACCCGAATCCAAAACACACCCGAATCCGACAAAAATAATTCGGTGAGGTTTTGCCAAAACGCGTTCGAACCCAAAACACGGCCGCGGAACCGAACCCAAAACCAAAACACAAAACCCGAAAAATTTCAGGCGCTCATCTCTAGTGTTAATACACAATTTGTGACTGTAATCACTTTAAAATTTGTTAAAGTGACATACAATCTGACCCTACCCTGCTTTGCACCAGCACTGAGGATCGGAATACACAGAAAAACTGATGGTTTATTATAGTAAAGTCAGCAGTCACAAGTTATACATTAGTATAATAAGCAATATGAGCACATAATCAACTACAAATACATTATAAGTATGTAGGAGAAACATATTACTGCATTACCTTATATAGGAGTTTTAAACGTATTCAGTTGCACAGCAAAAGAAAACCCACAGCAATAGTTATCAGACTCATATGCATCAGGCACTTTAACTATTCATACTCAAAGGTAGATAGAGACTTAGGGGTATATTCAATAAGAGTCGGATCCATTCCGACATGCAGTTGTCGGAATGGATCCGACAATTCCTATTCAATGGACGGCCAAATCTGACTGTTGGATTTGGCCGTACACAGGGTCCTGTCCTGCCGCTGCAGATGCGCTGACAGCAGCGGCAAGGGGTGCAGATGGCGGCGGGGGTGAGCAGAGATCAGCGGGAGAAGCTGGCTGCGGGGGGACATGCCTGGGGCAGCGGGGAGAGGCGCTGCAGGGAGAGAGGTGCCTGCGGGTGGGCGGCAAGACACCTCTCTCCCTGCAGCACCTCCCCTAGCTGCCGCAGACATGTCACCCTGCAGCCAGCTCCCCCCGCTGGCCGTGGATCTCAGCTTCCCCAGCAGCCCGCAGCACCGCTTGTCACCTCACCTCAATCCGACTTGTTTTCAAGTCGGATTGAGTTTGTCTGAAAGGGGGCCAAAACCTGTCGGATTTGGCCCCATTTCCGACAGAAGCACGTGGGTCGGCGGCTATTCCGCCGATCCACGTGTTTTCCGACTTGTCGGAAAAAATCAGCCCCTATTGAATAGGTCGGAACCCCTTCCGACCTATTTCTGTCGGATGCTGCAGTCTTTCCCACAAGACGGCAGCTTCCGACAGTTATTGAATACACCCCTTAGTGCTTTATTACTCGGCTCAGTAGAGTGGGATACAGGGAAACTCACCCTGCTTCCAGGGCTGATCAATACGTTTGCGAACGCTGAGTTGATCCAGACGGTAATAGTGTACACAATCACTCCATGAACCTATAGTGAACACAAACGTATCAGTCACACAGTCGCCTATGCTGCGACTGGGTCCCCTTAGTACACAGCGTATCGGACGGAAGTGGGAGACTCGGAGGAAACTCGTCACGAACCGGGGGTGGGGGGCTACCAGGGAAGCGTCTGACTCCCCACTGCTGACATCAACCCTAGGGATCGCGGCCTCATACTATCCCTGGAGCCTATGATCCCTTAGGCATAGCGCTGGTGCACTCTCGGTGGCAGCCACGTCAGCGACTGTTTGGTAGTCTCCTCCCAAAACAGTGCGGCTGTGTCCGTGTTCCCCCTGTAAGCGGAACCGATGCCTTACCTACTCTCCGTGCTCCGGCCACAGCCTGATAACGTCTGCTGGACCTGCTAGTTTCATCCGACACAGACGCCCGTCGAAACAGCACTGTACTCGTGGGTAAGCATTGTTGTGACCTGGCGGAGATTTATAGGAGCGACTCTTTCTAAGATAAGTATAAGACGCTGTTTAGAAAAAATTGTAAGACTATAAAAATAAAATAAAAAAGCTTATGGCTGTTAAAAACCAGCAGCCCTTAGACCATGGTCCGGCTCCTGCCGCACCAAACAAAAAAACGAATTTGCCTGAGCCAGAAGATGGTGATATAAGGACGGGCCTGTTGCATGCTGGGAGGCCAAAAAGCTTTGACCGTTTGGTGCAAATCCGCTGTCGCTCCACCATATCCCAATGTATCCTGTGGATACCCTGTGGACCTTGCAGGAGAAAGGTAGTGTAATGGAATGCAGGTGAGCCTGCACATTATGACACCATAAACAATTTAGTTTATTGCAATCTTGAGATTTTGTCTATGTATCATAAAGATAGCATTGTTTCGTTTTACAATATTCATGCTAAACTGAATTTGTCATGTGTAGTGTACTTTATTTACTCTTACCCAAACTGTGCATCTGTTTTGAAACCTCCTTATGTAAAGCACCATATAAGAGCGTCTTAATAATACAGGTTGAGTCTCCCTTATCCAAAATGCTTGGGACCAGAGGTATTTTGGATATGGGATTTTTCCGTATTTTGGAATAATTGCATACCATAATGAGATATCATGGCGATGGGACCTAAATCTAAGCACAGAATGCATTTATGTTACATATACACCTTATACACACAGCCTGAAGGTAATTTTAGCCAATATTTTTTATAATTTTGTGCATTAAACAAAGTGTGTCTACATTCACACAATTCATTTATGTTTCATATACACCTTATACACACAGCCTGAAGGTCATTTAATACAATATTTTTAATAACTTTGTGTATTAAACAAAGTTTGTGTACATTGAGCCATCAAAAAACAAAGGTTTCACTATCTCACTCTCACTCAAAAAAGTCCGTATTTCGGAATATTCCGTATTTCGGAATATTTGGATATGGGATACTCAACCTTTTATTTTGTTTAGTATCGCAGTGTTACTAATAAATATGCAATTGGTATTCAGCATTGCTTACCTTGCCGGTAAGGTCAAGTGGCGTCCCCTCTTCTCGCCGACGTCCTCCGCTTTGCAGCCGACAGCCTAACACTGCCAGCTACGGGCTGCTGAGTGATGTGCATAGCCGACCCTTTTACCCAGCGGGGGGTAATCTTTATATTTTATATCCAAATTAGTAGATTGAGCAACTAGCTAGTTGTTCAATCTACTAATTTGGATATAACATACAGTTGTCTTCTGCACTAATCATTGAATGCAACATTAAGTAAAAGTGCTTACGCTGCTAAAAAAAATCTTCTACTATTTATTACATTTGTAAAGATTAGTTTTAATCCAAACAACTAGGTTTCTTTCTTTGGAAATATAAATGCAGGTTGGATTAGTTATAGCAGATCTGCATATGAGCTGTTTTGTAAATTAGAATCAGTACAACATTGGAGTGTTGTGTAGAGAGAATATATAGTCCTTTATTGTGTATAGTATGTTCAGTTATTGAAATGTATAGTATTTAAACATAATTGGCCAACCACTAATTACTACAAAATAAAGGACCAATCAAACTGGTTGTTTTTTAAATATATTTTGTGTGATTTTTTTTATGTGATATAACAAATATATGTTTTTACATTTGATATAAATATATGCATACATTTTCTGCTCGAGAATAATACAATTCTCTTTAAATCTCTTTACCAGTGCTTCTTGATATTCATTGTTTTGGTTTGTAGATATACAGAAATGGGTTCTCTGCGCACTGAGGTGTTAATCTGAGGCGGGCTGTGCTGCTGGTAATGAGGGGTGTCCCACCCCCCCTTAAATGGTAAGTATACAGATGTGGATAAAACCACAGGGAACCAGCGCTCAAACCCTATTTGTAGTGGTGAGTGATACGGTTATAAAGTGAAGCTAAAATCAATAATGAAAAAGCAGGTAATATACTTAAGGTTGTTTATTCTAAGATGCTGAGATACTTTCTTTCCCAACAGGTATAAATTCGGTTTAAAAGTCAATCAGTGATTGGGGCACGCTCCTGGTTTGAGCTTAAATTCTGAAGTGCAAGGTTCAATTGAAAGAACAAATGCTGTAATCTTTGTAAAGTCGAAAAAAAGAAAAAGAAAAATGCCACAAAAAAATATTAATGATAATATGTACTAAAGTCCAAACGGTTTACAAGTCTATACAGACAGCGGCGTCCCGCTAATCTGTGCTCTGAAGTGAAGGATTCTCTTGTGAAGTGATGAACAGTTGACAGCGGTAGTGTATGCTTTGGTTAGAGTGGAGAATAAGGACCCTGGACTGGCGCTATTCCTCCTGCAGCACGTCCCACAGTAGAGCGCCCGAATCAGGCCCGCTCTGTGGGGCCGCTTACCTGGGGTGTGCGCCTGTCACAGAGGCGAAGTGGACCCGGCCGGGGCTCTCCGAGCGGCTGGCCGCGCCTCTCCTCCTCCTACAGGGACTTACCTTCTCCCTTCCCCTCCGCCTTCCACTCTCCTCTGTCTCGGGCTTCTTCCGTCGCCTGGCAACCGGTTGCTTCCGGAACTCCGGATCACGTGACCGGATGGTTTGCGGAAAGGATTAGCAGTACTGTCCTTCTTTGTAGTGAATATTCGTCCTCAGTCCGATTGACAAGCTGTGAGCCAATCACAAAGCCAGACAATACTGGGCACACTCTAAAGCACTGTGATGATGTCACATCCTCCCATAAACTTCGATTGACAAGCTGTGAGCCAATCACAAAGCCAGATCAGAGGACCAATGGGAATTGATCCCACCCTATCAGGACACCTTAAATTCCTGCAACCTAAACACACAAATGACTCCCAGAGGAAGACCCTAACAGGTCGAAACGCGTTGGAGCTACCCATCTATACTACATTGGACTGAGGACGAATATTCACTACAAAGAAGGACAGTACTGCTAATCCTTTCCGCAAACCATCCGGTCACGTGATCCGGAGTTCCGGAAGCAACCGGTTGCCAGGCGACGGAAGAAGCCCGAGACAGAGGAGAGTGGAAGGCGGAGGGGAAGGGAGAAGGTAAGTCCCTGTAGGAGGAGGAGAGGCGCGGCCAGCCGCTCGGAGAGCCCCGGCCGGGTCCACTTCGCCTCTGTGACAGGCGCACACCCCAGGTAAGCGGCCCCACAGAGCGGGCCTGATTCGGGCGCTCTACTGTGGGACGTGCTGCAGGAGGAATAGCGCCAGTCCAGGGTCCTTATTCTCCACTCTAACCAAAGCATACACTACCGCTGTCAACTGTTCATCACTTCACAAGAGAATCCTTCACTTCAGAGCACAGATTAGCGGGACGCCGCTGTCTGTATAGACTTGTAAACCGTTTGGACTTTAGTACATATTATCATTAATATTTTTTTGTGGCATTTTTCTTTTTCTTTTTTTCGACTTTACAAAGATTACAGCATTTGTTCTTTCAATTGAACCTTGCACTTCAGAATTTAAGCTCAAACCAGGAGCGTGCCCCAATCACTGATTGACTTTTAAACCGAATTTATACCTGTTGGGAAAGAAAGTATCTCAGCATCTTAGAATAAACAACCTTAAGTATATTACCTGCTTTTTCATTATTGATTTTAGCTTCACTTTATAACCGTATCACTCACCACTACAAATAGGGTTTGAGCGCTGGTTCCCTGTGGTTTTATCCACATCTGTATACTTACCATTGTTTTGGTTTGTACCTTTTTAAAGGGGCAGAGAAATCCCTCCTTTTTTCAGGAAGCTGCAGGTAAATTGAGAGATAATAAGATTTTACTTACCGGTAAATCTATTTCTCGTAGTCCGTAGTGGATGCTGGGGACTCCGTTACGACCATGGGGAATAGACGGGCTCCGCAGGAGACAGGGCACTTTAAGAAAGAATTAGGATACTGGTGTGCACTGGCTGCTCCCTCTATGTCCCTCCTCCAGACCTCAGTTAAGGAAACTGTGCCCGGAAGAGCTGACAATACAAGGAAAGGATTTTGGAATCCAGGGTAAGACTCATACCAGCCACACCAATCACACCGTATAACTCGTGATAAACTTACCCAGTTAACAGTATGAACAACAACAGAGCATCAGATAAACCCTGATGCAACCATAACATAACCCTTATATAAGCAATAATTATATACAAGTATTGCAGAAAAAGTCCGCACTTGGGACGGGCGCCCAGCATCCACTACGGACTACGAGAAATAGATTTACCGGTGAGTAAAATCTTATTTTCTCTAACGTCCTAGTGGATGCTGGGGACTCCATAATGACCATGGGGATTATACCAAAGCTCCCAAACGGGCGGGAGAGTGCGGATGACTCTGCAGCACCGAATGAGCAAACACAAGGTCCTCCTCAGCCAGGGTATCAAACTTGTAGAACTTAGCAAAAGTGTTTGAACCCGACCAAGTTGCTGCTCGGCAAACCTGTAATGCCGAGAGCCCTCGGGCAGCCGCCCAAGAAGAGCCCACCTTCCTTGTGGAATGGGCTTTCACTGATTTTGGTAGCGGCAATCCAGCCGCAGAATGAGCCTGCTGAATCGTGTTACAGATCCAGCAATCAATAGTTTGCTTTGAAGCACGAGCACCCAGCTTGTTGGGTGCATACAGGATAAACAGTGACTCAGTTTTCCTGACTCTCGCCGTTCTGGCTACATAAATCTTCAAAGCCCTGACCACATCTAGCAACTCGGAATCCTCCAAGTCACGAGTAGCCACAGGCACCTCAATAGGTTGGTTCATATGAAAAGATGACACCACTTTTGGCAGAAATTGCGGACGGGTCCGCAATTCCGCCCTGTCCATATGGAAAACCAGATAAGGGCTTTTATGTGACAAAGCCGCCAATTCTGATACACGCCTAGCTGAAGCCAAGGCTAACAGCTTGACCACCTTCCACGTGAGAAATTTTAACTCCACGGTTTTAAGTGGCTCAAACCAGTGTGATTTCAGGAAACTCAACACCACGTTAAGATCCCAAGGTGCCACTGGAGGCACAAACGGGGGCTGAATATGCAGCACTCCCTTTACAAACGTCTGAACTTCAGGAAGAGAAGCCAGTTCTTTTTGAAAGAAAATGGATAAGGCCGAAATCTGGACCTTAATGGACCCCAATTTTAGGCCCAAAGTCACTCCCGACTGTAGGAAGTCAAGGAAACTGCCCAGCTTGAATTCCTCTGTATGGGCATTCCTGGCCTCACACCAAGCAACATATTTTCGCCATATACGGTGATAATGTTTAGCCGTCACGTCCTTCCTAGCCTTTATCAGCGTAGGAATAACCTCATCCGGAATGCCTTTATCTGCTAGGATCCGGCGTTCAACCGCCATGCTGTCAAACGCAGCCGCGGTAAGTCTTGGAACAGACAGGGCTCCTGTTGCAACAGATCCTGTCTTAGAGGCAGAGGCCATGGGTCCTCTGTGAGCATTTCTTGCAGCTCTGGATACCAAGTCCTTCTTGGCCAATCCGGAACAATGAGTATTGTTCTCACTCCTCTTTTTCTTATGATTCTTAGCACCTTGGGTATGAGAGGAAGAGGAGGAAACACATAAACCGACTGGAACACCCACGGTGTCACTAGTGCGTCTACAGGTATCGCCTGGGGGTCTCTTGACCTGGCACAATACCTCTGTAGCTTTTTGTTGAGGCGGGATGCCATCATGTCCACCTGTGGCAGTTCCCACCGACCTGCAATCTGCGCGAAGACTTCTTGATGAAGTCCCCACTCTCCCGGGTGGAGGTCGTGCCTGCTGAGGAAGTCTGCTTCCCAGTTGTCCACTCCCGGAATGAACACTGCTGACAGTGCTCGTACGTGATTCTCCGCCCATCGAAGAATTCTGGTGGCTTCCGCCATCGCCACCCTGCTCCTTGTGCCGCCTTGGCGGTTTACATGAGCCACTGCGGTGATGTTGTCTGATTGAATCAGCACCGATTGGTTGCGAAGCAGGGTCTCCGCTTGACTTAGGGCGTTGTATATGGCCCTTAGTTCCAGGATATTGATGTGAAGGCAAGTCTCCTGACTTGACCACAGACCCTGGAAATTTCTTCCCTGTGTGACTGTCCCCCCATCCCCACCCTCGGAGGCTTGCATCCGTGGTCACCAGGACCCAGTCCTGAATGCCGAATCTGCGGCCCTCGAGAAGGTGAGCACTCTGCAGCCACCACAGAAGAGACACCCTGGCCCTGGGGGATAGGGTGATCAGCCGATGCATCTGTAGATGCGATCCGGACCACTTGTCCAACAGATCCCATTGAAAGGTCCTCGCATGGAACCTGCCAAAGGGAATGGCCTCGCATGACGCCACCATCTTTCCCAGGACTCGCGTGCAGTGATGCACCGACACCTATTTTGGTTTTAAGAGGTCTCTGACCAGTGTCATGAGTTCCTGAGCCTTCTCCGTCGGGAGAAAAACCTTCTGCTGGTCTGTGTTCAGAATCATGCCCAGGAAGGGCAGACGCATCGTAGGAATCAGCTGCGACTTTGGAATATTCAGAATCCAGCCGTGCTGTTGTAACACTTCCCGAGAGCGTGCTACGCTGATCAGCAACTGCTCTCTGGACCTCGCCTTTATGAGATCGTCCAAGTATGGGATAATTGTCCAGAGACACCATAAAATCCCCCTCCTCCAGGCTTGCGATGACCGCTCTGAGCGATTCCATCTTGAACTTGAACCTTTTCAGGTATATGTTAAGGGATTTTAAATTCAATATGGGTCTGACCGAACCGTCCGGTTTCGGTACCACAAACATTGTCGAATAGTAACCCCTTCCCTGTTGAAGGAGGGGAACCTTTATCACCACATGCTGGAGATACAATTTGTGAATTGCAGCTAACACTATTTCCCTCTCTATGGGGGAAGCTGGCAGGGCCGATTTGAGGTAACGGTGAGGGGGCATCACTTCGAATTCCAGCTTGTATCCCTGAGACAATCTCTATAGCCCAGGGATCCACCCGTGAGTGAACACACTTGTGGCTGAAATTTCGGAGACGCGCCCCCACCGGGCCTGGCTCCGCCTGTGGAGCCCCAGCGTCATGCGGTGGATTTAGTGGAAGCCGGGGAGGACTTCTGTTCCTGGTAACTAGCTGTATTGTGCAGCTTCTTTCCTCTACCCCTGCCTCTGGCAAGAAAGGACGCACCTCGGACTTTCTTGCCTTTTTGTGATCGAAAGGACTGCATTTGGTAATACGGTGGTTTCTTAGGTTGTGAGGGAACAGATGGCAAAAAATTTGACTTTCCAGCCATAGCTGTGGAGACCAGGTCCGAGAGACCGTCCCCAAACAATTCCTCACCCTTCTAAGGTAAAACCTCCATGTGCCTTTTTAAGTCAGCATCGCCTGTCCATTGCCGAGTCCACAGGACCCTTCTGGCAGAAATCAACATTGCATTTATTCTAGAGCCCAGTAGGCTAATGTCTCTTTGAGCATCTCTCATATATAGGACAGCGTCTTTTATATGCCCCAGGGTTAGTAATATAGTATCCTTGTCCAAGGTATCAAGTTCCTCAGATAAGGTATCTGTCCATGCTGCTGCAGAACTACACATCCAGGCCGACGCAATCGCTGGCCGTAGTAAGGTACCTGAATGTGTATAAATAGACTTCAGGATACCCTCCTGCTTTCTATCCGCAGCATCTTTTAGGGTGGCCGTATCCTGTGACGGCAGGGCTACCCTCTTGGATAAGCGTGTTAAAGCTTTGTCTACCCTAGGGGAGGATTCCCAGCGTAACCTGTCCGTTGGCGGGAAAGAATACGCCATAAGCATCTGGAGATTCCCAAGCTTTTTCACATAACTCATTTAACTCATGTGAAGGGGGAAAGGTCACCTCTTGCCTTTTCTCCCCATACATATAAACCCTCTTGTCAGGGACTGGGGTTTCCTCTGTGATGTGCAACACATCTTTCATTGCTATAATCATGTAGCGGATGGCTTTAGCCATTTTAGGATGCAACTTTGCATCATCACCATCGACACTGGAGTCAGAATCCGTGTCGATATCTGTGTCAACAATTTGGGATAGTGGGCGCTTCTGAGACCCTGACGGCCTCTGCGATGTAGGATCAGGCATGGGTTGAGACCCTGACTGTCCCAAGGCTTCAGCTTTATCCAACCTTTTATGCAAGGAATTAACATTATCCTTTAAAACCTTCCACATATCCATCCAATCGGGTGTCGGCGCCGACCCCACATTCATTTGTAGCCGCTCTGTTTCCACATAGCCTTCCTCGTCAAACATGCCGACACAAGCGTACCGACACACCACACACACGGGGGATGCTCTATTTGAAGACAGTTCCCCCACAAGGCCTTTTGGAGAGACAGAGAGAGAGTATGCCAGCACACACCCCAGCGCTATATGACCCAGGAATCACACAGTAACTTAGTGTTAACCCAGTAGCTGCTGTATATACTGTTTTTGTGCCAAATTTATGTGCCCCCCTCTCTTTTTACCCTCTTTCTACCGTGATTCTGTAGGGGAGAGCCTGGGGAGCTTCCTCTCAGCAAAGCTGTGGAGAGAAAATGGCGCTGGTGAGTGCTGAGGAAGAAGCCCCGCCCCCTCAGCGGCAGGCTTCTGTCCCGCGTTTTGTGTGTAAAATAATGGCGGGGGCTCATGCATATATACAGTGCCCCACTGTATATATGCTGCTTTTTGCCAAGAGGTTCCCAATTGCTGCCCAGGGCGCCTCCCCCTGCGCCCTACAGTGACCGGAGTGTGTGGGTTTAGTGTGGGAGCAATGGCGCACAGCTGCAGTGCTGTGCGCTACCTCATATGAAGACTGGAGTCTTCTGCCGCCGATTTCGAAGTCTTCTTGCTTCTCACGCCGGTTTCTGTCTTCTGGCTCTGCGAGGGGGACGGCGGCGCGGCTCCGGGATCGGACGACCAAGGGTGCGTTCCTGTGTACGATCCCTCTGGAGCTAATGGTGTCCAGTAGCCTAAGAAGCAGGACCTATCTTCAGTGAGTAGGGCTGCTTCTCTCCCCTCAGTCCCACGTAGCAGAAAGTCTGTTGCCAGCAGATCTCTCTGAAAATAAAAAATCCTAACAAAATACTTTCTTTTTAGCAAGCTCAGGAGAGCCCACTAAGTAGCACCCAGCTCGTCCGGGCACAGACTCAAACTGAGGTCTGGAGGAGGGACATAGAGGGAGGAGCCAGTGCACACCAGTATCCTAATTCTTTCTTAAAGTGCCCTGTCTCCTGCGGAGCCCGTCTATTCCCCATGGTCCTTACGGAGTCCCCAGCATCCACTAGGACGTTAGAGAAATTAGATATTTAATTGGCGCCCGGTGTTCTATTTTTTTTCTACTGGGACAAGGACTGATGAGAATGGCTAAATATTCCATGTAAAGTACTGCAGAGTATGTGTGCGCTACAGTATATATATATATATATATATATATATATATATATATAATTGGTAGTAAACAAATGAATGAATGAAGACTGTAGGTGGCTAGTAGCAATACACAATGAGTTCTGCCAAATGAAAGTAAACTTTCTACTATACAGTTTATAAATTAAAATCAATTCATCTAGAACTATTTCCACATTTGATAGCTACGTACCTTCAGGTTACCGCTCCATAGATCAAGTACACCTTCAACCTGCTGCATGTCTTCAGAAGGGACAGGCAGCTCTGTGACTCTGACCTCTTCCACCTGTGATCTAGAAGAGGCTGAGCTGGACGTGCCGTGGAGAGACAGCTCTGAGGAATGAACAGGAGAGAAAGCCTCCATGCCCGATGCAAATGGTGATCTTTCAAATGCTTGTTGTTCTGAAATAAAGGTGCAAATCAAGACACCTTTCCAGAGAAAACATCAAATTATTTCAATATATATATATATATATATATATATATATATATATATTTACATAGTTAGTGAGATTGAAAAGAGGCAAAATGCCCATCGGGTTAAACCTGTATTCTGTGTTAAGATGTTCATATTATAATGCATCTGCTGAAGTAATGGTTTATTACCTATTGACTACTATGATTGTTACCACTCCCAGATATTACTGTCACTATGTTAAAAGCTATAGCCCTGGATACTTTTTCCAGTTAAAAATTTGTCTAGCCCGTTCTTAAATGCATTTACAGAGTCTGCCGTTATTACCTTCTCTGGCAGTGAGTTCCAAATCTTTATTGCCCTTACCGTGAAGAACCCTTTCCTATGTTGTGTACGGAATTTTCTCTCCTCTAGCCTCAGCGAGTGCCCACGTGTCCTATACAGAGTTCTTTTAATAAACAAATCCCCTGCTAACTCCTTGTAATGACCCTTTACATATTTGAAGATATTAATGTCTCCTCTTAGACGCCTCTTTTCTAGTGTATACATATTTAACCTAGTAAGCCTTTCCTCGTACTCCAGTGTCTCTAACCCTTTAATCAATTTGGTAGCTCGCCTTTGAACTCTTTCTAGTTCCCAGATATCTTTTTTATAATATGGTGCCCAGAACTGAACACAATATTCAAGATGTGGATGTACCAATGATTTGTACAGTGGCAGGATTACATCCTTGTCCCAATGCCCCTTTTTATGCACGCAAGTACTTCACTTGCCTTTTTTGCTGCATTTTGACATTGTGTACTGTTATTAAGCCTATTATCTATGAGCACGCCCAAATCTTTTTCCACCACAGTTACCCCTATATTTTCCCCATTAAGAGTATAGGATGCATGTGTGTTTTTTTGTCCCAAAATGCATAACTTTGCATTTTCCTATATTGAACCTCATTCCCCATTTAGACGCCCAGGTTTCAAGTTTAAATAAGTCATTCTGTAGAGACTCCACAACGCTTTCTGACTTAATTATCTTGCACAGTTTAGTATCATCTGCAAATATTGACACTGTGCTTTTCAGGTCTATTCTTAGATCATTGCTAAATATATTGAATAGTAGCGGGCCAAGTACGGACCCTTGTGGTATTACGCCAACTACTAGTGCCCAGCTGGAGAACATTCCGTTGACCACTACTCGTTGTACTCTGTTATCCAGCCAATTACCTATTCATGTACAAATAGTATATCCTAGGCCGAGTTCCCTCAATTTGATGATCAGTCTCCTCTGAGGCACTGTATCGAAGGCTTTTGCAAAATCTAAATACACCACATCCACTGATTTTCCCTGGTCAAGATTCTCGCTCACTTCCTCGTAAAAGCTAATTAAGTTAGTTTGACATGATCTGCCCCTTACAAACCCATGCTGACTTTTGCTAATAATCTTATTAACCTGCAGATAATCCTCTATGCTATCCCTCAAAATACTTTCCAATATTTTACCCACTCTAGAGGTTAAACTAACGGGTCTATAGTTACCAGGATTATTTTAAGTTCCCTTTTTAAATAAAGGCACTACCTCAGCTATGCGCCAATCCTTTGGTACCATGCCTGATGTAATTGAACTATGGAAAATCAAGTATAGTAGTTTTGCTAGTTGCGACCTAAGCTCCATAATAACCCTCGGATGAAAACCATCTGGGCCTGGTGATTTTTTAATCTTTATGTTGCTTAGTCTCTTCAGGACTACTTCCTCACTTAAACCAGCATCAAGCCAAGAGTCATTACCTTCACTATCATTATGCACTACACTCACCGTCTGATCCTCCCAGGTGAATACTGAGAAGAAAAAAAAAGATTTTACTTACCGTTAAATCTATTTCTCGTAGTCCGTAGAGGATGGTAAGGACTCCGTAAGGACCATGGGGAATAGACGGGCTCCGCAGGAGACAGGGCACTTTAAGAAAGAATTTGGATACTGGTGTGCTCTGGCTCCTCCCTCTATGTCCCTCCTCCAGACCTCAGTTAGAGAAACTGTGCCCGGAAGAGCTGACAGTACAAGGAAAGGATTTTGGAATCCAGGGCAAGACTCATACCAGTCACACCGTATAACTTGTGATAAACTTACCCAGTTAACAGTATGAACAAGAACTGAGCATCAGATCAACCCTGATGCAACCATAACATAACCCTTATTTAAGCAATAACTATATACAAGTATTGCAGAAGAAGTCCGCACTTGGGACGGGCGCCCAGCATCCACTACGGACTACGAGAAATAGATTTACCGGTAAGTAAAATCTTATTTTCTCTAACGTCCTAGTGTATGCTGGGGACTCCGTAAGGACCATGGGGATTATACCAAAGCTCCCAAACGGGCGGGAGAGTGCGGATGACTTTGCAGCACCGAATGAGCAAACATGAGGTCCTCCTCAGCCAGGGTATCAAACTTATAGAACTTTGCAAAGGTGTTTGAACATGACCAAGTAGCCGCTCAGCAAAGCTGTAATGCCTAGACCCCTCGGGCAGCCGCCCAATAAGAGCCCACCTTCCTTGTGGAATGGGCCTTAACTGATTTAGGCAGCAGCAACCCAGCCGCAGAATGAGCCTGCTGAAACGTGTTACAGATCCAGCGAGCAATAGTTTGCTTTGAAGCAGGCGCCCCAAGCTTGTTGGAAGCATACAGGATAAACAAAGATTCTGTTTTCCTGACCTTAGCCGTTCTGGCTACATAAACCTTCAAAGCCCCGACTACATCCAGTGACTCGGAATCCTCCAAGTCAGTAGTAGCCACAGGCACCACAATAGGTTGGTTTATATGAAAGGATGAAACCACTTTCGGCAGAAATTGTGGGCGGGTCCGCAATTCTGCTCTATCCGCATGGAAAACCAGATAAGGGCTTTTATGTGACAAAGCCGCCAATTCTGACACATGTCTAGCCGAAGCCAAGGCTAATAGCATGACCACCTTCCACCGTTTTGAGTGGTTAAAACCAGTGTGATTTCAGGAAACTCAACACCACGTTAAGATCCCAAGGTGCCACTAGAGGCACAAAAGGGGCTGAATCTGCAGCACTCCCTTTACAAACGTCTGAACTTCAGGCAGAGAAGCCAGTTCTTTTTGAAAGAAAATGGATAAGGCCGAAATCTGAACCTTAATGGAACCCAATTTAAGGCCCAAAGTCAATCCCGACTGTAGGAAGTGAAGAAAAAGGCCCAGCTGGTACTCCTCCGTAAGAGCATTCCTGGCCTCACACCAAGCCACATATTTTCGCCATATACGGTGATAATGTTGAGCCGTCACATCCTTCCTAGCCTCTATCAGCGTAGGAATGACCTCATCCGGAATGCCCTTTTCTGCTAGGATCCGGTGGTCAACCGCCATACCGTCAAACGCAGCCGCGGTAAGTCTTGGAACAGACAGGGCCCCTGTTGCACAAGTCCTGTCCTAGAGGCAGAGGCCACGGGTCCTCTGTGAGCATTTCTTGCAGATCTGGATACCAAGTCCTTCTTGGCCAATCCGGAACAAAGAGTATTGTTCTCACTCCTCTTTTCCTTATGATTCTCAGCACCTTGGGTATGAGAGGAAGCGGAGGAAATACATAGACCGACTGGAGCACCCATGGTGTCACCAGTGCGTCCACAGCTATCGCCTGAGGGTCTCTTTACCTGGCGCAATAACTCTGCAGCTTTTTGTTGAGGCGGGATGCCATCATGTCCACCTGTGGCAGTCCCCACCGACTTGCAATCTGCATGAAGACTTCTTGATGAAGTCCCCACTCTCCCGGGTGGAGGTCGTGCCTGCTGAGGAAGTCTGCTTCCCAGTTGTCCACTCCCGGAATGAACACTGCTGACAGTGCGCTTACGTGATTCTCCGCCCAGCGAAGTATTCTGGTGGCTTCTACCATCGCCACCCTGCTCCTTATGCCGCCTTGGTGGTTTACATGAGCCACTGCGGTGATATTGTCTGACTGAATCAGAACCGGTTGGTCGCGAAGCAGGGACTCCGCTTGACGTAGGGCGTTGTATATGGCCCTTAGTTCCAGGATGTTGATGTGAAGGCAAGTCTCCTGACTTGACCACAGCCCTTGGAAATTTCTTCCCTATGTGACTGCCCCCCACCCTCGGAGGCTTGCATCCGTGGTCACCAGGACCCAGTCCTGAATGCCGAATCTGCGACCTTCGAGAAGGTGAGCACTCTGCAGCCACCACAGGAGAGACACCCTGGCCCAGGGGGATAGGGTGATTAACCGATGCATCTGAAGATGTGATCCGGACCACTTGTCCAGTAAGTCCCATTGGAAGGTCCTCGCATGGAACCTGCCGAAGGGAATGGCCTCGTATGATGCCACCATCCTTCCCAGGACTCGAGTGCAGTGATGCACTGACACCTGTTTTGGTTTTAATAGATTCCTGACCAGTGTCACGAGCTCCTGAGCTCTCTCTATCGGGAGATAAACCCTTTTCTGGTCTGTGTCTAGGATCATGCCTAGGAGAGGCAGATGAGCTGTAGGAACCAACTGCGACTTTGGAATATATAGAATCCAGCCGTGTTGCCGTTACACTTCCAGAGAAAGTGATACGCTGTTCAGCAACTGCTCTCTTGATCTCGCTTTTATGAGGAGATCGTCCAAGTACGTGATAATAGTGACACCTTGCTTCCGCAGGAGCACCATCATTTCCGCCATTACCTTGGTGAATATTCTCAGGGCCGTGGAGAGACCAAACGGCAACGTCTGAAATTGGTAATGACAATCCCGTTCCGCAATTCTGAGGTACACCTGATGAGGTGGATAAATGGGGACATGAAGGTATGCATCCTTTATGTCCCGAGTCACCATAAAATCTCCCCCTTTCAGGCTTGCAATGACCGCTCTTAGCGATTCCATCTTGAACTTGAACCTTTTCAGGTATATGTTCAGGGATTTTAAATTCAATACGGGTCTGGTTTCGGGACTACAACATGGTCGAATAATAAACCCCCTCCTTGTTGAAGGAGGGGAACCTTAACCACCACCTGTTGAAGATACAATTTGTGAATTGCAGTTAACACTGTTTCCCTCTCGTGGGGGGAAGCCGGCAGGGCCGTCGGTGAGGGGGCATCTTCTCAAAGTCCAGCTTGTATCCCTGAGACACAATATCTATTGCCCAAGGATCTAACAGGGAGTGAACCCATTTGTGGCTGAACTTACGAAGGCGTGCCCCCACCGGGCTTAGCTCCGCCTGTGGAGCCCCAGCGACATGCGGTGGATTTTTGTAGAGGCCGGGGAGGACTTCTGTTCCTGGGAACTAGCTGTGTTGTGCAGCTTCTTTCCTCTGCCCCCGCCTCTGGCAAGAAAGGACGCACCTCGGACTTTCTTGTTTCTTTGTTCGAAAGGCTGCATTTGATAATGTCGTGCTTTCCTAGGCTGTGCAGGAATATAAGGCAAAATATCAGAATTACCAGCTATAGTTGTGGAGACCAGGTCCGAGAACCCTTCTCCACACAATCCTCAGCCTTCCATATGCCTCTTAAGTCGGCATCATCTGTCCATTGCATATTCAACAGGACACGTCAAGCAGAAATCGACATAGCTTTGACTCTAGGACCCAGTATACTCATGTCTCTTTGGGCATGTTTTATATATATATATATATATATATATATCTCTTAAGACAGCATCTTTAATATATATATATATATATATATATATCTATATATCTATATATCTATCTATATATCTATCTATATATATATCTATATATATATATATATATATACATACATACATACTAGGGTCTCAATCTCTGCTGATAAGGTACCTGTCCACGCTGCCACAGCGCTATAAACCCATGCCGACACAATCGCCGGTCTGAGTAGTGTACCAGAATGTGCACGCTATCTGCAGGATCCCTGAGAATAGCTGTTACGTCAGGGCTACCTTTTGGGAAAACGTGACACCCTAGGGGAAGATTCCCATCCTATCCTGGCCCTAGTGGGGAAAGGATACTGCCTGAGAATTCTTTGTGGGAAACTGCAGTCTCTTGTCAGGAGATTCCCGCTCTTTTACATCATGAGAGGAGGGAAATTTACCTCAGCTTTCTTCCCCTTAAACATGTGTACCCTTGTGTCAGGGACAGATGAGTCATCAGTGATATGCAAATCATCTTTTATTACAATAATCATATATTGAATACTTTTCTGCCATTTTGGCTGTAACTTTGCATTATCGTAGTCGACACTGGAGTCAAAATCCGTGTCGATATCAGTGTCTATTATTTTGGATAGTGAGCATTGAGAGACTCTGAAGGTCTCAGCGACATAGGGACAGACATGGGTAGATTCCCTGTCTGTTCTCTAATCTTTTGTGCAATAAATTCACCTTAGCACTTAATTACACATATCCAAACAGGTGTCGGCGTTGTCGACGGAGACACCACTCACACACACATTTGCTCCATCTCCTCCTTAGGGGAGCCTTTTACCTCAGACATGTCGACACACACGTACCGACACACCAAACACTCAGGGAATGCTCATCTGAAGACAATTCCCCCACAAGGCCCTTTGGAGAGACAGAGAGAGAGTATGCCAGCACACACCCCAGCGCTATTAACCCAGGAATAACACAGTAACTTAATGTTAACCCAGTAGCTGCTGTTTATATTGATTTTTGCGCCTAATTATGTGCCCCCCCTCTCTTTTTACCCTCTGCTACCGTGTAACTGCAGGGGAGAGACTGGGGAGCTTCCTCTCAGCGGTGCTGTGGAGAAAAAACATGGCGCTGGTGAGTGCTGAGGAAGCCTCAACGGCGGGCTTCTGTCCCGCTTTCATGTACAATTTTGGCGGGGCCTCATACATATATACAGTGCCCAACTGTATATTATGCAAACTTTTGCCAAAGAGGTCTCTAATTGCTTCCCAGGGCACCCCCCCCCTGCGCCCTGCACCCTACAGTGACCGGAGTATGTGGGTTTAATGTGGGAGCAATGGCGCACAGCTGCAGTGCTGTGCGCTACCTCATGTGAAGACTGGAGTCTTCTGCCGCCGATTTCGAAGTCTTCTTGCTTCTTTCACCGGCTTCTGTCTTCCGGCTCTGCGAGGGGGACGGCGGCGCGGCTCCGGGATCGGACGACAAAGGGTGAGATCCTGTGTACGATCCCTCTGGAGCTAATGGTGTCCAGTAGCCTAAGAAGCACGACCTATCTTCAGTGAGTAGGGCTGCTTCTCTCCCCTCAGTCCCACGATGCAGAGTCTGTTGCCAGCAGATCTCTCTGAAAATAAAAAAACCTAACAAAATACTTTCTTATAGCAAGCTCAGGAGAGCTCACTAAGTAGCACCCAGCTCGTCCGGGCACAGATTCAAACTGAGGTCTGGAGGAGGGACATAGAGGGAGGAGCCAGAGCACACCAGTATCCAAATTCTTTCTTAAAGTGCCCTGTCTCCTGCGGAGCCCGTCTATTCCCCATGGTCCTTACGGAGTCCCCAGCATCCACTAGGACGTTAGAGAAAATTGTTCAGTATTTCAGCTTTTATTTTATCATCGTTTATCAAAGTTCCCAATTCATCTTTTAATGGGCCTACGTTCTCCTTCTTTAACTTTTTACTGTTTATGTATTTACAAAACTTTTTAGGATTGGTTTTACTCTCTATAGCGATTTGCTTTTCATTTACAATTTTAGCTTACCTCATTACTTTTTTGCATTTATTATTGCATTCCTTATAATGCTGGAATGACTCCTCCCCTTCATTAGATTTAAATATTTTGAAAGCACGCCTCTTTTTAGCCATTGCTTATTTGACCTCCTTATTAAGCCACATAGTCTTATGTTTAGTACTCCTTCGTTTACTGCTTATGGGAATGAATTTGTGTCTATTGCTATCAAGCAACCCTTTTATAGCTACCCACATTTCCGATGTGTCTTTACCATGAAACAAAACTTCCCAGTCAATGTCGTTTAGTGCCTGTCTTAGCATATTGAAGTTAGCTTTCCTAAAGTTAAATGTTTTAGTTGTCCCCTTATAGCTATGCTTCTTGAAACGGATATCGAATGTGATCATATAGTGGTCACTGTTTCCCAAGGTCTCCCCAGCTTCAGTGTTTGATATAATGTCCACATTATTGGTAGTTACTAGTAGAGATGAGCGGGTTCGGTTTTACTCGGATTTACTCGGTTCTCAAAACGGCATCTTATTGGCTCACGGGTGTCACGTGTTTTGGATAGCCAATAGAAAAAATCCGGATAAAACCGAACTGGCGTTAATTCTGGCGTTAAATCCGAACCCGCTCATCTCTAGTAACTAGGTCAAGAATAGTTTTACCTCTAGTTGAGTTCTCGACTAATTGAGACAAGTATTGATCCTTTAATGTATTTAAGAATCTGCTGCTCCTAGGTGGTCATTCCGAGTTGTTCGCTCGCAAGCTGCTTTTAGCAGCATTGCACATGCTAAGCCGCCGCCCTCTGGGAGTGAATCTTAGCTTCTTAAAATTGCGAACGAAAGATTCGCATTATTGCGAAAATACATCTCTGTGCAGTTTCTGAGTAGCTCGAGACTTACTCGGCATCTGCGATCAGTTCAGTGCTTGTCGTTCCTGGTTTGACGTCACAAACACACCCAGCGTTCGGCCAGACACTCCTCCGTTTCTCCAGCCACTCCCGCGTTTTTCCCAGAAACGGTAGCGTTTTTTCACACACACCCATAAAACGGCCAGTTTCCGCCCAGAAACACCCACTTCCTGTCAATCACATTACGATCACCAGAACGAGGAAAAAACCGTGAGTAAAATTCCTAACTGCATAGCAAATTTACTTGGCGCAGTCGCAGTGCTGACATTGCGCATGCGCACTAAGCGGAAAATCGCTGCGATGCGAAGAAATTTACCGAGCGAACAACTCGGAATGACCCCTCTAGTTTTTACACATGAATCGTTACTCCAATTTATATCCGGATAATTAAAATCCCCTAACACTAGAATGTCCCCCATTCCTGCAGCTTTTTCAATTTGCAGTAAGAGTAGTTCCTCGTCATGTACGCTAATATCTGATTGCTTGTAGCACATGCCAATGATTAGTTTCTTTGCTTCTGTGCCCCCACTTGTGATCTCAACCCATAGTGATTCCACGTTATCTCCAGTCACCTCGTAAATACCATCTATTAAGTTTGGTTTTAGAGATGGTTTAACAAAATAATAATTTACTCACCGGTAATTCTATTTCTCGTAGTCCGTAGTGGATGCTGGGAACTCCGTAAGGACCATGGGGAATAGTGGGCTCCGAAGGAGGCTGGGCACTCTAGAAAGATCTTAGACTACCTGGTGTGCACTGGCTCCTCCCACCATGACCCTCCTCCAAGCCTCAGTTAGGTACTGTGCCCGGACGAGCGTACACAATAAGGAAGGATTTTGAATCCCGGGTAAGACTCATACCAGCCACACCAATCACACCGTACAACTCGTGATATGAAACACAGTTAACAGTATGAAACAATAGAGCCTCTCAACAGATGGCTCAACAATAACCCGATTTAGTTAACAATAACTATGTACAAGTATTGCAGATAAACCGCACTTGGGATGGGCGCCCAGCATCCACTACGGACTACGAGAAATAGAATTACCGGTGAGTAAATTCTTATTTTCTCTGACGTCCTAGTGGATGCTGGGAACTCCGTAAGGACCATGGGGATTATACCAAAGCTCCCAAACGGGCGGGAGAGTGCGGATGACTCTGCAGCACCGAATGAGAGAACTCCAGGTCCTCCTCAGCAAGGGTATCAAATTTGTAGAATTTTGCAAACGTGTTTGCCCCTGACCAAGTAGCTGCTCGGCAAAGTTGTAAAGCCGAGACCCCTCGGGCAGCCGCCCAAGATGAGCCCACCTTCCTTGTGGAATGGGCATTGACAGATTTTGGCTGTGGCAGGCCTGCCACAGTATGTGCAAGCTGAATTGTACTACAAATCCAACGAGCAATAGTCTGCTTAGAAGCAGGAGCACCCAGCTTGTTAGGTGCATATAGGATAAACAGCGAGTCAGATTTTCTGACTCTAGCCGTTCTGGAAGCATATATTTTCAGTGCCCTGACAACGTCTAGCAACTTGGAGTCCTCTAAGTCCCTAGTAGCTGCAGGCACCACAATAGGCTGGTTCAGGTGAAACGCTGACACCACCTTTGGGAGAAACTGGGGACGAGTCCTCAATTCTGCCCTATCCATATGGAAAATCAAATAAGGGCTTTTACAAGACAAAGCCGCCAATTCTGATACTCGCCTGGCAGAAGCCAAGGCCAATAACATAACCACCTTCCACGTGAGATATTTCAGATCCACGGTTTTTAGTGGTTCAAACCAATGTGATTTTAAGAAACTCAACACCACGTTGAGATCCCAAGGTGCCACAGGAGGCACAAACGGGGGCTGACTATGCAGCACTCCTTTTATAAATGTCTGAACTTCAGGTACTGAAGCTAGTTCTTTTTGAAAGAAAATCGACAGAGCCGAGATCTGTACCTTAATGGAACCCAATTTAAGGCCCATAGTCACTCCTGCTTGCAGGAAATGCAGAAATCGACCTAGTTGAAATTCCTCTGTTGGGGCCCTTTCGGCCTCACACCATGCAACATATTTTCGCCATATGCGGTGATAATGAGTTGCTGTAACCTCTTTCCTGGCTTTAGTAAGCGTAGGAATGACTTCCTCCGGAATGCCCTTTTCCTTCAGGAACCGGCGTTCAACCGCCATGCCGTCAAACGCAGCCGCGGTAAGTCTTGGAACAGACAGGGCCCCTGCTGCCGCAGGTCCTGTCTGAGTGGCAGAGGCCATGGGTCCTCTGATATAAATTATTGAAGTTCTGGGTACCAAGCTCTTCTTGGCCATCCACGAGTATCGTTCTTACTCCTCGCCTTCTTATTATTCTCAGTACCTTTGGTATGAGAGGCAGAGGGGAGAACACATAAACCGACTGGTACACCCACGGTGTTACCAGAGCGTCCATAGCTATCGCCTGAGGGTCCCTTGACCTGGTGCAATATCTTTTATAGCTTTTTGTTGAGGCGGGACGCCATCATGTCCACCTGTGGCCTTTCCCAATGGTGTACAATCCTATTGGAAGACTTCTGGAGGAAGTCCCCATTCTCCCGGGTGGAGGTCGTGTCTGTTGAGAAGATCTGCTTCCCAGTTGTCCACTCCGGGAATGAACACTGCTGACAGTGCTAACACATGATTTTCCGCCTATCGGAGAATCCTTGTGGCTTCTGCCATCGCCATCCTGCTTCTTGTGCCGCCCTGTTGGTTTACATGGGCGACTGCCGTGATGTTGTCTGATTGGATCAGTACCGGCTGGTTTTGAAGCAGAGGCCTTGCCGGCCTCAGGGCATTGTAAATGGCCCTCAGGTCCAGAATATTTATGTGTAGGGAAATAACCTGACTTGACCAAAGTCCCTGGAAGTTTCTTCCCTGTGTGACTGCCCCCCAGCCTCAAAGGCTGGAATCCATGGTCACTAGGACCTAGTCCTGTATGCCGAACCTGCGGCCCTCTTGAAGATGGGCACTCTGCAGCCACCACAGTAGAGATACCCTGGTCCTTGGAGACAGGGTTATCAGCCTATGCATCGGAAGATGCGATCCGGACCACTTGTCCAACAGGTCCCTCTGAAAAGTTCTTGTATGGAACCTGCCTAATGGGATTGCTTCGTAGGAAGCTACCATTTTTCCCAGGACTCGCGTGCAATGATGCACCGCTACCTATTTTGGCTTCAGGAGGTCTCTGACTAGAGATGACAACTCCTTGGCTTTCTCCTCCGGGAGAAACACTATTTCTGGTTTATGTCCAGAACCATCCCCAGGAACAGTAGACGTGTCATAGGAACCAGCTGTGACTTTGGACTGTTTAGAATCCAACCATGCTGTTGTAGCACTTTCCAAAATAGTGCTACCCCGACTACCAACTGCTCCTTGGACCTCGCCCTTATAACGAGATTGTCCAAGTACGGGATAATTACAACTCCCTTTTTTCGAAGGAGTATCATAATTTCGGCCATTACCTTGATAAAACACCCTCGGTGCCATGTACAGTCCAAACGGCAGTGTCTGGACTTGGTAATGGTAATCCTGTACCACAAATCTGAGGTACTCCTGGCGAGGATGGTAAATGGGGACATGCAGGTAAGCATCCTTGATGTCCCGGGATACCATGTAATCCCCCCTCGTCCATGCTTGCAATAACCGCCCTGAGCGATTCCATCTTGAACTTGAATTTTTTTATGTATGTGTTCAAGGATTTTAAATATAAAATGGGTCACACCGAACCATGCGGTTTCGGTACCCCAACCCGTGTGGAATAGTAACCCCGTCCTTGTTGAAGTAGGGGCACCTTGAGTATTACCTGCTGGGAATACCGCTTATTAATTGCCTCTAGCACAGCCTCCCTGCCTGAGGGAGTTGTCAGCAAGGCATATTTTAGGAAACGGCTGGGGGGAGACATCTCAAATTCCAGCTTGTACCCCTGAAATACTACTTGAAAGAAACAAGGATCCACCTGTGAGCGAGCCCACTAATTGCTGACATTTTTGAGACGGCCCCCCACCGTACCTGGCTACACCTGTGGAGCACCCGCGTCATGGTGTGGACTCACAGGAGGCGGGGGAAGAATCTTGATTCTGGGAACAGGCTGACTGGTGCAGCTTTTTCCCTCTACCCTTGTCTCTGTACAGAAAGGAAGCGCCATTTGACCCGCTTGCTTTTCTGAAGCCGAAAGGACTGTACCTTTGTCTGTGAGGAAACCTGAGGTAAAATTATTTCTTCCCAGCAGTTGCTGTGGATACGAGGTCCCAGAGACCATCCCCAAATAATTCCTCACCCTTATAAGGCTCTCTATGCGCTTTTTAAGTCAGCATCACCTGTCCAGTGACAGGTCTCTAATACCCTCCTGACAGAATGGACATTACATTTATTTTGGATGCCAGCCGGCAAAATATCCCTCTGTGCATCCCCCATATATAAGACGACGTCTTTAATATGTTTTTATGTTTGCCAACTAGTATCCCTGTTTGACATGGTCACCGACCACGCTGCAGCAGCACTATCTGCAGGTCTCAGTCTAGTACCTGAGTGTGTAAATACAGACTTCAGGATAGCCTCCTGTTTTTTATCAACAGGTACCTATTAAAGTGGCCGTATCCTAAGACGGCAGTGCCACCTTTTTTGACAAACGTGTGAGCGCCTTATCCACCCTAGGGGATATCTCCCAGCGTAACTTATCCTCCTGGCGGGAAAGGGTACGCCATCAGTAACTTTTTATAAATTACCAGTTTCTTAACGGGGGAACCCACGCTTTTCACACACTTCATTTATTCATCTGATGGGGGAACAAAACACTGCCTGTTTTTTCTCCCCAAACCTAAAACCCATTTTTAGAGGTGCTTGGGTTAAAGTCAGAAATGTATAACACATTTTTTATTGCCGGGATCAAGTCACGGATGTTCCTAGTGGATTGTGTATATGTCTCCACCTTGTCGACACTGGAGTCAGACTCCGTGTCGACATCTGTGTCTGCCATCTGAGAGAGCGGGCGTTTTTGAGCCCCTGATGGCCTTTGAGACGCCTGGGCAGGCGCGGGCTGCGAAGCCGGCTGTCCCACAGCTGTTACGTCATCCACCCTTTTATGTAAGGAGTTGACACTGTCGGTTAATACCTTTCACCTATCCATCCACTCTGGTGTCGGCCCCACAGGGGGCGACATCACATATATCGGCCTCTGTTCCGTCACCATATAAGGCTCCTCATTCAACATGTCGACACAGCCGTACCGACACACCGCAGACACACAGGGAATGCTCTAAACGAGGACAGGACCCACAAAAGCCCTTTGGGGGGACAGAGTGAGAGTATGCCAGCACACACCAGAGCGCTATATAATGCAGGGACTAACTGAGTTATGTCCCCTATAGCTGCTGTTTTTATATATAAATGTATACTGCGCCTAAATTTAGTGCCCCCCCTCTCTTTATTAACCCTTTGTAGACTGCAGGGGAGAGCTAGGGAGCTTCCTTCCAGCGGAGCTGTGAGGGAAAATGGCGCCAGTGTGCTGAGGAGATAGGCTCCGCCCCTTTTTCGCGGCCTATTCTCCCGTTTTTTATGGAATTCTGGCAGGGGTATTTACCTCATATATAGCCCCTGGGGCTATATATTGAGGTATTTTAGCCAGCCAAGGTGTTTTTATTGCTGCCTCAGGGCGCCCCCCCCCAGCGCCCTGCACCCTCAGTGACCGGAGTGTGAAGTGTGCATGAGGAGCAATGGCGCACAGCTGCAGTGCTGTGCGCTACCTTGGTGAAGACAGAGTCTTCATGCCGCCGATTTTCCGGACCATCTTCTTGCTTCTGGCTCTGTAAGGGGGACGGCGGCGCGGCTCCGGGATCGAACATCAAGGCTGGGCCTGCGGTCGATCCCTCTGGAGCTAATGTTGTCCAGTAGCCTAAGAAGCCCAATCCGGCTGCAAGCAGGGGAGTTCGCTTCTTCTCCCCTTAGTCCCTCGCTGCAGTGAGCCTGTTGCCAGCAGGTCTCACTGAAAAAAAAAAATTCTAAGACTATAACTTTCTAAGAGCTCAGGAGAGCCCCTAGTGTGCATCCAACCTCGGCCGGGCACGAAATCTAACTGAGGCTTGGAGGAGGGTCATAGTGGGAGGAGCCAGTGCACACCAGGTAGTCTAAGATCTTTCTAGAGTGCCCAGCCTCCTTCGGAGCCCGCTATTCCCCATGGTCCTTACGGAGTTCCCAGCATCCACTAGGACGTCAGAGAAAGAGATATACCCCTCCTCCCCTTTTGGTAGCCCTATCCCTCCTGAAGAGAGAATATCCCTTCAAATTCGCAACCGAGTCGCGAGAGTCGTCCCACCATGTTTCTGTAATATCTATAATATCATACTGAGATTCTGATACAAGCCATTCCAATTCACCCATTTTACCTGACAGGCTTCTTGCGTTTCGCAAGCATACATTTTAGCTTAGCATCTCCCTTGCCCGTTTGTTTTAATGGTATCTTATTATTTACAAGTGCCCTTCTAGATTTACCCTTACCGACGGTTATTCTTCTCCCTCGCTTTCCACCCCCATCATGCTTAATACAGCCTTCCCCACTACTATCTTAATTTGACCCATTAAGACTTTCAACCCCCCCCCCCCCTGATGTTATGCTATGGACATCATTTTCGATATACCTTGTTGTTGAGCCATATTCATCATTAGGTGATAAAATAAGATTTTACTTACCGATAAATCTATTTCTCGTAGTCCGTAGTGGATGCTGGGGACTCCGTCAGGACCATGGGGATTAGCGGCTCCGCAGGAGACAGGGCACAAAAATAAAGCTTTAGGATCAGGTGGTGTGCACTGGCTCCTCCCCCCATGACCCTCCTCCAAGCCTCAGTTAGGATACTGTGCCCGGACGAGCGTACACAATAAGGAAGGATATTGAATCCCGGGTAAGACTCATACCAGCCACACCAATCACACCGTACAACTTGTGATCTGAACCCAGTTAACAGTATGACAACGTAGGAGCCTCTGAACAGACGGCTCACAACAAGAACAACCCGATTTTTTTGTAACAATAACTATGTACAAGTATTGCAGACAATCCGCACTTGGGATGGGCGCCCAGCATCCACTACGGACTACGAGAAATAGATTTATCGGTAAGTAAAATCTTATTTTCTCTAACGTCCTAGTGGATGCTGGGGACTCCGTCAGGACCATGGGGATTATACCAAAGCTCCCAAACGGGCGGGAGAGTGCGGATGACTCTGCAGCACCGAATGAGAGAACTCCAGGTCCTCTTTAGCCAGGGTATCAAATTTGTAGAATTTTACAAACGTGTTCTCCCCCGACCACGTAGCTGCTCGGCAGAGTTGTAATGCCGAGACCCCTCGGGCAGCCGCCCAGGATGAGCCCACCTTCCTTGTGGAATGGGCCTTGACAGATTTAGGCTGTGGCAGGCCTGCCACAGAATGTGCAAGTTGAATTGTGCTACAAATCCAACGAGCAATCGTCTGCTTAGAAGCAGGAGCACCCATCTTGTTGGGTGCATACAGTATAAACAGCGAGTCAGATTTTCTGACTCCAGCCGTCCTTGAAATATATATTTTCAATGCCCTGACAACGTCCAGCAACTTGGAATCCTCCAAATCGCTAGTAGCCGCAGGCACCACAATAGGCTGGTTCAGGTGAAACGCTGACACCACCTTAGGCAGAAAATGAGGACGCGTCCGCAGTTCTGCCCTGTCCGAATGGAAAATCAGATATGGGCTTTTATACGATAAAGCCGCCAATTCTGACACTCTCCTGGCTGAAGCCAGGGCCAGTAGCATGGTTACTTTCCATGTAAGATATTTCAAATCCGCCGATTTGAGTGGCTCAAACCAATGGGATTTGAGAAAATCCAAAACTACATTAAGGTCCCACGGAGCCACTGGGGGCACAACCGGGGGCTGTATATGTTGTACTCCTTTTACAAAAGTCTGGACTTCAGGAACTGAAGCCAGTTCTTTCTGGAAGAAAATCGACAGGGCCGAAATTTGAACCTTAATGGACCCCAACTTGAGGCCCATAGACAATCCTGTTTGCAGGAAATGTAGGAATCGACCCAATTGAAATTCCTCCGTGGGGGCCTTCCTGGCCTCACACCACGCAACATATTTTCTCCAAATGCGGTGATAATGTTGTGCAGTCACCTCCTTCCTGGCTTTAACCAGTGTAGGAATGACCTCTTCTGGAATGCCTTTTTCCCTTAGAATTCGGCGTTCAACCGCCACGCCGTCAAACGCAGCCGCGGTACGTCTTGGAATAGACACGGTCCCTGCTGAATCAGGTCCCGTCTTAGAGGTAGAGGCCACGGATTTTCCGTGAGCATCTCCTGAAGTTCCGGGTACCAAGTTCTTCTTGGCCAATCCGGAGCCACGAGTATCGTTCTTACTCCCCTTTGCTGTATAATTCTCAGTACTTTGGGTATGAGAGGCAGAGGAGGAAACACATACACTGACTGGAACACCCACGGTGTTACCAGAGCGTCCACAGCTATTGCCTGAGGGTCTCTTGACCTGGCGCAATACCTGTCCAGTTTTTTGTTGAGGCGAGACGCCATCATATCCACCTTTGGTTTTTCCCAACGGTTCACAATCATGTGGAAGACTTCTGGATGAAGTCCCCACTCTCCCGGGTGTAGATCGTGTCTGCTGAGGAAGTCTGCTTCCCAGTTGTCCACTCCCGGAATGAACACTGCTGACAGTGCTATCACATGATCTTCCGCCCAGCGAAGAATCCTTGCAGCTTCTGCCATTGCTCTCCTGCTTCTTGTGCCGCCCTGTCTGTTTACGTGGGCGACTGCCGTGATGTTGTCCGACTGGATCAACACCGGCTGACCCTGAAGCAGGGGTTTTGCCAGGCTTAGAGCATTGTAAATCGCTCTTAGCTCCAGTATATTTATGTGAAGAGACATCTCCAGGCTTGACCATACTCCCTGGAAGTTTCTTCCCTGTGTGACCGCTCCCCAGCCTCTCAGACTGGCATCCGTGGTCACCAGGACCCAGTCCTGTATGCCGAATCTGCGGCCTTCTAACAGATGAGCACTCTGCAACCACCACAGAAGAGACACCCTTGTCCGTGGCGATAAGGTTATCCGCTGATGCATCTGCAGATGCGATCCGGACCATTTGTCCAGCAGATCCCACTGAAAAGTTTGTGCGTGGAATCTGCCGAATGGGATTGCTTCGTAAGAAGCCACCATCTTTCCCAGGACTCTTGTGCATTGATGCACAGACACTTTTCCTGGTTTTAGGAGGTTCCTGACAAGTTCGGATAACTCCTTGGCTTTCTCCTCCGGAAGAAACACCTTTTTCTGAACCGTGTCCAGAATCATTCCCAGGAACAGCAGACGTGTTGTCGGGGTCAACTGAGATTTTGGAAAATTCAGAATCCACCCGTGTTGTTGCAGCACTACTTGGGTTAGTGCTACTCCGTCCTCCAGCTGTTCTCTGGACCTTGCCCTTATCAGGAGATCGTCCAAGTAAGGGATAATTAATACGCCTCTTATTCGCAGAAGAATCATCATTTCGGCCATTACCTTGGTAAAGACCCGAGGTGCCGTGGACAATCCAAACGGCAGCGTCTGAAACTGATAATGACAGTTTTGCACCACGAACATGAGGTACCCTTGATGTGAAGGGCAAATTGGGACATGCAGGTAAGCATCTTTTATGTCCAGGGACACCATAAAGTCCCCTTCTTCCAGATTCGCTATCACTGCTCTGAGTGATTCCATCCTGAACTTGAATTTTTGTATGTACAGGTTCAAAGATTTCAGATTTAGAATAGGTCTTACCGAGCCGTCCGGCTTCGGTACCACAAATAGCGTGGAGTAATACCCCTTTTCCTGTTGTAGGAGGGGTACCTTGACTATCACCTGCTGAGAAAACAGCTTGTGAATGGCTTCCAATACCGTCGCCCTGTCTGAGGGAGACGTTGGCAAAGCAGACTTTAGGAACCGGCGAGGGGGAGACTTCTCGAATTCCAACCTGTAACCCTGAGATACTACCTGCAGGATCCAGGGGTCCACCTGTGAGCAAGCCCACTGCGCGCTGAAATTCTTGAGTCGACCCCCCACCGTTCCTGAGTCCGCTTGTAAAGCCCCAGCGTCATGCTGAGGGCTTTGCAGAACCCGCGGAGGGCTTCTGTTCCTGGGAAGGAGCTGCTTGCTGCCCTCTCTTACCCTTTCCTCTGCCTCGGGGCAGATATGACTGTCCTTTTGCCCGCTTCTTATAGGACCGAAAGGACTGCGGCTGAAAAGACAGTGTCTTTTTCTGTTGGGAGGGGGTCTGAGGTAAAAAGGTGGATTTCCCGGCAGTTGCCGTGGCCACCAAATCCGATAGACCGACGCCAAATAATTCCTCCCCTTTATACGGCAATACTTCCATATGCCGTTTGGAATCCGCATCACCTGACCACTGTCGTGTCCATAAACTTCTTCTGGCAGATATGGACATCGCACTTACTCTCGATGCCAGAGTGCAAATATCCCTCTGAGCATCTCGCATATAAAGAAAAGCATCCTTTAATTGCTCTAAAGTCTGTAAAATACTGTCCCTATCCAGGGTATCAATATTTTCAGTCAGGGAATCCGACCAGACCACCCCAGCACTGCACATCCAGGCTGAGGCGATGGCTGGTCGCAGTATAACACCAGTATGTGTGTATATACTTTTTAGGGTAGTTTCCAGCCTCCTATCAGCTGGATCCTTGAGGGCGGCCGTATCAGGAGACGGTAACGCCACTTGTTTTGATAAGCGTGTGAGCGCCTTATCCACCTTAGGGGGTGTTTCCCAGCGCGCCCTAACCTCTGGCGGGAAAGGGTATAATGCCAATAACTTTTTTGAAATTAGCACTTTTCTATCTGGGTTAACCCACGCTTCATCACATACATCATTCAATTCCTCTGATTCAGGAAAAACTACAGGTAGTTTTTTCACCCCCCACATAATACCCCTTTTTGTGGTACTTGTAGTATCAGAGATATGCAAAGCCTCCTTCATTGCCGTGATCATATAACGTGTGGCCCTACTGGAAAATACGTTTGTTTCTTCACCGTCGACACTAGATTCAGTGTCCGTGTCTGGGTCTGTGTCGACCGACTGAGGTAAAGGGCGTTTTACAGCCCCTGACGGTGTCTGAGACGCCTGGGCAGGTACTAACTGGTTTTCCGGCCGTCTCATGTCGTCAACTGATTTTTGTAATGTGCTGACATTATCACGTAATTCCATAAACAAAGCCATCCATTCCGGTGTCGACTCCCTGGGGGGTGACATCACCATTACCGGCAATTGCTCTGCCTCCACACCAACATCGTCCTCATACATGTCGACACACACGTACCGACACACAGCAGACACACAGGGAATGCTCTATTGAAGACAGGACCCCACTAGCCCTTTGGGGAGACAGAGGGAGAGTTTGCCAGCACACACCCAAGCGCTATAATATATATGGGAACAACCCTATATAAGTGTTGTATCCTTATAGCAGCTTAAATATAGTAATATCGCCAAAAAAAGTGCCCCCCCCTCTCTGTTTTACCCTGTTTCTGTAGTGCAGTGCACGGGAGAGTCCTGGGAGCCTTCCTCACAGCGGAGCTGAGCAGGAAAATGGCGCTGTGTGCTGAGGAGAATAAGCCCCGCCCCCTATTTCGGCGGGCTCTTCTCCGGAGTTTGTGAGATCTGGCAGGGGTTAAATACATCCATATAGCCTCAAGGGCTATATGTGATGTATTTTTTAGCCATAAAAGGGTATTATACATTGCTGCCCAGGGCGCCCCCCCCAGCGCCCTGCACCCTCCGTGACCGCTGTGTGAAGTGTGCTGACAACAATGGCGCACAGCTGCAGTGCTGTGCGCTACCTCAGGAAGACTGAAAAGTCTTCTGCCGCCTGCTTCTGGACCTCTTCCATCTTCGGCATCTGCAAGGGGGGTCGGCGGCGCGGCTCCGGGACCGGACTCCATGGCTGGGCCTGTGTTCGATCCCTCTGGAGCTAATGGTGTCCAGTAGCCTAAGAAGCCAATCCATCCTGCACGCAGGTGAGTTGACTTCTCTCCCCTAAGTCCCTCGATGCAGTGAGCCTGTTGCCAGCAGGACTCACTGAAAATAAAAAACCTAAAAACTTTTTCTAAGCAGCTCTTTAGGAGAGCCACCTAGATTGCACCCTGCTCGGACGGGCACAAAAACCTAACTGAGGCTTGGAGGAGGGTCATGGGGGGTGGAGCCAGTGCACACCACCTGATCCTAAAGCTTTATTTTTGTGCCCTGTCTCCTGCGGAGCCGCTAATCCCCATGGTCCTGACGGAGTCCCCAGCATCCACTAGGACGTTAGAGAAATTGGGAATATCTTGGGCAATACCTGCGTCAGTATTTCCAATGTTAATACCCATACAAATACCCTTGCCGGCTGATCTTTCTCTCCCCCCTGCTCCACCCCCAAATTGATCTCTACCCCCTGTAGTTTCTAGCTAATCCCTCCCCCCAGGCTCCTAGTTTAAATGCTCCTCCAACCTTCTAACCATCCTGCCCCCCCAGCACCGCAGCCCCCTCCTCATTCAGGTGCAATCCATTGCGACAAAAAATATGGCGCCTGACTGAGAATTCCGCCCAGTGTTCAAACACAAACCCTTCCTTCCTACACCAGTCTCTAAGCCACACATTTAACTCCCTAATCTCCCTCTGCCTCCCTGGGCTAGCGCGTGGTACTGGTAATATTTCAGAGAATATTACCCTAGATGTCCCAGCCTTAAGTTTCTTACCTAATTCCCTATAGTCTTTCTTAAGGACATCTCACCTACTACTAACTTTGTCATTGGTGCCGACGTGCACCAAGACCGCCGGGTCTTTACCAGCCCCTCCCAAAAATCTATCTACCCGGTCCACGATGTGCCGTACCCGAGCACCCGGAAGACAACAGACTGTACGGCGATCACGGTCCCGGAAGCAGATTGCCCGGTCTGTCCTCCTGATAATAGAATCCTCTACCACCACAATCTAACTAGGTACCTCACTAACTATTTTCCCCATCTGTACCAGGGGGACAGCTCCTCTGGATGCTAGAGGGAACAGTCTCCTCCGGTTCCGTCATTTCCTCACTGTCATCCTCAGAATCTTCGTCCAGTCGGGCGAATTTGTTGGGGTTTGGCAGATCGGAGATGTCCTGTCTCCACCTCCCCCTCTTTTTCTTCCTTCTACCCGTGACCCAGCTATCTACCTGATCATCCTCGTCTACCAGTGATCCCCCCTGCAACTCCTCCACCATTCTATCTAAACTTTGCTCGAGATTGCGAATACTCCTCAGTCGCGTAACGGTCCACTCTAGATCAGTTACCTGGGCTTCTATTGCAGCCGTTCGCTACTTATTTAATACTTATTACTACTTATTTATTCCAATGACCCCACACACACACACACACACATTTCTTCTTTTAAATATTTCTCTGCAGCATGAAAAGCACAAAGATTTGTAAACGTTTTTGTCAGTGGTTTTATTCTGTGCTTGGAGCACCAATCTGGTAAATTAACAGAACCAACTTAATGTTTAACATTTGTGAAAAGATTGTTCAGTGGACTATTCCAATAACAGAATGATCAAGTTGATCTTTCTTCAATGGCAGACATAAAAATCACTGAGTAGTTTCAGATAAAAACGTTAGAAAATAATACTCATGAAAAGATTTTGATAATAAAACATTTTTGTTCTTTAGTCCAGAAATATCTAAGAAAAATAAAATGATTTTTAGACAAGAGGACCTTAGGGTAGCAGCTGATTTACCGATTGACACAATACAGAGTCATAATCCCAACAGCCATTGACCGACAGTCAAAATACCAACATTCAGTATACCATGTTCAAAATGCCGACAGTCAGAATACAGACATGTCAAAATGCCGACATGCATTTTTAAGGAATTTTTGCCCAAAAACAGACTTGTCCATACTTTACCATCCCAGTGGACCTGGAGGTGGAATATAATAGTGTGCCAAACGCAGCGAGGCACCGTGACAGAAGCATGGCGAGCACAGCGAGCCATGTGAGGGGACGCGGTACACTTACATGGTGTCCATGTCGACATTTAAAACACAAAAACCCCAGAAAAATCCATGTTAGTATTTTGAAATGTCGTCATTTCAAATGTCGGTATTCTGACTATATCAGCATTTTGAACATGTCGGCCTACGGTGTCGGTATTGTGACTGTCGGTCAATGGCTGTCGGGATTATGACCATCGATATTGTGTCTGCCGGTCATACCTAACCCGAATCTAAAACCAGAATCTCAATGTGTCCTTCAATAACCAGGGTAAACTCCCAATGATAAAAAGTGATACCAATTTTTTAATCGACTTCCCAACTATGTGCCATTCATGGGGTGAAACGTGAATAGCAGATTAGAGCAAAATATAAATTTTTTCAAACTGACAATTATATCATATTTCGAAAGAAGAATACAATTTTAATCAGCTTAGCGCTACAAATCTGTATCTAGTCTCAACTGTAAAGGTAATAACGCTGTCATTATAGAAGTTTCTACCAAGTTCTCATTGATATATTCTTTCCTTTTGTGATATTGCACACTGAGCACATTAAAGCTTGTTCTACTGTACTGTAATAAAGAAATTATAAGGTTGTCTTTTAACCATTTCACCGACATGTCTGCAGGAGTATAAGCAGCGGATGTTACCTTTCTGATCGTCAAAGACAGATGGACGAGGGTTAGAAGTGTCAGAACTCCCTCTATGAAGTTCTCCGTCTGAACATTTAGGAATGTCTTCTATTAATGAAGTATGGCTTCTTTCTATAAATAAGACATTAATATTAATCATAATATGTCTCGTATAGTAAGAAAAAAAAAAGTTTAAAACCACACAGAGTAATGTTCATACTTCACAATATATTAGTTGTTTCCAGCCACCATCACAAATAAAAATGTATTAAAAGGATGTAAAATGGATATTTTCGTTTCATGGGAGGGAAAGGGGAGATACATTTTTATCTAAGCACATCAGGTTCCCTCCCTGCTCTGCAAGACACACAGTTTAGTCCTATCTGTGGTTAAAACACTTACTCTGTAAGACCAGTGTTACAAACGCAAATGTTACTGATGGTGAGGATCATATAAGTTCTATGGAGAACTCATACATGCTCAATAGAGGGTTTGTTAAGCTTATTGGTCACTTCTATTTCCTCTGCTGAAGTTACAGTGAGAGCAACGAAACATGTTCGTATTGACATAAGCAGACTGTCACTATACTTGGATCCATTGTGACCTATAGTCTGGAGCACTTAGAGCCTATGGTTTCATTTTCTTGGGAGATCCTAAAGTCGTATCCACCAAGGCTTTTTCTGTGTGGCAGTCCTCTGATTGGACCATCGTGTTGGTCATCCCACTATTGGACAGTTCATGCAATATAGAACGGTGTAAAAGTCAAAGCCACATTTAAATACAATTGAAATAGTTTGTGAGGGCTGAAGAGTAGTAGGGAGGTTGACCCATGTGGATCCAAATACTAGCAAGCCTCCACCCTCACTAGTTATTATATAATGCCGATATTCTTACTATAGAAAGATACGAGATGGGGTAATTCCCAAAATAAAGCAATGATTAGAAAGCAAAATAAAACAAGCAGCTGAAACAGGCATCAGAATACTGTACTTTCTTATAGAGAACTAGATATACTGGAACAGGAAGCGGGAGGATTACACGCCTGCGATTTACAAAGGTCACTGCTGAGAACTTGTGTACAGTATTTTAGCCTTCAGCTCCATAATTTTAGAATATAAATAGCTGAGAGACTGGTTATTTTGTTTTAAATCCTCCTAATCTTTAACGTGAAGGTCGTTGGTGCTGACAAATGAACGCTTTCCTCTTGTCCCATCATAGGGCAGTGTGCTTTGTTATTTGATTTCAGGCAACACATCACTGTGGGGTGCTATAGTGGATTTTGACATGCTCATCCTGGAGGATTTATTATCACACTGATAAATATACAGAATATTTCTGAGTATACTTAATGGGGTGGTCTTCAGTATGCCGACTGCCGGGATCCCGGCGCACAGTATAACGGCGCTGGAATCCCGACAGCCGACATACTGACACTTTATCTCCCTCGTGGGGGTCCACGACCCCCCAGGAGGAAGAATAAAATAGCGTCCGTGCCCGCAGCGTGGCGAGCCTGCAAGGGGCTCATTTGCGCTCACCGCTCTGTCGGTATGCCGGCGGTCGGGCTCCCAGCGCCGGTATGCTGGTCGCCGGGAGCCCGGCCGCCGGCATACCATACTACACCCACTTAATGGTGTGATAATAAATTAGTCAGGATGAGCACATTAAAATCATCTCTGGCACCCCACAATGATGTGTTGCCTCAAATCAAATAATAGTACTGGTACTTCATCTGGGAGTTAGATACAGAATGTATATAAGGGCAAAATATACATAGAAAAAGCAGATTTGATATAGTCATAATAGAGCTTTAACCAATAATGGCCGGACAGTTAAATGGTATAATACTGAGACTAGGACATGACAGTAGTGACTAGCGCTATATACTCCATATATACTCCCAGTAACACCTGCCTCAACTTGGATCTTCATAGTTTCTTAAGAGTTTATGCAGGAAACCCAGTTAATATCACTTTCAGAACACAGTTATCATAAGCCTGGAGTTACATTGGCATCTGATTGGCTCCAAATTTATTCTACAGCAGGACAACAACCCCAAACATACAAAGAATGTCATTAAGAATGATCTTCAGCGTACGAAGAACAAGGAGTCCTGAAAGTAATGATATGGCCCCCAAAAAGCCCTGATCTCAACATCATTGAATCTGTCTGGGATTACATGAAGAGACAGAAGGGTTTGAACAAGCCTACATCCGCAGAAGATATGTGTTATTTAAGATGTTTGGAACAACCCCCCTTCCGAGTTCCTTCAAAAACTGTGTGCAAGTGTACCTTGAAGAATTGATGCTGTTTTGAAGGCAAAGGGTGGTCACACCAAATATTGATTTGATTTAGATTTATCTTCTGTTCATTGCCTTTGCATTTTGTTAATTGATTTAAAAAAAAAGTCAGTAGCGCTGAATATTTTGGCGCCTCCTTCTATGGCACCAGGACTTAATACAGCATTCCCTTTTTCTTGGCACGCCTCTCAACTTAAATATTTAGACGTCATCCTTACTAGAGATCTCTCACGCCTATTAAAATTTAGTTTTACCCCCTTGCTTACCAGATTACGAGCATACCTCCAGTCTTGGAAATCGAGACCATTTTCCTGGTTTGGGAGACTGGGTATCCTTAAAATGAATTCTCCCCCAAAAATTCTTTATACATTACAGACCCTACCCATCAAAATCCCTTCCAGGTGGTTATCATTCATTAGAGATTTTATTTGGAGCGGAAAGAGACCCCGCCTGAGACAGTCTGACGTTTTGACAGAAAAAATAGGGTGGAGTGAGTCTTCCTAATATCCTGGGATACTATCAGGCTTGTCACTTAAATAGGCGGACTCCAGTCTGGTTCTTCCCTCCTTTACTAAGGTGTGGGATAGAGAGCTTGGCGCAGACCTGGATGAAGATCAATGGGAAAAGAGGATTTTGGTACTTACCGATAAATCCATTTCTCTGAATCCACTCGGGGACACTGGAAACTCTTCAGACAGCTAGGGTGTGAAGTATGCAGACCAGAGGTAGCACAATCCAAATAAATTTATGCACAGCTGGCCCCTCTCCCTTCATGCCCCATAATCCCTCAGTTTGAAAAATTTGACGGAAAGAAGAGGGAACATGAAAGGTAAGGCCCTATGGAGAGGAACCAATCGTAGCAAGACGTCAAACAGCAACCAAGAACCATTAACATAATCATGAAAACTGTTTGAATTAAATTTAAACAAGAATACGCAGGTTGACAGCACCGAGGCAGGCGTCAGTGTCCCCAAGTGGATTCAGAGAAATGGATTTATCGGTAAGTACCAAAATCCTCTTTTCTCTTTCATCCACTAGGGGACACTGGAACTCTTCAGACAGCTGGGGCCATCCCAAAGATACTCCCATGCGCGGGAGTGCTGTCTGAAGCCTGCAGAACCAAACGTCCAAACCTGGTATTCCTAGACGCAAAGTATCAAACTTGTAGAATCTGGAACATGTGTGCTGATGACCACATTGCAGCTCTACAAAGCTGGAAAGTGGAGGCTTCTCTAGCTGCCGCTCATGAAGCACCCACAGATCTTGTGGTATGAGCACCTACCCGAAATGGGACCCTCTTACAATTAGAGATATAAGCCTATCTGATGGTAAATCGTATCCATCGGGCTAGGGTCTGTTTAGAAGCTGGCCAACCCTTCTTGGGCCCATCATACAGAACAAACAAAGAGTCAGACTTTCTAATAGAGGTCGTAGCATGTACGTAAATTCTTAAGGCTCTGACCACATCCAAAGACAAGTCCCCTTCTGCAAATCCCTGGAAGGAGGGGACCACAATAAGCTGGTTAACGTGGAAACCTGAAACCACCTTAGGGAGAAACTCCGCTTTTGTACGGAGCTCTGCTCTGTCCTCATGAAAAACGAGAAAGGGACTTTACATGATAGAGCTCCCAACTCTGAGACCCTTCTTGCTGATGCCAAAGCTAAGAGCAGGGTAACTTTCCAAGATATATATTTAAGATCTGCTTTCTCCAAAGGCTCAAAAACTGCCGATTTAAGAAATTAAAGCTCTAAATTTAGATCCCACAGAGCCATGGGAGGACTAAAAGGTGGTTGTATCCTCAGCACACCTTGTAATAATGTCTGAACCTCCTGCAAGGATGCCAGACATTGTTGAAACAGAATAGAGAGGGCAGAGACTTGTACCTTCAAGGATGCCAACCTCAAACCTCCATCTAAACCATTTTGGAGAAACTGCAAAAGTCTATTAAGGCAGAACTCTCTGGAATTCCACCCTTTAGACTGACACCAGTCCATGTACTTCTTCCATATTCTATAGTAATGTGCCGCAGTGACTGGCTTCCTTGCAGCTAACATGGTGGGGATAGCCGATTTTGAAATACCCCTGTCTCTTAGAATCCTGGTCTCAGGAACCACGCCGTCAAACGTAGACAGTTCAGGTCTGGGTGAAGGAATGGACCTTGTGACAAGAGGTCTTCTCTCTGAAGCAGCCTCCAAGGATCTTCCGCCAAGAGTCCCCGCAAGTCCGAGTACCAACTCCTGCAAGGCCAGTCTGGTGCTATTAAAATCACCCACGCTTATTCCTTTTCTCTGGCTGGGTCCACAGGTATCCATAGGATAACATTGGGATATGCCAGAGCGACAGCGGAAATGGCACCAATACGGTCACGAGCTTTCTGGCCTCCCAGGATGCATCGGGGCTTCACCATATAATCCCGCCCACTGACTCAGTCAAATCAGTTTTTTGATTGGTGTAGCAGGAGCCGGACCATGGTCACAGGGCTGCTGTTAATAAAGCTGCCTGAAGCTTTTATTATGTTATTTTTATAGTCTTACTATGTTTTTTTGAGCGACTTTTCTTAACAGCGTCTTAAACGCATACTGGAAAGAGTCGCTCCAACAACTCCCCACCGGGTCGCAACAACGCTTACCTTCGCGGTACAGTGCTGTCTCGACAGGCGTCTGTGTCGGATGTTCTAGCAGGTTCAGCAGACGTAACCAGGCTGTGGCCGGAGCATGGGGGGAAGGTAAGTCTATGGATTTCCTCTTACTAGGGGGGTCCGGACACAGCTACACTGCTTTTGGTGGAGACTACAAACAGTGTGTTGATGCGCCGAACACTCTCTGGTGCGACAGCGCTACGCTCTAGGGATCATAGGCGCCAGGACTAGGTTGAGGCCGCGATCCTTAAAGTTTAAGCCAACGGGGGGAATCAGACGCTTTCCTGGCCGCCCCTCCCCCAAGTTCATGACCAGTTTCCGCGCGTCTCCCGTCCATGAACTGAATGACCTCACTTCCGTCTCAGACGCTACCACGAGGGTACTCGGTCGCAACTTAGACGCCGCGGTTGTGTACACTAGAGATTGCCGGACCGAGTCGCAGGCCTTAGCGTCTGCATACACGTGGCATTTCACTGAGCGTCCGTGTCCGTTAGTGGATGTCCGTGTCTTGCATCAGTCATCAGAACGGCAGTGTACACCAGTAACGTCTGAATCCACTCAGCGTCTTGCGAGCGTATTTGTTTGGATATGGAAGTGTGGTGAGTCTCCCTGTATTCCGCTCTATGGAGTAAGGGTATACAGTACTAAAAATTCTCTCTACTTATTAGTATGAATTGTTAATTTTAGTACATATTGCATACGAGACCTGTATATTACTGTTGTTTCTGCATGTTATGTTTGAAAAGAACCAGTTAAAAACAGAAGTACAATTTTCCTACTTACTTGTAAGTTGTTATGGGGGTTGTATTCTCATATGACAATGTTTAATGCCTTAACATGTGACTGACTGCTAGTATGTGTGCTGACTTTTCTATGTCGTCAGTTCTGTTCTGACCCTCAATTCAGGTGCACGGTTGTGGTCAGATTGATCTCACTTCTATATATCCATATATAGGTGATTTTCAGTCACAAATTGTGTAGTCATTAACAGATTATTACCATGTCTGTGAGCGGCAAAAGTGACAAGGAGAATTTATCAGGCACTCCTACATCCCTAACATGTTTATCTTGTAAAACAGGGTTAATTGGTATAGGCCAGTTGGTCACTTATGAGGGGTTGTGTGCAAACTGTTTTGCTTTTCAGCAAAGTAAAAAACAGGATTTGGTTCAACAACCAGTAGAGCCACCATGGAATATGTTCGCAAAGACTTTGTCTTCAATAGCGGACAGGTTAACTCCGGAAGCACCACCCCAGAGGTTAGGTTACACTATTTACCCATACATGCAGCTCCCTTCCTACGGCTTGGTTCCAATAGTCTCTACAAGTAACCAAGGGACAGGTAAGACTAAGACAGATGCGTCTATGTGGCAGACTACACAAGATGATACAACAGATGATGATACAGTATAATCAAATACTCCGTATGATGATCAGTCGCAGAGTTTTAGTTCAGAGGATGTAGCTGAACTTATTGATGCTGTGAAGGCTGTTCTCTCTTTGGAAGAGCCAGCCAAAACAGTGTCAAAGTCTAAAGCACCTGTGTTTAAACGAACAAAGTAAGTTAAAACTGAATTCCCAGCGTCAGATGAGCTGACGGAAATGATGGAAGAATCTTGGGCGACACCCAGTAAAAAGTATAAGATTCCGAAAAGATGGGATTCTTATTATCCATTTCCAGCTGCGGATTGTTCGAAAAGAGAAGTTCCTCCAAAAGTAGATGCACATGTACTGCGACTTGTGCATAAATCTGCTTTACCACTGTCATCTACCTCACTAAATGATGTCACAGACAGAAGGGTAGATAGCTTCTTGAAAAATATATTTTCTCTCGTAGGAGCAGTGATAAAACCTGCTATGGCTTCGGCCTGGATAGCAAAGGCAATGGGCGAATGGATAGAGGTACTAGAGAATGGCCTCTCTTCTCCTAATAATCATTTAAGCCGTTTAAGACAATCTGCACAATACTTGGAAGAAGCAGCAATTGATATGGGTACAGTTGCTTCTAAAGCTTCAGCCTTGACAATAGCCGCTCAAAGAGCAGTTTGGCTACGTACCTGGAAAGCAGATGCGTAATTAATTTATTTATTTATTAACAGTTTCTTATATAGCGTAGCAAATTCCGTTGCGCTTTACAATTTGAAATAACAATAACAAAATGGGTGATAACAAACAGTCATAGAGGTAGGAAGGCCCTGCTCGCAAGCTTACAATCTATAGGGAAATAGGCATGTGTACATAAGGAAAGGTGCTATCTATTGCATAGAATGAGAAGACATGTGAGGATGTGTGTGGACTGTACAGAGTGGATGCAATTTGATAGGAAGGTTTATGAAAGTTATGTGGGCGGTTCTGGAATTTGGTATGCTTGCCTGAAGAGGTGAGTTTTCAGGGAACGCTTGAAGGTTTGGAGACTAGAGGAGAGTCTTATTGTGCGTGGTAGGGCATTCCACAGAGTGGGTGCAGCCCGATGAAAGTCCTGCAATCGTGAGTGGGAGCGAGTCATGAGTGTGGATGAGAGACGCAGGTCTTGTGAAGAGCGAAGAGGTCGGGTTGGGAGATATTTTGAGATAAGCGAAGTGATGTACGTTGGTGTAGTTTGGTTAATGGCCTTGTGTGTGAGTAAAAGTATTTTATATTGAATGCGGTAGAGTACAGGTAACCAATGGAGGGACTGACAGAGTGGATCTGCAGACGATGAACGTCTAGCAAGGAAGATAAGCCTCGCCGCTGCATTCAGAATGGATTGTAGTGGTGAGAGTCTCGTTTTGGGAAGACCAGTTAGGAGACAATTGCAATAATCAATGCGGGAGATAATGAGAGCATGGATTAGAGTTTTAGCAGTGTCTTGTGAAGGGATGGTCGTATTTTGGATATGTTTTTTTAGATGCATGTAACATGATCTTGAGACAGATTGAATGTGGGGAACAAAGGATAGATCAGAGTCAAGGATGACACCTAGGCAGCGAGCTTGTGGGGTAGGGAAGGTAGTCGAGTTTTCAACAGTGATAGAGATATCAGGTTGGTACCTACTATTGGCTGGTGGAAATATAATTAACTCTGTCTTTGAAATATTAAGTTTGAGGTGGCTAGATGTCATCCAGGATGAAATGGCAGAAAGGCGTTCAGTGACACGGTCCAGTACAGATAGGGACAAGTCAGGTGAGGATAGGTAGATTTGAGTATCATCTGCGTACAGATGATACTGAAAACCAAAAGAGCTGATTAGTTTACCAAGAGATGAGGTACAGATAGAGAAAAGCAGAGGACCCAAGACTGAGCCTTGCGGTACTCCAACTGAAAGAGGTAGCGAAGAGGAGGTAGATTCAGAGAAGCGAACACTGAAGGAGCGATTAGATAGGTAGGATAGGAACCAAGAAAGGGCTGTGTCTTTAAGACCTAGGGATTGTAATGTCTGTATGAGAAGAGAGTGGTCTACAGTGTCAAATGCAGCAGATAGATCTAGAAGAATAAGTAGTGAGTAATGGCCTTTAGACTTCGTAGTGACCAAATCATTAACCACTTTAGTCAGTGCTGTCTCTGTGGAGTGTTGGGAACGGAAGCCTGACTGAAGTGGGTCCAATAAAGTGTATGAGTTAAGAAAGCGTGTGAGTCGAGTGTAGACAAGTCTCTCAAGTAGCTTAGAGAGACAAGGGAGCTGAGAGATAGGGCGGTAGTTTGAGAGAGAGTGTTAGGGTCAGAATTTTGTTTCTTTAAAATGGGAGTAAATCACTGTATGCTTGAAGAGTGAAGGAAAAATACCAGTAGAGAGATAGAGAGATAACATATGTTAGTTAAGGTAGGGATGAGCACCAGAGACAGAGCTTTACTTATTTGTGAGGGTAAAGGATCACGAGGAGAGGTAGTGGAGAAGCAGGATGAGAAGAGTGATGATGCTTCATCTTTATTTGTGGGATCAAATGAAGAAAGAGTGCCAGAGGGTTCAGGTAAAGAACGGAGCAGGTCACTGGCTGCCGAAGATCATACCATTTCATTTCGGATCTTATCAATCTTCTCCTTGAAGTAGGAAGCAAGATCCTGTGCCTTGATAGTGGCTGGTGGGGTAGGTAAGGGAGGATTCAGAAGTGATTTAAATGTATTAAAGAGTCGTTTGGGGTTGGAGGCTTGAGCAGAGATAAGAGTTTGGAAATATGTTTGTTTGGCAGTGTCCAGGGCATTTTTATAAGAATGGTAGACAGTCTTATATGTGAGGAAGTCACTTGAAAAACGAGAATTACGCCACTGACGTTCAAGTTTTCGTGTGAGTTTTTGTAGTTGTCTTGTTAATGTGGAGTGCCATGGTTGACATCTAGGCCTACGTGGAGTGTGATGGGTAGCTGGAGCCACTTCATCAAGGGCTAGTTCTAGAGTCTCATTAAGGTGTGATACAGCCATCTCAGGAGAGGTGAATGCAGAAATAGGTGAAAGCAGTTGTTGGAGTTAAGTGGAAAGTTCTTGAAGATTAATTGTGTTAATATTTCTGCGGGTTTGAGGAAGATTGGAGGACTTCAGCAACACAGGGCTTGAATTAACGGAGGAGAGCATGCAGGTGATAAGGTTGTGATCTGAGAGGGGGAAAGGAGTGTTAGTGAGTGCAGAGATGGAGCATAGTCTGGTGAATACTAGATCAAGGCAGTGGCCTTCCTGATGAGTAGAGGAGTCAATCCATTGGGAGAGGCCAAAAGAGGAAATTAGAGAGAGTAGTTTGGAGGCATGAGCAGCAGATTTTGGACAATCAATAGCAATATTGATCCAAGAAAGAATTGGAAGCATTGCCTTTCATTGGTAATATATTGTTTGGAAAACAATTGTCTGATATCCTAGAATTGGAGGCTGAATCAAAGAAGGTCAGATTTCCAGCTAGTTATAACTCTAAGTCTAAGGGTTCAAAGTTTCGCCCATTTCGATGGCAAAGCAAAGCGAAAGCTAAAGAGGAGTCTAAGCAGCCCCAGTCCAACAGATCGGCCAGGGGTAGGAAGCAATGGGCTAGTAGAAAGCCAGCTTCCAAGCCTGAACAGAAACCATCAGCCTGAAGAGACGGGCCTCCGCCTGGAGGATTCCAGGGTTGGGGGCCGACTCCTTCATTTTGCACACATATGGCAACAGTCGACAACAGATGCTTGGGTGCAGAAGGTGATATCTCAGGGGTATGGGTTCCCATTCAGGAGGCAGCATCCTCAAAGATTTTTTTAAACCAGCCCGTCTTGTATAGAGTCGAAGGCCAATGCCCTGCAAGAAGCAGTCCAAAAATTGCTGCAGTCAGTTGTGATTGTCCCAGTACCTCCATCACAAAGGGGACAGGGGTTTTACTCTAATCTATTTCTGATCCAGAAGCCAAATGGGTCATTTCAACCAATTCTCAATCTGAAAATGTTAAACAAATACATTTGGATCCCATGGTTCCACATGGAGACATTACGCTCCATAATGTTGGCTATGGAACCGGGAGATTACATGGTATCTCTGGATGTACAGTGATAATGTCAATTATTATCTTAAAACATAAAGCTATACCGCTAGACTCGCTATTACCTTGGAGCCGCTATGGCCGCTAGACTTATTACACACACTACGTACTAAGTACGCTATTTGTGTACTGAGTACCGTATGGATAAGCACTTAGCGTATCAGACGCTGTGCCGTGGGCGCGACGCACGAGCGGCACGTACGCACACGGATTCACGCTTCGTACTAAGCACGCTATTGGCATACTGAGTACCGTATTGATACGCTCTTGGCGTATCAGACGCTGTGCCGTGGGTAAAACGTACACGCGGCGCGGACGCACACAGAGTGATATACAGTAAACCTTAAGTAATGAAACAGTGTAAGGATGTGCTTATACTTTAAACCTTAGCAGCCTAGTACTGCAACGATGTGATACCTTAAAACCTTAACAATGCTTATACACCTTATACCGATTAAGACGCTAAGAAAGCCCTTTGCAGGAAAGTGAAAACACAGCACCGGTTTGTGGTAAACCACTGGGCTCTAACACCGCAGTGGATTATTCAGAGAAAAGGGGTAAACAGATACAAGTTATACACTACAGGCTAACAAGGAAATCTGAACAGAATAATAGAGAATAATGGCTACAGAGAATATACATACGTGGGGAATCGTTCGCAAGCGCGCCCTGGACCAGTCCTCAGCTATCAGGGTGAAAGCCTTCAGAGTCTTGTCCTGGCCAGGCAACAGTGGTCTTTTTATACACAACATACATTCACAATACAATGGTCACTGTAATCCCATTGTTCATTGGACACAGGGATGTGTCCCTATATTACAGCAAAGGTCATAGGTGGATTTGAACAGGTAGGCGATGTCCTTTCCCAACTGCTCTGGTGGGAGGTATCCTCAGGATTCCCGCCGCATGTGTAATTTACAGCAAATACAGTTAATGTTCATAATCTACTTTTGTACATAACTATACACAGGAGCAAGCGATCTTTTCCTAGCTAACACCGGAATGTTACTCTTAAAATACCCTACAGCTGGATACTAGACATCACCTACCAACCTTTATCTGACCCTTCCTATCATGCAAAGACGAATCTCTCTGTCCAGGAACTGTTTAAACTAACATTACTCGCTGACATGATCTAAGGGAACTATATCTACAAAATGCACTATTTGGGTTAAATATGCTATGTTCGAGTCGCACGCTACACGCTCACAAACTCCGCCGTAAACACACATATCATGCGCACGAGTCGCCGGAGCGTCTCTTACGCAACTTGCGGATATGTGTACGCACGGGGGACCGGGTGCACGAGCAGCGTGCATGTGCATGAGGGGTTAGTACAAGGGATATGTATTACAATATTTTTCGACTTTGACAACAGGATGCTTACCTACATGTGCCTATAGCACTGTCTCATCAGTGTTACCTCAGGTTTGCTATCCTTCAGGAACATTTTCAGTTCCAAGCCTTGCCCTTCGGGCTAGCAACAGCACCCAGGGTGTTTACCAAGATTATGGTGGTTATGGCATCTTATCTCCGCAAGCAAGGGATAAGAATATTTCCATACCTCGACGACCTGTTAATCCTAGCACATTCGCAGGAGTTACTTTTGAGCCATCTTCAACAGACAATAGTTTGTTTACAGAGACACGGGTGGCTCATAAATTGGGAAAAGTCGTCTCTGAATCCGTCACAGCGGATGGTTCATTTGGGGGCCATATTGTATTCAGACCTACAGAGAGTTTTCTTACCAGAGAAAAAGATGGTCAAGGTGCAGGTCATGACTCAGGAAGCGTTGCACGCCCAGACAATGTCAGTCCATGCAGCAATGCGACTGTTGGGTATGATGGTATCAACCTTCGACATGGTGCAATATGCGCAATTCCACTACAGACCATTACAGCACCTTATTCTGACCGAATGGAACGGAAATCATCAGACGGTAAAAAAGCAGATGATAAAGTTTCCAGTAAACGTAAAAAGGTCTCTAGCGTGGTGGCTACAGACAGACCATTTAAACAAGGGGAGACCCTTTTGGATAAAAGAATGGCAAGTCCTGACAACAGATGCCAGTCTACAAGGCTGGGGTGCGGTACTCGGAAGCCTTTGGTTCCAGGGAAAATGGACCGTAAAGGAAAGTCGCCTGCCAATAAATCTGTTGGAAATAAGGGCCATTTATATGGCTCTAGTTCAGACAAAGGACAGTCTGCAAGGAAGACCAGTCCAGATTCGCTCAGACAATGCGACAGCAGTAGCGTACCTCAATCATCAAGGAGGAATTCACAGCAAAAGATTGAAGGAGGATGTAGCTCCCATACTAAGATGGGCAGAACTCCATCTCCCAGCATTGTCAGCAGTGTTCGTCCCAGGTGTACTGAACTGGGAAGCGGATTCTCAGTCGGCACACCATTCAGGAAACCAAATGGACATTACACCCAGTAGTGTTTCAGACAATCGTGAACAGATGGGGTCTACCAGAGATAGACCTCATGGCGTCTTGTCTAAACAACAAAGTTCCGAGGAACGGATCGAGAACAAAGGTTCCCGGAGCGGTCATTGTAGATGCACGTCAGTAGAATGGAAATTTCATCTGGCGTATCTGTTCCCTCCAATATCTCTGTTACCCAGAGTAGTGAGAAAAATAAAGCAAGCAAAGGGAGCAATAATTCTAATAGCTCCAGCTTGGCCAAGAAAGCATTGGTACACAGATCTACAAAGAATGTCCGTGGAAGCACCGATACTGCTCCCTCGACGTCCAGATCTGCTAATGCAGGGTCCTTGTTGTCACAGTCATCTGGATCGCCTGTCTTTGACGGCGTGGCTGTTGAAACCTCTATCTTAGAAGCTAGAGGATTTTCAAAACAAGTAATCCAAACTATGCTTAGAGCAAGAAAGCCTTCTTCAGCTCGTGTGTATCATAGAATATGGCAAGCCTATATTCATTGGTGTACTGAAAAAAGTTTGAATCCAAGATCTTTTAAAGTATCCAGGATTTTGGATTTCCTTCAAGCAGGATTGGATAAAGGTTTGAAAGTAGCTTCCTTGAGAGTTCAAGTATCAGCGTTAACTGTATGGTTTCAGCGAAATATTGCTGATTTACAGGATGTACGTACTTTCTTTCAGGGAGTTGTACATATTCAACCTCCATTTGTTCCTCCTGCAGCTCCCTGGGATTTGAATCTAGTTCTTAAATTCCTCCAGGGACCTCCGTTCGAACCACTTAAGAGAGCAGATCTTAAATGGTTAACGGCTAAAGTACTTTTTCTACTGGCAATGGCGTCAGCCGGAAGAGTGTCAGATTTAGGAGTGCTATCGTGTAAGTCTCTTTTCCTAAGTTTTTTTCCAGACAGAGCAGTTCTCAGAACTAGATCTGGTTATCTTCCGAAGGTGGTTTCAAAGTTTCACCTTAATGAAGAGATTGTAGTCCCAGCTTTTCAGGTATCGGGACTTTCTGCGGGAGAAGCGTCGCTGGATGTAGTCCGAGCATTAAGAATCTACATAGATCGTACTAGCGCCATCAGAAAAACAGATTCTCTCTTCATCCTCTACGGATTTCATAAAAGAGGATGGCCTGCTAGTATTACCATTCGGAGGCAAGATGGCTCCAAATGGTAATATCAGAAGCTTATTCTCATGCAGATCTCCCTACTCCGGCTAATGTCTCTGCTCACTCTACACGTAAGGTAGGTACTTCATGGGCAGCACAACAGGGTGCTTCAGCAGAACAGATTTGTAAGGCAGCCACATGGTCTTCCACAAATACATTCATTAGACATTATGCCTTGGATACTTTTGCCTCTTATGACGCAGACTTCGGGCGAAAGGTCCTCCTGTGTAATCAGGAGCATCCCCACCACTAAAACTGGCTTTGGGAATCCCAATGTTATCCTGTGGATAACCTGTGGACCCAGCCAGAGAAATAGACGTTATGGTAAGAACTTACCGTTGATAACGTAATTTCTCTTATGTCCACAGGTATCCACAGGGGTCCCACCCTAATGCACCTGATTTGAGGATCTTGACAATCACTAAACCTCTTCCCTCTTGTATGGAAGGGTGTGCATGTGTGTTCTTATCGCCTAAATAGGTTTCTACCTGATGCTCCTGCCTAATCGCTGTGGAAAGAACTGATTTGACTGAGTCAGTGGGCGGGATTATATGGTGAAGCCCCGATGCATCCTGGGAGGCCAAAAAGCTCGTGACCATATTGGTGCCATTTCCGCTGTCGCTCTGGCATATCCCAATGTTATACTGTGGATACCTGTGGACATAAGAGAAATTACGTTATCATCAGTAAGTTCTTACCATAACGTCTATTTTCACCTTCTTTAACACGCTCGGTAAAAGGGGAAACGGCGGAAAGATGTAAACCAGGTCGTATAACCAGGGAATCGCCAGCGCGTCCAACGCATGTGCTGCTGGATCCCGTGTTCGGGCTCCATACCTCGGTAACTGATGGTTGTTTCGAGAGGCTATTAGGTCTATCTGCGGTAAACCCCACTTTCGTACTACTGCCTCGAAAACCTTTGGGTGTAGACACCACTCCCCTGGATGCATATCTTGACGACAAAGGTAGTCTGCTTTCCAATTTTCTACCCCTGGAATGAAGAATGCTGACAGGATTATGTTGTGCTTTTCTGTCCATGACAGGATCCTTGTGGCCTCTTTTAAAGCCATGCGGCTTTTTGTTCCTCCCTGACGGTTTATGTATGCCACTGCCGTCACATTGTATGACTGTACGCTGACGTGAGCCCTAACTAGGTCTTCTGCCATAAGAAGTGCATTGTAAATGGCTCTTAGTTCCAGAATATCTATTGGAAGACTGCTCTCCTGCGGTGAGCATCTTCCCTGAAACTGATGGTTTTCCAGTACTGGTCCCCATCCTCTAAGAATGGCATCTGTTGTCAGAATCTTCCAATCGCTGATTCCAAACCTTTTCCCAGCTGCCAGGTTCCTGTGGACCGACCACCAAATTAAGGAGGTCCTGACCTGGGGCGACAAGCGAATCATTTGGAGGAGAAGCCAGTACATGCCTGCCCCTTGAGCAATCAGATTCATCAGAAAAGGTCTGGAATGAAGCATGCTGTATTGGATCGCTTCGAAGGATGCCACCATCTTTCCAAGAAGCTTTACACAAAGATGCAGAGAGACAGAACTTGACGTACCATTAACTTGATGTCTTGAATCTTGTCTTCTGGGAGAAACACTTTCAGATGTATCGTTTCTAAAATGAGACCCAGAAATGGTATCTTCTGCGTTGGTTGTAGGTTGGATTTTTTGAAATTCACGATCCAGCCGTGTCGAATCAGAAACTGATGAGTGATCTGAGCATCCCTGCTCTGAACTGGTAGTGATTCTTGCCCAGTGCAAACCATAAATAGGCTTGGTGTGGGGTCCAAATTGGGACATGGAGGTACGCATCTTTTATGTCCATGGACACCATGAACTCTTCTTGCTCCAGTCCCGCAATAACCGACTGTATTGACTCTGTATTGTACCTGTAAACTCTCAGAAACTGATTGTAAACTTTTAATTTGAGAATTGGCCTGACTGAACCATCCGGTTTTGGCACTACAAAAAGATTTCAATAAAATCCTGTTCCTCTTTGAGAAGTCGGGACAGGCATAATTACTTCTGTCTTAAGTAACTTTTGAATAGTCATATCTAATGCCGGGCTGTTGTAAAGAATTGAGAGCGAGGGCCGATTTAGAAAATCTATCCTGTATCCCTGGGAGATAATATTCTTGATCCAGACTTCTGGTGAGGTTTCAACCCAGGTGTCCCGAAACATTGCCAACCGTACGCCCACCATAGGAGACCCAAGGTGAGCTGGGAGACCATCACGCCACGGTCTTGTCAGTAGGTTTAGGGTCCTGCTTTCTGGTTGTGGTCTGGGAACGGCCTCTACCTTTGCTTCCATGAGGTTGACCACCAAAACCACTTCCTCTAGCTCGAAAGGACTGAGACCTAAATGAATTGAACACTGGACCAGAATAATTTCATCTGACAGGTGGCGTGGTTCTAGGATACGTTGTAGACAGAAAAGTAGATTTCCCCGCTGTTGCCTGTGAAATCCATTTATCTAATCCCGGACCGAATAAGGTTTCCCCTACAAAGGGGATCGCCTCTACTGCTTTCTTGGAATCAGAATCCACTTGCCATTCTCTGAGCCACAGAATGCTTCTGGCCGATATGGCCGAAGCCAAGATGCTAGTCTGCTAGAATCCTTTGCGGCTTGGCAAATGTATGTGGCTGACTCACGGATATGCTCCGCTAAACTAACTTTCTTTTCCTGGTTGTTATCCTCCGCTACAACATTAACAATCTGACCAGCCCAAACAATAGCCTTATTCACCCTACCACTAATAATCGTAGGTCTTTGTGATGCTCCTGCAGCCACAAAAATAGATTTTAGTGTGGTATCTAACTTGCGATCTGAGGCCTCTTTAAGAGTAGTCACATTTGGTATAGGTAAGATTGTCCTTTTTGACAATCTAGCCAGGGAAGCGTCCACAAATGGTGGAACTTCCCACTTAGACATGATACCCTTGGGTAATGGATAGTTAGCCGTGAATTTTCGGGAAATTTGGAAGCGTCTATCCGGTTGCTTCCATGCTTCTTCCATTTTGGAGAGTCTGAGGAATCGGAAAAACTGCACTTTGCGGTTTCTGAGACTCAAACAAATCAAAAACCTCAGGTTCCTTAACCTCTTCCTCCTTAAAGTTAAGGACCTTTTTTATCTCGTCAATAAGGGACTCTAACCCCTTGACTTCCGCATCCTCCTCCTGAGGACTGACATCAATAATTGCCTCAACTGACTCTCCTTCCTCCTTCCTCCTCCTCCTCCTCTCCTTCCTGCTGGATAGTTATTTCACAAGAAGCAGCCTACACCCTCTTTTCAGATGGGATTGGGCGAAAAAAGGAGAGTTATGGTAGACTTACCATGTTTAACTCTTTTTCTATGAGGTATACTGGGTTCCACAGGTGTAGAGTGGATCTTGATCCAGATGAACCAACAGGCTAAAGCTTTAGGCTGTCCCAGGATGCATTGGGCCTCATTTGTAACCCTGCCTCCAGGCACTGTGAGCTCAGTTTCGTTAGCCAGTCCAATGTAGGAGCAGGTAAGAGAGAAGGCAGATGTTAGTCACATAGAACCACATTCTCACGACAGGAGAAGGGACCAGCGGCTAATGCCATACAAACCCACAGAAGCTAGGTGGGTAAGGGTGGGCACCCTGTGGAACCCAGTGTACCTCGCAGAAAGAGAGTTAACCATGGTAAGTCTACCATAACTCTCCTTTTCTGCAGCAGAGTACACCGTGTTCCACAGGGAAAACATTGGTTGATGTCCTAAAGCAGTTCCTCAAGGGAGGGGACACGCCTTAGCGGGTATGAGTACCTGGCGTCCAAAAGAAGCATCCTGGGAGGCAGAAGTATCACAGGCATAGAACCTAATGAACGTGTTCACTGAGGACCACGTAGCCGCCTTGCACAACTGTTCTGTGGACGCGACCCGGCGAGCCGCCCAAGAAGTTCCAACAGACCGAGTAGAATGGGCTTTAATAGCAGCATGAGCTGGGAGTCCAGCCTGCACTTAAGCTTGTGCAATCACCATTCTAATCCATCTGGCCAATGTTTGCTTATTTGCAGGCCAGCCACGTTTGTGGAAACCAAACAGTACAAAAAGGGTATCAGACCTCCTGGTAGAGGCAGTTATATATATATATATATATATATATATATATATATACGGAGAGCCTTTACCACATCCAAAGATTGCTCTTTGGGGGACAAATCAGAAATCAGAGATGAAGGCCGGAAACCACAATCTCTTGGTTAAGGTTAAAAGATGACACCACTTTAGGTAGGTACCCTGGGCGAGTTCTCAGAACAGCAGCAGCCCAGGATGAGCCCACCGCCCAGGATGAGCCCACCTTTCTGGTAGAATGGGCCTTCACCGATTTCGGTAACGGCAATCCAGCCGTAGAATGAGCCTGACGAATCGTATTACAGATCCAGCGTGCAATAGTCTGCGTGGAAGCAGGAGACCCAATCTTGTTGGGATCATATAGGATAAACAGAGCCTCCGTTTTCCTAATCTGAGCCGTTCTGGCTACATAAAATTTCAAAGCTCTGACCACATCTAGAGACTTTGATTCTTCTAAGGCGTCAGTAGCCACTGGCACCACAATAGGTTGGTTCATGTGAAACGATGACACCACTTTTGGCAGAAATTGCTGACGAGTTCTCAACTCCGCTCTATCTTCATGGAAGATCAAATAGGGGCTCTTGTGAGACAAAGCCGCCAATTCAGACACCCGCCTTGCAGAGGCCAAGGCCAACAGCATGATCACTTTCCAAGTGACGAATTTCAACTCTACCTTACGTAAAGGTTCAAACCAATGAGATTGCAGGAACTGCAACACCACGTTAAGATCCCATGGTGCCACCGGGGGCACAAAGGGAGGTTGGATGTGCAGCACGCCTTTCACGAAAGTCTGAACTTCCGTAAGGGAGGACAATTCTTTTTTAAAGAAAATTGACAAGGCCGAAATTTGTACTTTAATTGACCCTAATTTTAGGCCCGCATCCACCCCTGCTTGCAGAAAATGGTGAAAACGGCCCAGCTGAAATTCTTCCGTAGGAACCTCCTTGGATTCACACCAAGACACATATTTTCTCCAAATACGGTGATCATGTTTCGCAGTTACCTCTTTTCTAGCCTGAAGCAGTGTGGGAATTACTTCACCGGGAATACCCTTTCGGGCTAGGATCTTGCGTTCAACCTCCAAGTCGTCAAACGAAGCCGCGGTAAATCTTGGTACACGCACGGCCCCTGCTGTAACAGATCCTCTCGTAGAGGAAGAGGCCAGGGATCTCCTATGAGCAATTCCTGAAGATCTGGATACTAGGCCCTCCTTGGCCAGTCTGGAACAATGAGGATTGCATGAACCCTTGTTCTTCTTATGATCTTTATCACTTTTGGAATGAGTGGAATTGGAGGGAACACATATACCGACTGAAACACCCACGGTGTCAATAAGGAGTCCACCGCTATTGCTTGAGGGTCCGACGACCAGGAACAATATCTCGGAAGTTTCTTGTTGAGGCGAGACGCCATCATGTCTATTTGAGGAATTCCCCAACGACTTGTCACTTCTGCAAAGACCTCTTGATGAAGACCCCACTCTCCTGGATGGAGATCGTGTCTGCTGAGGAAGCCTGCTTCCCAGTTGTCCACACCTGGAATGAAGACCGCTGACAGAGCGCTTACATGCCTTTCCGCCCAGCGGAGAACTTTTGTGGTTTTTGCCATTGCCGCTCTTCTCTTCATTCCGCCTTGACGGTTTACGTACGCCACTGCTGTTATGTTGTCCGACTGAATCAAGACGGGCAGATCGCGAAGAAGATGTTCCGCTTGTAGAAGGCCATTGTAAATGGCCATTAATTCCAGAATGTTAATGTGAAGACAAGCTTCCTGGCTTGACCATTTTCCATGGAAATTTTCCCCCTGTGTGACTGCACCCCAGCCTGGGAGACTCGCATCCGTGTTCACCAGGATCCAGTCCTGGATCCCGAATCTGCGTCCCTCTAGGAGGGGAGAGCTGTTCAGCCACCACAGGAGTGAGATTCTGGTCTTGGAAGACAGGATTATCTGTCGGTGCATGTGCAGATGGGATCCGGACCATTTGTCCAACAGGTCCCACTGAAACACTCTGCCATGGAATCTGCCGAACTGAATGGCCTCGTAGGCCGCCTCCATCTTCCCTAGCAACCGAGTGCATTGATGAATCAACACTCTTGCTGGCTTCAGACTCTGTTTAACCAGGTTCTGAATTTTCAGAGCCTTTTCCACTGTAATTCTGTGTCCAGTATCATACCCAAGAACGACAGCCTTGTCGTCGGAACCAACTGTGATTTTGGCAAGTTTAGGAGCCAACCATGTTGTTGCAGAATTGTCAGGGAGAGCGTCATGCTCTGCAGTAATTGTTCCTTGGACCTTGCTTTTATCAGGAGATCATCCAAGTACGGGATAATTGTGACTCCTTGCTTGCGCAAGAGAACTATCATTTCCGGCATAACTTTGGTGAAAACCCTCGGATCCGTGGACAGACCAAACGGCAACGTCTGAAATTGGTAATGACAATCCTGAACGGCAAGCCTCAGGTAAGCCTGATGTGGAGGATATATGGGGACGTGCAAGTAGGCATCCTTTATGTCGACCGACACCATAAAATCCCCTTCCTCCAGACTGGAGATCACTGCTCAGGGAGACTCCATCTTGAATTTGAGTTTTCTTTGATAGAAATTGAGGGATTTAAAGTTCAGAATTGGTCTGACCGAGCCGTCCGGCTTCGGGACCACGAACAGGCTCGAGTAAAAGCCTTCTCCCTGTTGTGACGGGGGTACCGTGACAATGACTTGATTTTGACATAGCTTTTGTATAGCACCACATACCACCTTCCCTGTCCTGAAGAGAAACTGGTAAGGCTGATTTGAAAAATCGTCGAGGGGACACGTCTTGAAATTCCAGCTTGTATACATGGGACACTATTTCTAATACCCATGGGTCTAGGGCCGAACGAACCCAGAAATGACTGAAGAGTCGGAGACGTGCCCCCACTGGTGCGGACTCCCGCAGAGGAGTCCCAGCATCATGCAGTGGATTTGGTAGAAGTCGGAGAGGACTTCTGCTCTTGGGAACCTGCCACAGCCGGCGACCTTTTTCCCTTTCCTCTTCCTCTAGAAGCAATGAAGGAAGACCCTCGTCCTCTTTTGTATTTATTGGGACGAAAGGACTGCATCTGATAGTGGTGTGTTTTCTTTTGTTGTGCAGGAACATAAGCTAAAAAGGATGACTTACCCGAGGTAGCCGTAGATACCAGGTCAGCGAGGCCGTCACCAAACAAGACACCACCTTTATACGGCAGAGACTCCATAAAAAAACAGCAATGAACGGAAAGGATTAAGCTGTGTGCTTTGGAACCAGGGGAGACGAGTGGACGCTAGTTAATTGTTGTAGTTACAATAAGGGAGTTACAAATTACATGCATGTATTTTAAAAAAAGCATCTATAGCTGTGCACAGCAGTGACGCATAGAACTTTCTCTTTTAAAAGCCTCTGTAACAAGGACTGTGTTACATTGTATCGGATCTGACCAAATAAGATACAACAGGACTCTAGATGTTAAAAAACGCAAAGTTCTAAGTTTTAGAATCATCAATTATAATCTTGAATGGTACATTGAGTGCAATTATACACACGGAGAGCACTTATGTTATCTGAGGATTTTGACTAATTGTGTCTTTTCATGTTTAACCGGTATACGGGTTATGTATGTATATTTTAAGGTTTCTTAAAGCTTGTTTATGAGAAAATAAACCACATCAGTTTTAATTAAATCACATGACTGTCTAAGTGGAATAAATCCGTTTTTATGCATATATAATAATATTTACTTATAGATTGTTTATTGTATTTGTCTAAATATTTGCTAGTGGTGTAGCGCATCCCCACCAAAAAAAACTTTTTTTCTTATTTAATAGAGCCACATTCGCATTCAAAGCACTCAAAAAATTTACCCAATCAGGCTTCGGCGGTGCCGACAGGGTCACACCCACAGTTGTTTCTTTCCCTAATCCAGTCTCCTCCTGGGAAGAGCACTCAGCCTCAGACATGCCGACACGTGTACCGACACCACAAACACACTGGGCATATAGGGGACAGACCCACAGTAAAGCCTGTCAGAGAAACACAGAGGGAGTGTGCCAGCTCACAACCCCCCGGTTCTGAAACTATTTATATATTGCCTCAGACCTGTTAGCGCTTTTATATCATTAATCCAGCACCAAATTAACTGTGCCCCCCCCCCCCTGTTTTGCACCCTGTCACTTGATACAGCAGTGTTGAGGAAGGACCAGCGTCTCTGCAGCTCTGTGAAGAGAAAATGGCGCTGATGAGAGCTGTGAGGGCTAAGCCACGCCCCCTTAATGGGGCGCTTCAGCCCCGCTATTTTTTACATTATTTATACTGGCATACTGGCAGGGGTCCGGATTTAGTGCCTAGGCACTTAAATACCTCATAGCCAGTCTCAAAATGAGGATTTTATGCTGCCCAGGGCACCCCCCCGCGCCCTGGCACTGCCGCTGTGTGTGTGTGTAAGCATGGCGCGCAGCGCAGCCGCTGTGCGTTACCTTAAAGCCGTCACTGAAGTCTTCTGATCTTCTTCTACTCACCCTTCTTCTGGCTTCTGGCTCTGTAAGGGGGGTGAATCTTATTGTGTACGTCTGTCCATGTTATTTTATTAAATACTTTTATGCACTATGGAGCGCCCCCTTTATATGCTTTTTTAACAGATATATTACATCCGTGGGAATTCGGATTGACCAAAGGGGAGCAGCGGTCCTTAAAAATCTGAAGGTAAGCCTGATGTGGAGGATATATGGGGACGTGCAAGTAGGCATCCTTTATGTCGACCGACACCATAAAATCCCCTTCCTCCAGACTGGAGATCACTGCTCAGGGAGACTCAATCTTGAATTTGAGTTTTCTTTGATAGAAATTGAGGGATTTAAAGTTCAGAATTGGTCTGACCGAGCCGTCCGGCTTCGGGACCACGAACAGGCTCGAGTAAAAGCCTTCTCCCTGTTGTGACGGGGGTACCGTGACAATGACTTGATTTTGACATAGCTTTTGTATAGCACCACATACCACCTCCCTGTCCTGAAGATAAACTGGTAAGGCTGATTTGAAAAATCGTCGAGGGGGCACGTCTTGAAATTCCAGCTTGTATCCTTGGGATACTATATCTAATACCCATGGGTCTAGGGCCGAACGAACCCAGAAATTACTGAAGAGTCGGAGACGTGCCCCCACTGGTGCGGACTCCCGCAGAGGAGTCCCAGCATCATGCAGTGGATTTGGTAGAAGTCGGAGAGGACTTCTGCTCTTGGGAACCTGCCACAGCCAGTGACCTTTTTCCCTTTCCTCTTCAAGCAAGGAAGGAAGACCCTCGTCCTCTTTTGTATTTATTGGGACGAAAGGACTGCATCTGATAGTGGTGTGTTTTCTTTTGTTGTGCAGGAACATAAGCTAAAAAGGATGACTTACCCGAGGTAGCCGTAGATACCAGGTCAGCGAGGCCGTCACCAAACAAGACACCACCTTTATACGGCAGAGACTCAATAGCCTTCTTAGAGTCAGCATCAGCATTCCATTGATGAATCCACAATGCTCTCCTAGCTGAGACTGCCATAGCATTGGCCCTTGATCCCAAAAGGCCCATGTACCTCGCAGCTTCCTTAAGGTAGCAGCATCCCTGATATGACCCAGTGTCAAAAGAATGCTATCCCTATCCAGGGTATCAAACTCAGATGACAAGTTATCTGCCCACTTTTTCAATAGCGCTACTCACCCACGTCGAAGCAACTGCCGGTCTGAGTAGCGTACCCGTAGTGACATAAATGGATTTCAATGTATTTTCCTGCTAATGATCCACAGGCTCCTTTAGGGCTGCCGTGTCAGGAGACGGAAGCGCCACCTTTTTGGACAGTCGTGATAGAGCTTTGTCCACAGTGGGGGTTCCCACTTTTCTCTATCCCCAGCGGAGAATGGATATGCCACCGGAATTCTCTTGGGAATCTGAAACTTCTTGTCAGGATTTTCCCAAACCTTTTCAAAAAGAGTGTTCAGTTCATGAGAGGGAAGGAATGTTACCTCAGGCTTCTTTCCTTTAAACATACAGACCCGTGTATCAGGAACAGAAGGGTCCTCCGTGATATGGAACACGTGTTTTATCGCCACAATCATGTACTGAATGCTTTTAGCCAGTTTTGGATTTCATCTGGCATCACTATAGTCGACACTGGAGTCAGAGTCCGTGTCGGTATCTGTATCTGCTATCTGGGTAAAAGAACGCTTTTGTGACCCGAGGGGGTTTGAACTTGTGACAACACATCCTCCACGTATTTCTTCCATGCCTGGATCTGAGACTCAGACTTATCCAATCTCTTATTTAATAGTGTCTGAGGAAGCCGCCGACGGTGACTTTAAAGGCAGAGAAACGCGTTACACGGATTAAGGAGCCCATCTAGCACCTTGATTGAGAGGAACCACAGACCCCAAGGAAATTGGAACCTACAGCGCATTACAGATCCCGGTAATAATCAAAACAACGGGTTAAAAACAGCAATGAACGGAAAGGATTAAGCTGTGTGCTTTGGAACCAGGGGAGACGAGTGGACGCTAGTTAATTGTTGGAAAGTTACAATAAGGGAGTTACAAATTACATGCATGTATTTTAAAAAAAAGCATCTATAGCTGTGCACAGCAGTGACGCATAGAACTTTCTCTTTTAAAAGCCTCTGTAACAAGGACTGTGTTACATTGTATCGGATCTGACCAAATAAGATACAACAGGACTCTAGATGTTAAAAAACGCAAAGTTCTAAGTTTTAGAATCATCAATTATAATCTTGAATGGTACATTGAGTGCAATTATACACACGGAGAGCACTTATGTTATCTGAGGATTTTGACTAATTGTGTCTTTTCATGTTTAACCGGTATACGGGTTATGTATGTATATTTTAAGGTTTCTTAAAGCTTGTTTGTGAGAAAATAAACCACATCAGTTTTAATTAAATCACATGACTGTCTAAGTGGAATAAATCCGTTTTTATGCATATATAATAATATATACTTATAGATTGTTTATTGTATTTGTCTAAATATTTGCTAGTGGTGTAGCGCATCCCCACCAAAAAAAACTTTTTTCTTATTTAATAGAGCCACATTCGCATTCAAAGCACTCAAAAAATTTACCCAATCAGGCGTCGGCGGTGCCGACAGGGTCACACCCACAGTTGTTTCTTTCCCTAATCCAGTCTCCTCCTGGGAAGAGCACTCAGCCTCAGACATGCCGACACGTGTACCGACACCACAAACACACTGGGCATATAGGGGACAGACCCACAGTAAAGCCTGTCAGAGAAACACAGAGGGAGTGTGCCAGCTCACAACCCCGGTTCTGAAACTATCTATATATTGCCTCAGACCTGTTAGCGCTTTTATATCATTAATCCAGCACCAAATTAACTGTGCCCCCCCCCTCCCGTTTTGCCCCGTTACTTGATACAGCAGTGTTGAGGAAGGACCAGCGTCTCTGCAGCTCTGTGAAGAGAAAATGGCGCTGATGAGAGCTGTGAGGGCTAAGCCACGCCCCCTTAATGGGGCGTTTCAGCCCCGCTATTTTTTACATTATTTATACTGGCATACTGGCAGGGGTCCAGATTTAGTGCCTAGGCACTTAAATACCTCATAGCCAGTCTCAAAATGAGGATTTTATGCTGCCCAGGGCGCGCCCCCCCCCCCCCCCCCCTTGGCACTGCCGCTGTGTGTGTGGAAGTATGGCGCGCAGCCGCTGTGCGTTACCTTAAAGCCGTCACTGAAGTCTTCTGATCTTCTTCTACTCACCCTTCTTCTGACTTCTGGCTCTGTAAGGGGGGTGAATCTTATTGTTTACGTCTGTCCGTGTTATTTTATGAAATACTTTTATGCACTATGGAGCGCCCCCTTTATATGCTTTTTTAACAGATATATTACATCCGTGGGAATTCGGATTGACCAAAGGGGAGCAGCGGTCCTTAAAAATCTGAAGGAGGACCTAGTGACATTCTTTAGCATCTATTTTAATGCACATTTGTGTTTTTAATGTTCATCTGTACTCCAAAGTAATGATCAGCGCCTTTTTAGGTCTATATTTGCAATATATATATATATATATATATATATATATATATATATATATAAAATACAGCTCGGACCTAGGCCGGAGGTATATATCACAATATACCTATTACAATATATTCTGTAATAGGTACACTTTTTCTTAACTAACGCTGTCTGTATAAAGATATGTAGAATACTCAAGTGTTTGTAAAGTCACAGCGCTGTATACAGGCGGCTTTACAAGGCAGCCGCAGCTATACCTAAGATGGCGCCCAGCGTCTCAGTCAGGGAGTGAGGGAGTGTGAGGAAGCTCCAGGGCGGGAAAATCTGCAGTAGATGTCTCCCTGGGCCAGAGAGGGGCTACAGATCAAGCGCCATCTCCCCTATGCTGGGTATCACCGCCGGTACTATGGAGACTTATTAACAGGGGCGTTAGTACACCCAACCTGTACTCCTATGCCCTGGCGGATATAGTGAGGTCTAGGCTCGGTGACTGTGTCCACGCCAGCGTCGCAGTCCGTCTAGCTAAACATGCGATCGGAACGCGATTTAAATGCGGGTCCCACCTGGGGGACCCTCTTACCTCCTCCCCGTAGCAGCCACGCGAACCAGGAGAGCGTCTGCGACCGCGTGCCTGAACTGAAGCCGGAAAGTCTCCACCGCAAGTACCCGGGAACATTCCGCGGGAGTATGCGACGCCGCTTGGGAGGTGATGGAGCTGCAGCGCTGAAGTGTCACCATGACATACAGCGCTGACGGCCCAATTTTGAAGAAATTTTCTGTCAGAAAAAGCTTTTTCGGGGCGTGGCCTGGCTACTGAAGGGAGAAGACACGCACTGTAAGAGCTCCTGCGATCTGGGGCTTCTATTCCCTCATAAATCCCCTCACTGGGCTCCCTTGGCGCTTACAGCAGCTTCCCTTTCACTCCTGTCCCCCCTGCAGTGCCCCTGTTTGTGCCGCGGAATCGGGGAGCAGTGCCTACTGCTCCCGCGGATTGCGGCCTTCAGGGCTTCCACAAGCCGGGGCCTCGATTAATTCCCCGACCCGGTGGCAGTTCCAGAGACCTCCGGAGCCGAACGCGGACCTTCCCCGGACCTAAGAAACTCACGCTGCCGCTAGCTGCAGCCAGGAGACGCACCCCACTGCCCTCTGCCTACCTCTCCTACCCGGAGGCGCCGGGGCCCTCTGTGACGGGACGAGACCGCAAGACGCCCGGCGGCCATATTTGAGGCGCACTTCCGGCTCCCTGCTGCCTCTCTCCTGCTGGGCCCCTGAGTGAGTACACCTATTAGATTTGTGGTCAACTGGGCTCCGGCTGTGGAGGGGGGAGCGGGTGTCAAGCTGCGCTCTGGACTGGAGGGGGTGTCCTCGGAGCCGCTCGCATACTACTACATACCCCGGTACACTGCAATGCTCACCTAATCCTGCATGATCTCTACTCTTGCAGACGCTCATCCGCCACTGCTACTCATAGCAAGTTCGGATCCTCTGGGCGAGGGGTATCTCGGAACCTCAGGAGTTACAACCGCATGCGCCCTGGCGCAAAGTGCCACATAACTACATCCCGACTGATGCTGTGCTGCTACGGTCGGCCGTACAGTCCCCTAGCTACGTGTCTGTCTGCCTGATGTTGCCCTAAAGCCACGTAGGGGGCCACTGCACGACGACGACCCACGTGTTTTTACATTACCGAGGCCATGTGAAAGTGTAACACTGCGCCACCTTCTCCGCAGACCGATCTCATGGTGAGAGGCACAAAGAAAAAGAAGGCCAAGACCAAGCCAGACGCAACCCCATCCCCAGTGGCCCGCCATTCGTCAGATCTACGTCAGTTCTTAATTCCAACGACCGCAGACCCAGCCGCCACCTTTGCCGTTCCGGCCTCCCCGATTCTACATACTCCGGTGGGCAACATATTGTCCCCCAGGTACACGCAATCCCCAATGGCCTCCTCTACGTCTGCAGAGATTAGTGAGATTCTGTCTCATATCAGATCACTTTCCACGAAACAAGATTTCTCAGCATTAGAGACACGCTTGCTTTCCACCATCAAACAGGAAGTGACAGCAATTCAACAAGATATGTCTCAAATTGCGGCCCGTGTAGACATATTGGAACGACACGAGTCATCCAAATTTCAGGAGGTGCTTTCTCATCAAAGGACTGATATCTTCTTTCTCAAATCACGTATCGAGAATATGGATAAACGCTGACGACGAAATAATATCAGGGTCAGAGGTCTCCCCGAGAGCGTCCAACAGGCTGATCTGACGAATGCTTTAACTGCAATATTTGGAGAACTTATTGACCTAGACACAAACAAGGGCATTGTATTTGATAGGGCGCATCGTGCTCTCCGTCCCCGTGGCATACCATCTGATAAGCCACGCGATGTGATTTGCAGGCTCCACTATTATGTCCAAAAAGAAGAAATAATGAGAAAGGCCCGTCAGCTGGATGGTATTGACTTTCAAGGCGACAAGATTCAGTTATTCCCGGATCTCGCATGGTCGACCCTGCAACAGCGTCGGTCATTAAAACCCCTCACCGATTCCCTCAGGAAACTTGAACTGAAATACAGGTGGGGCTTCCCTTTTTCTCTTCAGGTTTCTCATAATGGCAAAGTTGCTACTCTCTCCAGACCCTTGGATTTACAGGCCTTCTTCACAACATTAGGAATGCCTCCAGTGCCATTACCTGACTGGGAAGCTTTTCATCACCAACCTGACTTGCCTGTCATGACCCCTCCGGATGATATGTGGCAACAAGTGCGATCTACACGGATGCGGGGAAATCATCCTGCTAGTTCTCGATCTTCCGAGCCTCCATGATCGGGAGGTTTTGTCCTGTTTTGATGTGCATTCTTCTGTTATCGCTATTGCATACTTGGTTTTTCTCCTTTATGCTGCAATATGTTGCTCACATGTGAGATCGGTTTTGTAAAAGTTTCATAGATAAGTAATAGGTTATCGTTGAAATGTGTTTTTGATTATGCTCAAGCTACATCTATATTTCTGTGATAATATCCCTTCACATAATCCTAAAGCTTTCAAGAGATTATATAGAAATGTTTAAAGAGAATATTTTTCCTATATATTTCATTCTGTGCCCATTTGCACTCCTTGGTAATTTTTCATATATAATTAACTTCTATACCGTGGGTGGTCGCTGTTCTTGGTCCCCCGTAGGACCCCCATTATGCTGCATCCTCTGTTTCTTTGGGTTGGGAGTCGGCGGGATTCCGCTCCTGTCCCTTTTGCAGCTGTTCTTTTTCTAATATTGCTATTAGCTTTGTTAGGTATTGATGTACTCTGCAGAGTGGCTCTCCACACTGCACCTTCTTTCTTTCTTTTCTCGGATTTCTTTCTCACTCTATTTCCTACTCTTGCTGTTCTTCCACCCCCCCCCCCCCCCCCCCACCTATCTATTGTAAGGATGACTATTGCAAATCTCTTAAGACTGCTGTAACAATGGGGCTGAATGATTTACACGTCACTACCCTTAATGTAAAAGATTTAAATGTTCCTGAGAAAAGGTCTAAACTCCTCAAATGGCTTAGAGATGAGAAAGTTGACGTTGCTTTTATTCAGGAAACGCATTTTAGGATGGGACAGGTACCATCTCTGAAATGTCACTACTATCCTCATGTTTTCATGTCAAATAATCCTTCCGGTAAGACATTAGGTGTAGCTGTATTATTGGCTCGCCACCTGCCTATCCTTAATGTCACTTCCCATAGACTAGCTGAAGTTAGGGGGTTGCTGGTCAAATGCGATATATACAACCAACGCTTTTCCTTTTTGAATGTTTATGCTCCCAATGCTAAACAGCCTTCCTTTTTGTCCTCGGTCTTGGAAACTGCTAAGCCTCTCCTCGAAGGAGTGGTGGTGATGGGAGGCGACTTAAACTGGACCCTTGATCCCCTTCACGACACCTCTAAAAAGATTTCTTACAGACCGGAGAAAGAGTATAGGAGGGTGAGACATGCCTTGCTCGACCACCAGCTGATTGATACGTGGAGATTGACACACCCGGCTGAGGTAGATTATTCCTTTTTTTCACACCCACACCAGACATACTCCAGAATTGACTACTTATTTTTGAGCCACCGACACCTACACCTTCTTACTGACGCTTCTATAGGACAAATTGTATGGTCAGATCATGCTCCTGTTAACCTTACAATACGCTTTCCGTCATGCACACATCGCCAATGGTCTTGGCGTTTTAACGACACTTTTTTACAAGACGCGGAGTGCCATTCTCGACTTGACTCCGCCTTAGACTCCTATATCTGCACTAATGACTTAGACGATATTTCTAAGGTTTCGGTCTGGGAAGCACATAAATGCGTCATACGAGGGGTTTATGTCCAGATGGGCTCTTTTCGTAAAAAACAGAGGGAAAAACTTAGAGATGATTTATTGTCTAGGATAAAATCTCTCGAACTTCTACATAAGAAATCCCAAACCCCACAAGATTATTCTGACCTTGAGATTGCTAGGGCTGATTTGATTAAACTACTCTCCTACAGAGTTAAATTTTCATATCAGAAGTGCCGTAGCAGATATTATCAATGGGGCAACAAACCCGGGAAATTGATGGCCAAAGCTCTCAGAGTACAACGTACACTCACCTTTATTCATTCAATTAAAGATGGTCGTGGTCGGCTCCTACACGAGACACCTCAAATTGCTAAGGCCTTTCGGGCATATTATTCCACTTTATACAACCTTTCTGGTCCGTCTGGAAGGGCAGATAGGCTGTCCCACCAAGCAGCTATATCTGACTATTTACAGAACCTAGACTTCCCTACGCTGTCTACAAAAAAGAGGCGGAAGATCCGGACGCCCCCTTCTCTTCTGAGGAGGTTATGAAAGTTATTGACTCCTCTCCCAATGGCAAGAGCCCAGGCCCGGACGGGTATACAATTGCCTATTATAAAGCTTTCAAGGAGAAATTAACCCCTCTTCTCACGAGAGCCTTTAATTCTGTGTCAGAAACCTCACATTTCTCCCCGCAATCCCTTGAAGCCCATATTGCAGTTTTACCTAAGGAGGGCAAAGATCCCAGGCTCTGCTCTAGTTACCGGCCAATCTCGCTATTGAACATAGATATAAAACTTTTTGCCAAACTGATTGCAAATCACCTTAAACTATTATTGCCCGGTTTGATTCATGGAGACCAGGCTGGATTTGTTTTAGGCCGAGAAGCCAGGGACAACACCTCTAAAGCACTCAGTATGATTCACTATGCTAGCCAGGTCCCGTCCCCCTCAATCATGTTGTCAACTGATGCTGAAAAAGCGTTTGACAGGGTGGATTGGGACTTCTTGTCTGGCATCCTGAAACATCTAGGGCTTGGCAATGCCTGTCTCCATAGAATATTATCTCTTTATACTTCCCCGTCCACCAAAATTAGGATTAATGGCTCCCTTTCTGATTCCTTTTCTATCTCCAATGGCACTCGACAGGGATGCCCACTATCCCCGCTACTTTTTGTCTTGTGCATAGAAGCATTAGCTCGAAGCATCAGGGCTAATCCAAATATCTCCGATTTGCTGATGAGGGGGACCGAATACAAATTGGCTTTATATGCCGACGACTTACTCGCTCTAATTTCAAACCCGGTCACCTCATTACCGAATCTGATGGTAGAATTTGACAGGTTCGGGATCCTCTCTAATTTTAAGATAAATTATTCTAAATCGATTGCTATGAACCTAACTGCTTCTCCTGATGTGGTAAAGGGTCTGAAAGGCTCCTTCCCTTTTGCTTGGCACGACCACAAATTTAAATATTTGGGGATACTGCTCTCCAATGATTTATCCAAACTATTCTCCTTGAATTTTAGCCCCTTGCTGTCAAAGCTCCGCCTAGACTTCCAGAGATGGAGGAAATTGCGATTATCCTGGTTTGGCAGTATCAACGTAGTCAAAATGAACGCCCTCCCTAGGATATTATTCTTTCTCCAAACCCTCCCTATACACATCCCCCTACTCTGGTTTCGGGATGTTCAGAATCTTATTCGTGCATTTGTTTGTGGTTGCAACACACCTAGATTTAAACACAACATTCTATTTAGGAGAAAACACCAAGGTGGTTAACAGCTCCCACATATTTCTAGCTATTATCACGCGGTACATTTGAATAGGATTTTAGAATGGTCGCAGGCCAAGGACTGCAAACAGTGGGTTCTTCTAGAGGAGGGATGTCTCCCACATTATATCGAAATTGTCCCATGGCTACCTATCCTTCCGAAGGTTACCCACCCCACGGTCTCCCCCACGCTTAAACTATGGACCAAGCTAAGGTTTAGGAGCCATATATCCTCCAAATGGTCCCCTTTAACTTCCTTCCTTCATAATCCAGATTTTGTTCCAGGTCTCCATGGGACAGGTTTTGCTCCATGGGCGGAAGCTGGAATTTTTAGGGTCGGTCAGCTGGTGAGTTCGGGCAGGGTGCGATCATTTTCAGATATTCAATCTCTCTGGAATATAACTAGCTCCGATTTTTGGAAGTTCCTTCAGGTTCATCATTTCATATCGTCTTCTAAGAATCTCTCGGACATAACTAGGGATCTCACCACTTTTGAAAAGATGTGCGTCTCTCCTAGGTCTCCTACACATACTATCTCTCAAATTTATGCGCTTATTATTGAAGACCTGTTTCCGCAACCCCCTGCCTTCATGATTTCGTGGGAGAGGGAATTATCAGGGTTAACTACACAGGTCAATTGGGACTCTATATTTTGTAACACCCAGGCGAGCTCCTTATGTTTATCGACTCTGGAGACTCTTTACAAGCTCATATATAGGTGGTATAGGACTCCCCTTGTCCTTAATAAAATGTTTCCTTCTCTCTCGAATCTTTGCTGGAGATGTAGAAGCGCCCCTGGGAGTTTTGTGCACATATGGTGGGACTGCCCTCTTATAATTCCATTTTGGTCGGAAGTATTTAAATGCTCCGAGCTGATAGTGGGTGATGTAGTCCCTAAGGACCCAGGATTTTGGCTTCTCAACCATACCCCCGCTGATGTGCATTCCTACAAATGTTCCCTATTGAGACATCTTAGCAACGCGGCTAAATCGGTTATTCCGACTCTATGGAGATCCACCTCACCGCCCTCAATTAAGCTGTGGTTTAAGAAGGTTGATTACTTTTTAGAAATGGAAGACCTTATCTCCTCTTCAACAGGAAAAACCATTACTTTTACAGCCACCTGGTTTCCCTGCTATGATTTCAAGGAGTCACCTGTATATCGGTCTTTTATAACTGCTTAGCTTATCTCCTATTATTTATTCTGTACCTCCTTAGCATGTCCCAGATCTCTAATTAAAGAAGTTCTCTCTCTCTTCTTTTCTCCCATAAGACTCGTCCTCAATATGCATATACTCTCACCTACCCCTACATTTCACAGCTTCTCCTTTTCTTTTCTTCCCTTCCTTTCCTCTCTTTCTCTTCCTTTCTATATTTTCCTCAGCCGTTTTATTATAACGTTTCCTTTTTCTATGTTTTGATGATGAAAAAATAAGCAGACAACTTTTTTCTATGCTTTGGGTGCTTAAAATGTATTTTATTGGCATATATGATGTACGATGACTTTGTCTCCCATTATTGGAATTGTACTGTTCTACGGATTTGTCTGCTGCCTTAATAAAAACAGTTTATATAAAAAAGAAAAAGCTTTTTCAGGGCTGCCCAGTGCAGCCCTCCTGTTATGGTGACCTGCTTCTGCAGCACCAACTGAAAAACTGGACTAACAGTGCCTGGAGACAGGTCCCTTCTCCTGTCGTGAGAATGTGGATCTATGTGACTAACATCTGCCTTCTCTTTTACCTGCACCTATGTTGGACTGGTTAACGAAACTGAGCTCCCAGTGCCTGGAGGCGGGGTTACAAAGGAGGCCCCAATGCATCCTGGGACAGCCTAAAGCTTTAGCCTGTTGGTGCCTCTGGATCAAGATCCACTCTACACCCGATTTTTTCACTGTGGAACACAGTGTACCCTGCTGCAGAAAAACCTTCTACTACTATTAATTTTAAACATAAAGAGTCTATGGAGCAAGAAGCTCCTCTTCTGTGCTTCTTCCTCCTAGCACAATTTTTCAAACTGAGAGATTACGGGGCATGAAGGGGGAGGAGCCATATGTGCATAAATGTGTTATTTAGATTGTGCTACCTCCGGTCTGCATACTTCATACCCTAGCTGTCTGAAGAGTTCCAGTGTCCCCTAGTGGATGAAAGAGAAAATAGGATTTTAATTACCTACTGGTAAATCCTTTTCTCGTAGTCCATAGAAGATGCTGGAGTCCACATTAGTACCCCATGGGGTATAGACGGGTCCACTAGGAGCCATGGGCACTTTAAGACTTTAATAGTGTGGGCTGGCTCCTCCCTCTATGCCCCTCCTACCAGACTCAGTCTAGAAACTGTGCCCGAGGAGACGGACAACTTCGAGAGAAGGATTTTACACAGATAGCGGCGAGATTCACACCAGCTCACACAGACAAGGCAAACCAAGCTAACCAGCTTGAAAACTCAGCAACAGCTGAACGGGAATACTTAACCAAGTAACAAACAGTACTTCACCAAGAACAAAGCAGTACTGGACCAAGTAACCACTGCAGGATAACGAAGTGCTGGGCAGGCGCCCAGCATCCTCTCTGGACTACGAGAAAAGGATTTACCGATAGGTAATTAAAATCCTATTTTCTCTTACGTCCCTAGAGGATTGCTGGGGTCCATATTAGTACCATGGGGATGTACCAAAGCTCCCAGAACGGGAGGGAGAGCGCGGAGGCTCCTGCAGAACTGATTGACCAAACTTTAGGTCCTCAGAGGCCAAAGAGTCGAACTTGTAGAACTTAGCAAACGTGTTCGACCCTGACCAAGTAGCCGCTCGGCAAAGCTGTAAAGCCGAGAGACCCCGGGCAGCCGCACAGGAAGAACCCACCTTACGGATAGAGTGGGCCTTAACAGATTTAGGACACGGCAAACCTGACGTAGAATATGCATGCTGGATAGTGACCCTGATCCAGCGAGAGATCGTCTGCTTAGACGCAGGACACCCAATTCTTTTTGGATCATACAGGACAAACAGAGTCCGATTTTCTGTGACGAGCAGTCCTCTTCACATAGATTTTCAGAGCCCTTACAACATCCAAGGACTTCGACGGAATTGAGGAGTCAGTAGCTACTGGCACCACAATAGGCTGGTTGACATGAAACGCTGACACAACCTTTGGAAGGAATTGCCGACGTGTTCGGAGCTCAGCTCTATCTTCATGGAAGATCAAGTAGGGGATTTTACAAGACAAAGCCCCCAACTCCGTCTAGCAGAAGCGAAGGCCAACAAAGTGACAGCCTTCCACGTGAGAAACTTTACCTCAACCTCCTGTAGAGGCTCGAACCAATCCGATTGGAGGAACTGTAACACCACGTTAAGATCCCAGGGTGCCGTAGACAGCACAAAAGGGAGGTTGGATGTGCAGCACCCCTTTCAAGAAAGTCTGAACCTCAGGGAGGGAAGCCAGTTGTTTCTGGAAGAAAATGGATAAGGCCGAAATCTGGACCTTTATGGATCCCAAACTCAAGCCCATATCCACACCTGCTTGCAGGAAGAGGAGAAACCGTCCCAGTTGAAACTCCCCCATAGGAAACTTCTTGGATTTACACCAAGATACTGTACATACTTTTTCCAAATGCGATGGCAATGTTTAGACGTTACTCCTTTTCTAGCCTGTATCAGGGTAGGAATAACCTTGTTCGGAATGCCCTTCCGAGCTAGTATCTGGCGTCCAACCTCCATGCCGTCAAACGTAGCCGTGTTAAGTCTTGATAAGTGAACGGCCTCGTTACAGCAGGTCCTCCCGAAGAGGAAGAGGCCTCGGATCTTCTAGCAGTAGATCCAGAACTTCCGTGTACCAAGCCCTTCTTGGCCAGTCCAGAGCAATGAGGATTGCCTGAACCCTTGTTCTCTTTATGAGTTTTAGAATCCTTGGAATGAGTGGAAGTGGAGGAAACATGTACACTGACTGGAACACCCACACAGTCACCGCCACTGCTTGCGGGTCCCTTGACCTAGAACAGTACCTCCAAAGCTTCTTGTTGAGATGGGAGACCATCATGTCTAATTGAGTTACACCCCAAAGATTTGTCACCTCCGTGAACACCTCCGGATGGAGGCCACACTCTCCTGGATGGAGATCGTGTCTGCTGAGGAAGTCCGCTTCCCAGTTGTCCACTCCCGGAATGAAGATTGCTGACAGCGCCAACGCATGCCTTTCTGCCCAGAGGAGGATTCTTTTTACCTCTGACATCGCAGCTCTGCTCTTCGTTCCGCCCTGTCTGTTTATGTAGGCCACCGTCGCTACATTGTCCGACTGCACCTGAATGGCCCGACCTTGCAGAAGATGTGCCGCTTGTAGAAGTCTGTTGTACATGGCCCTTAGTTGCAGAATGTTGATTGGAAGAATGGATTCCAGACTTGGCCACCTTCCTTGGAAGGTCTCCCTTGGGTGACTGCTCCCCAACCTTTGAGACTTGCATCCGTGGTTCTGAAGGATCCAGTTCTGAATACCAAACGTGCGGCCCTCGAGAAGGTGAGGCAATTGTAGCCACCACAGAAGTGAAATCCTGGCTTTTGGCGACAGACGTATCCTCTGGTGCATGTGCAGGTGAGATCCCGACCACTTGTCCAGAAGATCCAGTTGGAAGGACTGTGCATGAAATCTTCCGTACTGAAGAGGCTCGTAGGAGGCAACCATCTTCCCCAGAAGGTGAATGCACTGATGAACCGACACCTGGGTAGGCTTCAAGAGATCCTGGACCATAGTTTGGATCACAAACGCCTTTTCCACTAGTAGAAATACCCTCTGCACTTCCATGTTGAGGATCATCCCCTGGAAAGACAATCTCCTTGTCGGCTCCAAATGTGACTTTGGAAGATTCAAGATCCATCCATGATCCCTGAGCAGTCGAGTCGTGAGAGCAATGGACTGCAATAACCTTTCCCTGGAAGATGCCTTTATCAGCAGATCGTCCAAATAAGGAATTACATTCACCCCCATGCCTGCGGAGGAGAATCATCATCTCTGCTATTACCTTGGTGAACACCTTCGGTGCTGTGGAGAGGCCGAATGGCAGTTCCTGGAACGGATAGTGACAGTCCAACAGCGCAAATCTGAGATAGGCCTGGTGTGGCGGCCAAATCGGAATGTGGAGGTACACATCCTTGATGTCCAAGGACACCAGAAACTCTCCCTCCTCCAGCCCTGAGATCACCGCTCTCAGAGACTCCATTTTGAACTTGAATTCCCTCAGATAAGGGTTTAGCGACTTCAGGTTCAAAATTGGCCTAACCTAACGATCCGGTTTCGGTACCACAAACAGGTTTGAATAGTAACCCTGATTTACCAGATGAGGTGGAACTGGAACAATGACATCTGACCTTTCCAATATGTGAATGGCTTCCTGAAGGATAGCCCTTTCTGTCAGCAAAACTGGCAGGCCTGATTTGAAGAACCTGTGGGGTGGGAGCTCTTGAAACTCCAGTTTGTACCCCTGGGACACAATATCCTGTACCCAGGGATCCAGACCGGACGACACTCAGACGTGACTGAAACGTCTGAGCCTCGCTCCCACTAGCCCGTCCTCCAGGCAGGGAGGTCCACCGTCGTGCTGAGGATTTTGAGGACACAGAGGCAGGTTTCTGGTCTTGGGAACCTGCAGGTGCCGGTTTTTTGGATTTTGTTTGCCCACCTCTGAAGAAAGTGGTAGGAGTCTTGGACTTTTTAGCTTTTGCAGACTGAAAGAACTGCACAGAGGACATAGAAAAAGGTTTCTTCGCCACCTGAGAGGCTGAGGGAAGAAAGGTTGACTTACCAGCGGTTGACATGGAGATCCACGCATCCAATGCTTCCCCAAATAGAGCCTGACCTGTGAAGGGTAGGTTCTCCACACTTCTCCTGGATTCCGCGTCTGCAGACCATTGGCGTAGCCAGAGTCCCCTGCGTGCTGAGACAGCCATGGATGATGTACTCGCAGTCAGATTACCCAGGTCCTTCATGGCCTCCACCATGAAACCCGCAGAATCCTGTATGTTACGTAAAAACAATTCAATGTCACTTTTATCCATAGAATCTAAGGGGGTCATTCCGAGTTTATCGCTCGCTAGCAGTTTTTAGCAGCCGTGCAAACGCATAGTCGCCGCCCACGGGGGAGTGAATTTTCGCTTTGCAGGAGTGCGAACGCCTGTGCAGCAGAGCGCCTGCAAACACATTTTGTGCGAAACAAGACCAGCCCTGTAGTTACTTATCTTGTGCGATGATTGCTGCGAAGAGTGACACGGTAATGACGTCAGATACCCGCCCAGCAAACGCCCGGTCATGCCTGCGTTTTTCCAAACACTCCCAGAAAACGGTTAGTTGACACTCAGAAACTCCCACTTCCTGTCAATCTCCTTGCGTTCGGTTGCGCGATTGGAATCGTCACTAGAACCAGTGCAAAACCACAAAGGACTTCGTACCCGTATGACGCGGGTGTGCAATGCGGTGCATACGCATGCGCAGTTTAGCCGTTTTTTCACTGATCGCTACGCAGTGAACAACGGCAGCTAGCGATAAACTCAGAATGACCCCCTAAGTCCTCTAGTAATGTGCCTGACCACTTTACTATGGCTTTAGAAATCCATGCACAGGCAATAGTGGGTCTTAACGCCACTCCTGAAGCAGTGTATATGGATTTGAGCATAGTTTCAAGCTTGCGTTCTGCCGGTTCCTTCAAAGCGGTAGACCCAGGACAGGTAAAACCACCTTTTTAGACAGTCTAGCTACAGAAGTGTCTACTATAGGCGGGTTTTCCCACTTTCTCCTATCATCCTCAGGGAAAGGAAAAGCCACAAGAACCCTCTTTGGAATCTGGAATTTTTTCTCTGGATTTTCCCAGGATTTTTCAAATAATGCGTTTAATTCCTCAGATGCAGGGAAGGTTAGGGAGGCCTTCTTATTGTCTGTAAAGTAGGACTCCTCTACCTATTCAGGTGGTTTGTCAGTAATGTGTAACACATCCCTAATAGCGTCAATCATGAGTTGTATCCCTCTTGCTAGGGAAGCCTCACCCCCCCCCCCCCCCCCGCGCATATCCGCATCACCCTCTGCCGTGTCAGAGTCAGTGTCCGTGTCGACCTGCATAATCTGAGCAAGCGCACATTTCTTGGATACACCAGGGGATTTTGAGTTAGCGGGGACAAAACCAGACAAAACCTCCACAGATTGTTTTAAAATCTGTGATTCAGTCTCATAATGCGCAATCCTAGTAGAAATCTGGGATATCATTCCCTTAATTGAAGCTACCCACTGGGGCTCGGCTTCGGAAGGCTGAGACAAAATATTACATTCCTGTGCACATGGAATGGATTCCTCCGGAGAAGATACATATTCTGCCGCACAAGACACAGTGTCCCTGGACATGTTTATGTGAGAAATTTGCATACACACACACAGGAAAATGTCAGACACAGTTTCCCCCAAGTACCTTCAGAGAGACACAGAGCTTGGAGCCAGCACACACAGCGCCCCAGTAGACGGTTATAAAATAACTACCTGGCATTGACTGTGTACCCTTAATAGAACTACACAGTATTATACAGTCTCCCCCCCTCTTCTACAACCCCCTTGGTACCGCAGAGGATAGCTGGAGTCGTGGAGGGTCAGCGCTCCCTGTCAGCATCTTAGAGTGTGGATCTGCAGGGAGAAAATGGCGCTGGTGAGCTGCTGGGTCCGCTCTGAGGAGAAGTCCCGCCCCCCGCCCCCCAAACATGGCGCGTCTTCCCGCACTTTGGATGTTTATACTGGCCTGAGCTAAATGGTGCTAGCAGTAGTACATATGTCCCTGACAGCCTGAGTGACCAGTTTTGTAGGGTATAGCGCTGGCCCAGGGCGCCCCTCACAGCGCCGCACCTGTGTAACGCTGAGCCTCCGGAGCGCAGTGTCAGTACTGCACTCCCACCCTGTTGCTGCCATACACACCAGCTTCCCGCTTGTCGGGTCACCGTTGACACACTCACCACCGCGATCTTCTGGCTCTGTTAAGGGGTGGTGGCATGCCGCGGGAGTGAGCGATCGCCTCGGGGACTAACAATCAACACCCTCAGGAGCTCAGTGTCCTGTCAGCGGAGATAGTGGCCATTAACCTCTGAGGGTTGGACACTACTCCCCACCTAAGTCCCACGAAGCAGGGCTGCTGTTGCCAGCAGCCTCTCTGTGCCTATTATTCTTAAAAAATAAAACCAAAGAAGCTCTAGGAGCTCCCCTAGCTGTGACCGGCTCCTCCGGGCACATATTCTAAACTGAGTCTGGTAGGAGGGGTATAGAGGGAGGAGCCAGCCCACACTATTAAAGTCTTAAAGTGCCCATGGCTCCTAGTGGACCCGTCTATACCCCATGGTACTAATATGGACCCCAGCATCCTCTAGGATGTAAGAGAAAAAATATTTAGACTAGCTCATGTTTGTTCTCCTAGCACGCTAGTCATTGAGACTCAAAATATACTGATCTCAAGTGGTATAGATGCCCAGACACCCTCTCTAAAATGGGTCTGGGTGTCCCCAATATGTGCTGGCGATGCTCCAATGGTCCTGGAAACCCGCTTCATATCTGGTGGCTTTGCCTCGTTCTCCAACCCTATTGGACAGAGGTTTTTTCCCTCTCTGCTAAAATTCTAGGGGGAAGAAGTTCCCATAGATCCCCTGTTTTGGCTTTTCATTTCTCGCCTGGATCCATTCTGAACTATAAAAAAAAAATCATTTTGCCACCTAAATTATGCTGCAAAATCTGTAATCCCTGTTTGATGACGATCTTCCTCTCCTCCAACGGTTGTAGATTGGTTTAATAGAATTGACCTGTATATGTATATGGAAATGGATATAATGTCTTCTGTTGATAATGGTTATGCATTTTTTTATACCATGTTCACACTGACAATTAGCGGGTTGTACCCGGGACTCGTGCACGAGTCCTTCCCAGGTGCAACCCGCTTGAGACCCCGTTCAGAGTGGCGGCCCGACACGGCATATTGCCGTGTCGATGACGTCATCGGGTCACATGCGGGAGCGGCGCTTGGAGATCAGATGATCTACAAGCGCCGCCCGCTCCTATAGTGTGAATGGGTCCCGGATCGCATCGATCCGGGAACACCGTTCACACTTGCGCCTGACCCGGTATTGACCCGGGAATAACCCTTCTTTATTCCCGGGTTGAAATACCGGGTCAGACGACCCGGGAACTTGCCAGGACCCCCGTTCACACTGCAAATAAATCCGGATTACTGCGCGTTCAAGTGCAATAACCCGGATTTTTAAAGGCAGTGTGAACGTGGTATTAGAGACACTTGGTTTAGATGGATGAATTTTAAAAAGACTCCTCTAACTTTAGGAAGATCCTCATGTCTAGCTCTCCTCAGACCCCCTAGACCTACCTATATTTATTCGACTTTTTTAATCTTTTTCTTTTTTGTATCGGATCAGGTCTCCTATACTACTTCTTTATCTCCTTTTCTTTCTTATCTTTTTCTCCTCTTTGTCTTTCCCTTTTTTCCCTGTTATTTTGGATCTCAGTTTGTTTTGTCTCAGTCACAAAACTCAAGATAGGTTTGCCTTTGGCACTCACCTGGACTCTTACACGGCTTCATTTATTTTTTAGGTGACATATTTATATGTTGTCAAAGTTTATTGTCAACCTGTGATACCATTATCTTTATTAATGATTGTATTAAGGATGATTGTTTACTGTACTTTTTACTCTTTATACTGTTGGTATTTGTCCACTCTCTCTTGATATGCTGAATTCAAAAAAACACAATTTTCACAAAAAAAAACCCAAAACTATTAACACTTCTATATTTGAAAGCATTCTTACTATGCAGTATTTTTCCACACCTGTCTAAAACTTTTGCACAGTACTGTGTGTGTGTGTATAATATATATATATATACACACACACATACATATCTATATATTAGAAAAAAAGAACTAAACATGAACATGTATATTTTCCACAGTGCTCAATCAACCCTGTAGAAGCATTGTATTTATGTAGCTATGCACTCTGGGATTTGATGCTAGTTATTACCTGGAATCTGCTCTTGCACCGCTTCCTTGGGACTTGAAAACCTGTCACTTGTGGTTTGTTCAGCAGTCAGTTGATACTCCCTGAGAAGATGAGGCCCAAACTTTGGAGTCACTACAGCATAACGGAGAAGCTCGTCATATTCATCCTGTCACAAAAGAGACGAAATAACAGGAGCTGCTTAACCGTGTAATGAAAGCAGGAGATGGATGTCATTTCCATTGCAGGGGGTGCTGCTATAACGCGGCTTCTCCCTCCTTTTCAAGAACATGTCCACATTGAAAGTATAGATTATACAAGAAAGCTCATGCACAATCTCACAAGCCGCACAGATGACAGATGTGGCTAAGGATAGAAGACATACACATGATAGGTAAATCAGCAGCCTGCCTCACAGAAATTTACATATATTTTTTCAATAAGTTCCCCTGAATGATTTGAGCAATGTTTAAAAGATGCAAACAAGGCCTATTTTATGTTTTTTGGCTACATACAAACAGACGCAGTTTATGTACAGTCTATTACTATATTAAGACAAATCAGGACCGCAGGCATCTAGGCACCTAGCAACAACCAATCGGTGCCAAACATAAAATGGAAAATAAGAATTTACTTACCGATAATTCTATTTCTCGTAGTCCGTAGTGGATGCTGGGGACTCCGTAAGGACCATGGGGAATAGCGGCTCCGCAGGAGACTGGGCACATCTAAAGAAAGCTTTAGGACTATCTGGTGTGCACTGGCTCCTCCCCCTATGACCCTCCTCCAAGCCTCAGTTAGGATACTGTGCCCGGACGAGCGTACACAATAAGGAAGGATCTTGAATCCCGGGTAAGACTCATACCAGCCACACCAATCACACCGTACAACTTGTGATCTGAACCCAGTTAACAGCATGATAACAGAGGAGCCTCTAGAAAAGATGGCTCACTACAGCAATAACCCGATTTTTTGGTAACAATAACTATGTACCAGTATTGCAGACAATCCGCACTTCGGATGGGCGCCCAGCATCCACTACGGACTACGAGAAATAGAATTATCGGTAAGTAAATTCTTATTTTCTCTAACGTCCTAAGTGGATGCTGGGGACTCCGTAAGGACCATGGGGATTATACCAAAGCTCCCAAACGGGCGGGAGAGTGCGGATGACTCTGCAGCACCAAATGAGAGAACTCCAGGTCCTCCTCAGCCAGGGTATCAATTTTGTAGAATTTTACAAACGTATTTGCTCCTGACCAAGTAGCTGCTCGGCAAAGTTGTAAAGCCGAGACCCCTCGGGCAGCCGCCCAAGATGAGCCCACCTTCCTTGTGGAGTGGGCATTTACAGATTTTTGGCTGTGGCAGGCCTGCCACAGAATGTGCAAGCTGAATTGTACTACAAATCCAACGAGCAATAGTCTGCTTAGAAGCAGGAGCACCCAGCTTGTTGGGTGCATACAGAATAAACAGCGAGTCAGTTTTCCTGACTCCAGCCGTCCTGGAAACATATTTTCAGGGCCCTGACAACGTCTAGCAACTTGGAGTCCTCCAAGTCCCTAGTAGCCGCAGGCACCACAATAGGTTGGTTCAGGTGAAACGCTGAAAACCACCTTAGGGAGAAACGGAGGACGAGTCCTCAATTCCGCCCTGTCCGAATGGAAAATCAGATCAGGGCTTTTACAGGATAAAGCCGCCAATTCTGACACGCGCCTGGCCCAGGCCAGGGCCAACAGCATGACCACTTTCCATGTGAGATATTTTAACTCCACAGATTTAAGTGGTTCAAACCAATGTGACTTTTGGAACCCAAAAACTACATTGAGATCCCAAAGTGCCACTGGAGGCACAAAAGGAGGCTGTATATGCAGTACCCCTTTTACAAACGTCTGAACTTCAGGGACTGAAGCTAGTTCTTTTTGGAAGAAAATTGACAGGGCCGAAATTTGAACCTTAATGGACCCCAATTTCAGGCCCATAGACACTCCTGTTTGCAGGAAATGTAGGAATCGACCCAGTTGAATTTCCTCCGTCGGGCCTTACTGGCCTCGCACCACGCAACATATTTTCGCCAATTGCGGTGATAATGTTTTGCGGTTACATCCTTCCTGGCTTTGATCAGGATAGGGATGACTTCATCCGGAATGCCTTTTTTCCTTCAGGATCCGGCGTTCAACCGCCATGCCGTCAAACGCAGCCGCGGTAAGTCTTGGAACAGACAGGGTCCTTGCTGGAGCAGGTCCCTTCTTAGAGGTAGAGGCCACAGATCCTCCGTGAGCATCTCTTGAAGTTCCGGTTACCAAGTCCTTCTTGGCCAATCCGGAGCCACGAATATAGTGCTTACTCCTCTCCATCTTATCAATCTCAGTACCTTGGGTATGAGAGGCAGAGGAGGGAACACATACACTGACTGGTACACCCACGGTGTTACCAGAGCGTCTACAGCTATTGCCTGAGGGTCCCTTGACCTGGCGCATTACCTGTCGAGTTTTTCCCAACGGTTTATAATCATGTGGAAGACTTCTGGGTGAAGTCCCCACTCTCCCGGGTGGAGGTCGTGCTGAGGAAGTCTGCTTCCCAGTTGTCCACACCCGGAATGAATACTGCGGACAGTGCTATCACATGATTTTCCGCCCAGCGAAGAATCCTTGCAGCTTCTGCCATTGCCCTCCTGCTTCTTGTGCCACCCTGTCTGTTTACGTGGGTGACTGCCGTGATGTTGTCCGACTGGATTAACACCGGCTGACCTTGAAGCAGAGGTCTTGCTAAGCTTAGAGCATTGTAAATGGCCCTTAGCTTCAGGATATTTATGTGAAGTGATGTCTCCAGGCTTGACCATAAGCCCTGGATATTCCTTCCCTGTGTGACTGCTCCCCAGCCTCGCAGGCTGGCATCCGTGGTCACCAGGACCCAGTCCTGAATGCCGAATCTGCGGCCCTCTAGAAGATGAGCACTCTGCAACCACCACAGGAGGGACACCCTTGTCCTTGGTGACAGGGTTATCCGCTGATGCATCTGAAGATGCGACCCGGACCATTTGTCCAGCAGGTCCCACTGGAAAATTCTTGCGTGGAATCTGCCGAATGGGATTGCTTCGTAGGAAGCCACCATTTTACCCAGAACCCTTGTGCATTGATGCACTGAGACTTGGCTCGGTTTTAGGAGGTTCCTGACTAGCTCGGATAACTCCCTGGCTTTCTCCTCCGGGAGAAACACCTTTTTCTGGACTGTGTCCAGGATCATCCCTAGGAACAGAAGACAAGTCGTCGGAACCAGCTGCGATTTTGGAATATTGAGAATCCAATCGTGCTACCGCAACACTACCTGAGATAGTGCTGCACCGACCTCCAACTGTTCCCTGGATCTTACCCTTATCAGGGAATCGTCCAAGTAAGGGATAACTAAAATTCCCTTCCTTCGAAGGAATATCATCATTTCGGCCATTACCTTGGTAAAGACCCGGGGTGCCGTGGACCATCCATACGGCAGCGTCTGAACGGATAGTGACAGTTCTGTACCATAAACCTGAGGTACCCTTGATGAGAAGGGTAAATTTTGACATGAAGGTAAGCATCCTTGATGTCCCGAGACATCATGTAGTCCCCTTCTTCCAGGTTCGCAATCACTGCTCTGAGTGACTCAATGTTGAATTTGAACCTCTGTATGTAAGTGTTCAAAGATTTTAGATTTAGAATCGGTCTCACCGAGCCGTCCGGCTTCGGTACCACAACAGTGTGGAATAATACCCCGTTCCCTGTTGCAGGAGGGGTACCTTGATTATCACCTGCTGGGAATACAGCTTGTGAATGGCTTCCAAAACTGTCTCCCTGTCAGAAGGAGACATCGGTAAAGCCGACTTTAGGAAACGGCGAGGGGGAGAAGTCTCGAATTCTAATTTGTACCCCTGAGATATCACCTGAAGGATCCAGGGGTCTACTTGCGAGTGAGCCCACTGCGCGCTGAAATTCATTGAGACGGGCCCCCCACCGTGCCGGATTCTGCTTGTAAAGCCCCAGCGTCATACTGAGGGCTTGGCAGAGGCGGGAGAGGGTTTCTGTTCCTGGGAACTGGCTGATTTCTGCAGCCTTTTTCCTCTCCCTCTGTCACGGGGCAGAAATGAGGAACCTTTTGCCCGCTTGTCCACGAAAAAGACTGCGCCTGATAATACGGCGTCTTCTCATGTTGAGAGGCGACCTGGGGTACAAACGTGGATTTCCCAGCTGTTGCCGTGGCCACCAGGTCTGAAAGACCGACCCCAAATAACTCCTCCCTTTAATAAGGCAATACTTCCAAATGCCGTTTGGAATACGCATCACCTGACCACTGACGTGTCCATAACCTTCTACTGGTAGAAATGGACAACGCACTTAGACTTGATGCCAGTCGGCAAATATTCCGCTGTGCATCACGCATATATAGAAATGCATCTTTTAAATGCTCTATAGGCAAAAATATACTGTCCCTATCTAGGGTATCAATATTTTTAGTCAGGGAATCCGACCACGCCAACCCAGCACTGCACATCCAGGCTGAGGCGATTGCTGGTCGCAGTATAACACCAGTATGTGTGTAAATACATTTTAGGATACCCTCCTGCTTTCTATCAGCAGGATCCTTAAGGGCGGCCATCTCAGGAGAGGGTAGAGCCCTTACAAGCGTGTGAGCGCTTTATCCACCCTAGGGGGTGTTTCCCAACGCACCCTAATCTCTGGCGGGAAAGGATATAATGCCAATAACATTTTAGAAATTATCAGTTGTTATCGGGGGAAAACCACGCATCATCACACACCTCATTTAATTTCTCAGATTCAGGAAACTACAGGTAGTTTTTCCTCACCGAACATAATACCCCTTTTTGGTGGTACTCGTATTATCAGAAATGTGTAAAACATTTTTCATTGCCTCAATCATGTAACGTGTGGCCCTACTGGAAGTCACATTTGTCTCTTCACCGTCGACACTGGAGTCAGTATCCGTGTCGGCGTCTATATCTGCCATCTGAGGTAACGGGCGCTTTAGAGCCCCTGACGGCCTATGAGACGTCTGGACAGGCACAAGCTGAGTAGCCGGCTGTCTCATGTCAACCACTGTCTTTTATACAGAGCTGACACTGTCACGTAATTCCTTCCAACAGTTCATCCACTCAGGTGTCGACCCCCTAGGGGGTGACATCACTATTACAGGCAATCTGCTCCGTCTCCACATCATTTTTCTCCTCATACATGTCGACACAAACGTACCGACATATAGCACACACACAGGGAATGCTCTGATAGAGGACAGGACCCCACTAGCCCTTTGGGGAGACAGAGGGAGAGTTTGCCAGCACAAACCAGAGCGCTATATATATACAGGGATAACCTTATATAAGTGTTTTTCCCCTTATAGCTGCTGTATCTTTAATACTGCGCGTAATTAGTGCCCCCCCTCTCTTTTTTAACCCTTTCTGTAGTGTAGTGACTGCAGGGGAGAGACAGGGAGCTTCCCTCCAACGGAGCTGTGAGGGAAAATGGCGCCAGTGTGTTGAGGAGATAAGGCCGCCGATAAGGGGGCGGAGCCTATCTCCCGTTTTTCTATGTATTCTGGCAGGGGTTAAATGCATCCATATAGCCCAGGAGCTATATGTGATGCATTTTTTGCCATCCAAGGTGTTTTTTATTGCGTCTCAGGGCGCCCCCCCCCAGCGCCCTGCACCCTCAGTGACCGAAGTGTGAAGTGTGCTGAGAGCAATGGCGCACAGCTGCAGTGCTGTGCGCTACCTTGTTGAAGACAGGACGTCTTCTGCCGCCGATTTTCCGGACCTCTTCTGCCTTCTGGCTCTGTAAGGGGGCCGGCGGCGCGGCTCTGGGACCCATCCAGGCTGGGCCTGTGATCGTCCCTCTGGAGCTAATGTCCAGTAGCCTAAGAAGCCCAATCCACTCTGCACGCAGGTGAGTTCGCTTCTTCTCCCCTTAGTCCCTCGATGCAGTGAGCCTGTTGCCAGCAGGTCTCACTGAAAATAAAAAACCTAAACTAAAACTTTCACTAAGAAGCTCAGGAGAGCCCCTAGTGTGCACCCTTCTCGTTCGGGCACAAAGATCTAACTGAGGCTTGGAGGAGGGTCATAGGGGGAGGAGCCAGTGCACACCAGATAGTCCTAAAGCTTTCTTTAGATGTGCCCAGTCTCCTGCGGAGCCGCTATTCCCCATGGTCCTTACGGAGTCCCCAGCCTCCACTTAGGACGTTAGAGAAATATGCACTGCATGGTGAACTGCATTACCAGGAAACAGCCTAAAAAGAACCCATAATGCAGTGCTTCTCCAAAATCACTACTATGGTGCCAATCTCACCGAACAGACAAAATGTAAAACCAAAGCAGACCTCAGTAATAACAAAAAGATAATAAATGAGTGGGAGGAGGCATCAGTCCAGGGTATCGTATAGTGTGTATGAACAATCGTTTCGCCAATAATTCTGGAGAATCTTGCCCACACACACACGAGCATTCGATTTTCCATTCTGTCGTCCTAAACCAAAAATCTCGGCCACAATCTCCCAATATTTAGCAGTGTGTGCACATTCTCAATAATCTGACCATATTTCCTATATTTTCCTGTCACTATGTCATCCTCCTTGTGGGTGGACATATGCAAATGCAGTGTGATGTGGCAGAAAATTGGTAACTGGAAAAAAAAAAATCTTCAAGTGTATAGCTTTAGTGTATAGCTATAGTGTATTGGTGCCTACAATTTCCTGAAAAAATGCAAAACTATCGGACCGACCCCAAAAAAAAATCTGACAGTGTGTACCTAGCTTAAGAGCTCCAGCAGTAAAGCGAAGTGGGGAAGGTGGGACTGTCTGATGTGACAGAGGGCTGATGGACATATGTAAGGAGGGCTGAGGGACACGGGGAGAGGTCTGAGGATAATGGCTCTATGTGATAATCTATAGCTATTTTTGGCTCCATGTCTCTGCTGGTTGGCCATCCCTGACCTACAGAATCATTAATACTTCTTTTAGATATAGCAAAAGTGAACGAGGGCGTATGTGCTTCCAAACAGTGTGCACTGAAATAAACACACCGGACAAAATAAGGAACAATACGGGGGTTCAACGATGTAGGATGTGAACATGAATGTAGATGGTGACACTAAAACTATTGGATGATCATTGTGAATGTCTGGAGGTATAGATACAATGCAAATTTGTTTGCGAACCAATCAGCACAGTCGAGTCACGCAAAGAGGGACTATTTAGTAAGATTTGAGCCATTTTATAAAAGGACATCTGTATGTTCTGTAAATTTTCATCAGGGAATAGATAGGGTCTAAGAGGTGGGTTCCGGATGACACGCCAACCGGAAGAATGCAGACAGCAAAAAGACTGACAACAGAAAACAGACAGACACCAGTAAGACAGTGGTGAAACACCGACAGATAAAACTCAGACAAAGTTAATATATAGACAATGGAAACACCAACAAGGCCAACAGCCTGACAGAACAAAGACCAACAGTTCATAAGTCAGACAACAGTCACATCGACAACCCCAAAACCGACAGCGCAAACATCGACAACAAAACAGACCGACACGTCATCCATCAGACAACAATGATACTGAACCACAACAGACCGACAGTATATACACAGACACATAAAAGACCGACAGAACACGTCAGACATGCATTAGACCGACACACAAAAGACCGACAGCGCATACATAGACAGTAAGAGACTGAAATGTCATTTACCAGACATCAATTAAGATAGCTAAATGACCGACAATACATATAACAGACTCCAATAAGACCGACACGTAAAAGTCCGACAGCGTATACATAGACAGCTAAATGACCGACAATACATAACTCAGACCCCAATAAGACCGACACGTAAAAGACCGGCAGCCCATACATAGACAGCTAAATGACAGACAATACATACATATAACAGAATCAAATAATACCGACACGCAAAGACCGTCAGATTATTAGGACAGGGGCCCATATATCGATTTCATAGACTTCTGAGATTTTCATTTCCCCAACACTACCCTCCTACACACAGACATGTCGCCGCGTACACACCTGCACCCTTAGCTCCAAATAGCTATTGCGGGTGGACGGGGGTCCCAGCGTCCAGTCCTGTATGGCCCTCTACCGCTGGCATGAGCTACCACCATAGCTCATCGTCACCCCAGCAACCCCCTGCGATACTCTCATCCGTGGAACTACAGGTCCCAGCCAGACCTGTCAGTGGTCCTACTAGCAAACCCAACTCATACAGGCTACAGTCATGCTCACCCCCCCACCTCCCCCCAGTCCCTGCAACGCACCCCTTTCCCTCAATCACCCCTCTCCCGTCCCCCCGCTATTTCTGGGCGCCTCCATCGTCACCACAGCAATAGTATGCCATCTAGACTAAGACGCGCCTACGCTAATAGCGTTACCCCCAGCTCTACTTTCATCCGTGGAACTACAGGTCCCAGCCAGACATGTCAGCGTTCTAACTAGCAAGCCCAACTCATACACGCTAAAGTCATACGCGCAACGCCCTCCCCCCACACCTCCCCCCCAGTCCCTGCAGCGCACTCCTTCCCCTCAGTCACGCCTCTCACGTCCCCCTGGGCGCATGGCTTTAGTTGTGTACTCCAGGGCAGGGTGAAACTTGCCCCCCGGCACCCCTCCATAGCTATTGCAGGCGATAGCGGGCCGTCCAGGACGAGACACTATGAGTCCCGTCCACCTGCAATAGCTAATTGAGAGCGTTGCGTCCAGGTATGGACGCGACGCCGTGACTGAGTATACAGGGGTGGTGTAGGAGAACTAGAAGTCTCAGGACTGAAGATATGGCCCTGTTTCTGAGTAAGAATACCTGTCTAATAACTGTCTGTTATGTGTAATATTATATTTTGGCAATGAATGTGTGTCGGTCTTATTAATATCTGACATATGTCCTGTTGGACTTTTAACTGTCTATATATGCTTTGTCTGTCTTTTGTGTGTCGGTCTTATTAATGTCTGATATATGTCCTGTCGGACTTTTAGTGTGTTGGTCTAATTGATGTCTGAATGAGGACATTTCTGTCTCTTTATTTGTCTATGGATTCGCTGTTGGTCTATTAACTGTCTATGTATGCGCTGTCTATCTCTTAAATGTCTATGTATTCGTTGTCGGTGTTATGTTTGTGTCGGTCTACTTGTTGTCTCATAAATGCCCTGTAGGGATTTCAGGTGTTTATGTATTCAATGTCGGTCTTCAACAGTGTCTATATAATACGTATCTGATGGATAAATGTCGGACTTTTTTTTGTCTGTGTATACACTGTCGATCTTTTATATGTCTGATTAATTACATTGTCTAACTTATCTATGTCGAAGTATGATTAATGTCTATTATTTGACGGGAAACCTCCAGTGTCTGACAAGCACTGTCGGACTAATGAATGTTGGTAAAAATAAGAATTTACTTACCGATAATTCTATTTCTCGTAGTCCGTAGTGGATGCTGGGGACTCCGTCAGGACCATGAGGTTTAGCGGCTCCGCAGGAGACAGGGCACAATAATAAAAGCTTTAGGATCAGGTGGTGTGCACTGGCTCCTCCCCCTATGACCCTCCTCCAAGCCTCAGTTAGGATACTGTGCCCCGACGAGCGTGCATAATAAGGAAGGATATTGAATCCCGGGTAAGACTCATACCAGCCACACCAATCACACCGTACAACCTGTGATCTGAACCCAGTTAACAGTATGATAACAACGAAGGAGCCTCTGAAAAGATGGCTCACAACAAGAATAACCCGATTTTTGTAACAATAACTATGTACAAGTATTGCAGACAATCCGCACTTGGGATGGGCGCCCAGCATCCACTACGGACTACGAGAAATAGAATTATCGGTAAGTAAATTCTTATTTTCTCTAACGTCCTAAGTGGATGCTGGGGACTCCGTCAGGACCATGGGGATTATACCAAAGCTCCCAAACGGGCGGGAGAGTGCGGATGACTCTGCAGCACCGAATGAGAGAACTCCAGGTCCTCCTCAGTCAGGGTGTGCCCCTGACCAAGTAGCAGCTCGGCAAAGTTGTAAAGCCGAGACCCCTCGGGCAGCCGCCCAAGATGAGCCCACTTCATTGTGGAATGGGCTTTTACTGATTTTGGCTGTGGCAAGCCTGCCACAGAATGTGCAAGCTGAATTGTACTACAAATCCAGCGAGCAATCGTCTGCTTAGAAGCAGGAACACCCATCTTGTTGGGTGTATACAGGCTAAACAGCGAGTCAGATTTTCTGACTCCAGTCGTCCTGGAAACATATATTTTCAGGGCCCTGACAACGTCAAGTAACTTGGAGTCCTCCAAGTCCCTAGTAGCCGCAGGTACCACAATAGGTTGGTTCATGTGAAAAACAGAAAACACCTTAAGGAGAAATTGAGGACGAGTCCTCAATTCTGCCCTGTCAGAATGAAAAATTAAGTAAGGGCTTTTATATGATAAAGCCGCCCATTCTGACACACGCCTGGCTGAAGCCAGGGCTAATAGAATCTTCACCTTCCATGTGAAATATTTTAATTCCACAGTGGTGAGTGGATCACCAATGTGACTTTAGGAAACTCAAAACAACATTGAGATCCCAAGGTGCCACTGGGGGCACAAAAGGAGGCTGTATATGCAGTACCCCTTTTACAAACGTCTGAACTTCAGGCACTGAAGCCAGTTCTTTCTGGAAGAAATTTGACAGGGTCGAAATTTGAACCTTAATGGACCCTAATTTTAGGCCCATAGACAGTCCTGTTTTCAGGAAATGTAGGAAACAACCCAGTTGGAATTCCTCTGTAGGGACCTTCTTGGCCTCACACCACGCAACATATTTTCGCCAAATGCGGTGAAAATGTTTTGCGGTTACATCCTTCCTGGCTTCGACCAGGGTAGGGATGACTTCATCTGGAATGCCCTTTCAGGATCCGGCGTTCAACTGCCATGCCGTCAAACGCAGCCACGGTAAGTCTTGGAACAGACAAGGCCCCTGCTGGAGCAGGTCCTTTCTTAAAGGTAGAGGCCACGGTTCTTCCGTGAGCATCTCTTGAAGTTCCGGGTACCAAGTCCTTCTTGACCCATCCGGAACCACAAGTATCGTTCTTATGATTCTCAGTACTTTTGGTATGAGATGCATAGGAGGGAACACATACCCTGACTGGTACACCCACAGTGTTACCAGAGCGTCCACCGCTATTGCCTGAGGGTCCCTTGACCTGGCGCAATATTTGTCTAGTTTTTTGTTCAGGCGGGACGCCATCATGTCCACCTTTGGTTTTTCCCAACGGTTTACAATCATGTGGAAGACTTCCCGCTGAAGTCCCCACTCTCCCGGGTGGAGGTTATGCCTGCTGAGGAAGTTTGCTTCCCAGTTTTCCACTCCCGGAATTAACACTGCTGAGAGTGTTATCACATGATTTTTCGCCCAGCGAAGAATCCTTGCAGTTTCTGCCATTTCCCTCCTGCTTCATGTGCCGCCCTGTCTGTTTACGTGGGCGACTGCCGTGATGTTGTCCCACTGGATCAATACCGGCTGACCTTGAAGCAGAGGTCTTGCTAAGCTTAGAGCCTTGTAAATTGCCCTTAGCTCCAGTATATTTATGTGGAGAGAAGTCTCCAGACTTGATCACACTCCCTGGAAATTTTTTCCTTGTGTGACTGCTCCCCAGCCACTCAGGCTGGCATCCGTGGTCACCAGGACCCAGTCCTGAATGTCGAATCTGCGGCCCTTTCATAGATGAGCACTCTGCAGCCACCGCAGAAGAAAACACCCTTGTCCTTGGAGACAGGGTTGTCCGCTGATGCATCTGAAGATGCGATCCGGACCATTTTCCCAGCAGATTCCACTGAAAGGTTCTTGCGTGAAATCTACCGAATGGGATCGCTTTGTAAGAAACCACCATTTTTCACAGGACCCTTGTGCAATGATGCACTGATACTTTTCCTGGTTTTAGGAGGTTCCTGACTAGCTCGGATAACTCCCTGGTCTTCTTCTCCGGGAGAAAACATCCTTTTCTGGACTGTGTCCAGAATCATTTCTAGGAACATTAGACGTGTGGTCGGAAAAAGCTGCGATTTTGGAATATTTAGAATCCACTCGTGCTGTCGTAGAACTACTTGAGATAGTGCTACTCCGACCGCCAACTGTTCTCTGGACCTTGCCTTTATCAGGAAAGCGTCCAAATTTCTTTTAGGAAGAATCATCATTTCGGCCATTACCATGGTAAAGACCCGGGGTGCCGTGGACAATCCAAACGGCAGCGTCTGAACTGATAGTGACAGTTCTGTACCACGAACCTGAGATACCCTTGGTGAGAAGGGCAAAATTTTGACATGTAGGTAAGCGTCCCTGATATCCAGTGACACCATATCGTCCTGGTTCGCTATCACTGCTCTGAGTGACTCCATCTTGATTTGAACCCTTGTATGTAATTGTTCAAATCTTTTAGATCTCACCGAGCCGTTTGGCTTCAGTACCACAATATAGTGTGGAATAATACCCCTTCCCTTGTTGTAGGAGGGGTACTTTGATTATCACCTGCTGGGAATACAGCCTGTGAATTTTTTTCCAATACTGCCTCCCTGTCGGAGGGAGACGTTGGTAAAGCAGACTTCAGGAACTTGTGAGGGGAAGACGTCTCGAATTTCCAATGTACACCTGGGATACTACGTGTAGGATCCAGGAGTCCACTTGCGAGTGAGCCCACTGCGTGCTGAAACTCTTGAGATGACCCCCCACCGCACCCGAGTCCGCTTGTATGGCCCCAGCGTCATGCTGCGGACTTGGCAGAAGCTGTGGAGGACTTCTGTTCCTGGGAATGGGCTGCCTGCTGCAGTCTTCTTCCCTTTCCTCTAACCCTGGGCAGATATGACTGGCCTTTTGCCCGCCTGCCTTTATGGGTACGAAAGGACTGAGACTGAAAAGACTGTGTCCTTTTCTGCTGAGATGTAAATTGGGGTAACAAAAGTGGATTTTCCAGCTGTTGCCATGGCCACCAGGTCCGATGGACCGCCCCTTTATACGGCAATACTTCCATGTGCCGTCTGGAATCTGCATCACCTGACCACTGTCGTGTCTATAAACATCGTCTGGCAGATATGGACATCACATCTACTCTTGATGCCAGAATGCAAATATCCCTCTGCGCATCTCGCATATATAGAAATGCATCCTTAAAATGCTCTATAGTCAATAAAATATTGTTCCTGTCAAGGGTATCAATATTTTCAGTCAGGAAATCCGACCAAGCCCCCCCAGCGCTGAACATCCAGGCTGAGGCGATTGCTGGTCGTAGTATAACACCAGTATGTGTGTATATACTTTTTAGGATATTTTTCAGCTTCCTATCAGCTGGCTCTTTGAGGGCGGCCGTATCTGGAGACGGTAACGCCACTTGTTTTTATAAGCGTGTGAGCGCCTTATCCACCCTAAGGTGTGTTTCCCAACTCGCCCTCACTTCTGGCGGGAAAGGGTATACCTCCAATAATTTTCTATCGGAGGAAACCCACGTATCATCACACACTTTAATTTATCTGATTCAGGAAAAACTACAAGTAGATTATTCCCACCCTACATAATACCCTTATTTGTGGTACTTGTAGTATCAGAAATATGTAACACCTCCTTCATTGCCCTTAACATGTAACGTGTGGCCCTAAAGGAAAATACGTTTGTTTCTTCACCGTCGACACTGAAGTCAGTGTCCGTGTCTGTGTCGACCAACTGAGGTAAATGGGCGTTTTTACAAGCCCCTGACGGTGTCTGAGACGCCTGGACAGGTACTAATTTGTTTGCCGGCCGTCTCATGTCGTCAACCGACCTTGCATCGTGTTGACATTATCACGTAATTCCTAAATAAGCCATCCATTCCGGTGTCGACTCCCTAGAGAGTGACATCACCAATACAGGCAATTTGCTCCGCCTCCTCACCAACATCGTCCTCCTACATGTCGACACACACGTACCTACACACAGCACACACACAGGGAATGCTCTGATAGAGGACAGGACCCCACTAGCCCTTTGGGGAGACAGAGGGAGAGTTTGCCAGCACACACCAAAAACGCTATAATTATACAGGGACAACCCCTTATACAAGTGTTTTCCCTTATAGCATTTTCACATATGTAATCATATCGCCAAATAAGTGCCCCCCCTCTCTGTTTTAACCCTGTTTCTGTAGTGCAGTGCAGGGGAGAGCCTGGGAGCCTTCCTCACAGCAGAGCTGAGCAGGAAAATGGCGCTGTGTGCTGAGGAGAATAGGCCCCGCCCCCTAAAACGGCGGGCTCTTCTCCCGGAGTTTGTGAGATCTGGCAGGGGTTAAATACATCCATATAGCCTCAAGGGCTATATGTGATGTATTTTAGCCATAAAAAAGGTATAATACATTGCTGCCCAGGGCGCCCCCCCCAGCGCCCTGCACCCTGCACCCTCAGTGACCGCTGGTATGAAGTGTGCTGACAACAATGGCGCACAGCTGCAGTGCTGTGCGCTACCTTATGAAGACTGAAAGTCTTCTGCCGCCTGTTTCTGGACCTCTGGACCTCTTCAACTTCAGCATCTGCAAGGGGGGTCGGCGGCACGGCTCCGGGACGAACCCCAGGGTGAGACCTGTGTTCCGACTCCCTCTGGAGCTAATGGTGTCCAGTAGCCTAAGAAGCAAATCCATCCTGCACGCAGGTGAGTTTACTTCTCTCCCCTAAGTCCCTCGTAGCAGTGAGCCTGTTGCCAGCAGGACTCACTGAAAATAAAAAACCTAACTTAAACTTTTATTCTAAGCAGCTCAGGAGAGCCACCTAGATTGCACCCTTCTCGGCCGGGCACAAAGATCTAACTGAGGCTTGGAGGAGGGTCATAGGGGGAGGAGCCAGTGCACACCACCTGATCCTAAAGCTTTTATTATTGTGCCCTGTCTCCTGCGGAGCCGCTAAACCCCATGGTCCTGACGGAGTCCCCAGCATCCACTTAGGACGTTAGAGAAATAACAATAGGACCGCTATACCACACCCTTAAGAGGTCTATGGGGATTCAGAGGTGGATGCAGTTGCAGCAGCTAATCTCCATGCAATTTCAATCAGTGTCTCCTGGTGGAAAAACATCAGGACGCATGCGCGGTGATAAAACATCGGGCACTTATGCCCACCTATGAATCACCCCCAAAGACTCAATGCAGTCTGAGAGGGCAAACAGAGAAAACCAAGAAGAGGATATCAAAGAAAACAAGAGTAACGGTGAGGGAACAGGAACAAGAATGAACAGTAAATATAAAGAAGTGACAGAGAACAATTCGAAAAGGAACAGAAATGAAGAAAAGGAAATTGATAAATTGGCGTAAATGGCATTGGAAAAAAAAAAAAGAGTTAACTCAAAAGAAACAAGAGAAAGGAAAAGGACAATTACAGACAATGATTGCTGATTAGGCAGAATATAGAGACATATGGGAATATTCAAGTCTGACAGTTTAAAATGAAACTGGTCAGTGAGATTTATAGAATATGCACAATGAAGTAAAATATACGATAGTAATCATCCACTAACAGAAAATAAGTCATAACAACTAACTATGACAAGGAAAAGCTATTTATTTTTAGTAAATAAATATGGGAAAGGCAGTTAGGGACTTGCAAGCTTTACACGTTATTTTAGGAAATCAACAAAAATTCAGGAAAACACTCCTTTACGCTGTCCTGTCTCTAGACAATGAGAAGTAGTAGATAGAAACATATTTTGACAGCAGATAAGAACTACTTAGCCCATTTACTGCGGGATGCAATGGAGTAAAAAATCCCAGAAGGTGCGGGATGCCGGTCGATCTCGTAAATTTTTTTTTCAAAGGGGAAATTACTTACAAGGCAAAACCATAACTTGTAAGTGATTGCCCCTTTAAAAAAAATGTTCAAGATCGTCCGGCATCCCGCACCTCCGGCGATCTCGGACTCCATTACATCCCACCCTTAGTCTGACCCTTTTTTACCTTTTGGTGATCTCAACCACATTTGATCCTTAGTTCTTTGTAAGGATATTAATCTTTATGCTACTCAATAAACACAATTACATTGAAGGTGCTCACCACACAAAAGTAGATTAAATCAAAATGTATTACATTCTCATAGCAGCAAAAGCAAGGGAATAAAATGTATAAAATACACCATAGTACAGCTCTGTTACCACAATCACATATTATACTAGTCATAATACACCAAAGGATGCTTCTAACAAATGTAATGATCTACCTGACAAACCCCATGCACTTAGAGTGGTCAACAGAGTTTTTGAACCTGGCACCAGGGGTAAGTGGCAAAACATAAGGAGACATTGCCACACCTCAATATGAATACTGGAATACTCTGTAGAAGCTGCATGGCAGTGTGCTGCTAAATGGGGCCTGGCCACACCAACCGGGCACCACCACAGGACATTTGCTAAGCACTAATTTGGCCATTTTGCTTATTATATTTATATCCATGTAATGTAGAGAACAGGATACAGTATCCTACATATTTATTGTCTGTAGTCAAATGAGCAGAAACATCCCTACATTTTTTGGCGTTCTACACATTCCCTGTTCATTATGTTCCATGCCATGCTAATGGTCTAATCAAGTCCTGCTATATATAAACTGCCGGGTCACCTCAATCACCACCTCCCCACATAGCCTCGCCCTGTGTATGGCCACTGCTGTAAACCCATCCCCTCCAACATGGCTCCAACCACCTTGTTGCAATCTAGCGTAGAGCCAGTTGCATTTCCACTTGTATATGTATGTTAATCAATGCCACACAGGTGCTACTATCTATATGTATGTTAATTAATGGCACACAGGTGCTACTAGCAAAATTCTGTTTTTGTGATTGAAAATATATGTATGTTTATTAATGCCAACAAGTGCTACTAGTAATCTAATTGCTCACCCTTTATAATAAGATTTTACTCACCGGTAAATCTATTTCTCGTAGTCCGTAGTGGATGCTGGGGACTCCGTAAGGACCATGGGGATTAGCGGCTCCGCAGGAGACTGGGCACAACTAAAGAAAGCTTTAGGACTACCTGGTGTGCACTGGCTCCTCCCACTAAGACCCTCCTCCAGACCTCAGTTAGGATACTGTGCCCGGAAGAGCTGACACAATAAGGAAGGATTTTGAATCCCGGGTAAGACTCATACCAGCCACACCAATCACACCGTATAACTCGTGATACTATACCCAGTTAACAGTATGATAACAACTGAGCCTCTCAACAGATGGCTCAACAATAACCCTTTAGTTAGGCAATAACTATATACAAGTATTGCAGACAATCCGCACTTGGGATGGGCGCCCAGCATCCACTATGGACTACGAGAAATAGATTTACCGGTGAGTAAAATCTTATTTTCTCTAACGTCCTAAGTGGATGCTGGGGACTCCGTAAGGACCATGGGGATTATACCAAAGCTCCCAAACGGGCGGGAGAGTGCGGATGACTCTGCAGCACCGAATGAGCAAACTCTAGGTCCTCCTCAGCCAGGGTATCAAACTTGTAGACTCTTGCAAGAGTGTTTGAACCCGACCAAGTAACAGCTCGGCAAATTTTGCAAAGCCGAGACCCCTCGGGCAGCCGCCCAAGAAGAGCCCCTTTCCTCGTGGAATGGGCTTTCACAGATTTAGGGTGCGGCAGTCCAGCCGCAGAATGTGCAAGTTGAATCGTGCTACAGATCCAGCGAGCAATAGTCTGCTTAGAAGCAGGAGCACCCAGCTTGTTGGGTGCATACAGGATAAATAGCGAGTCAGTTTTCCTGACTCCAGCCGTGCTGGAAACATATACTTTTCAGGGCCCTGACTACGTCCAGAAACTTGGAATCCTCCAAGTCCCAAGTAGCCGCAGGCACCTCAATAGGTTGGTTCACATGAAAAACTGCTACCACCTTAGAAAGGAATTGGGAACGAGTCCTCAATTCCGCCTTATCCATATAAAATACAGATAAGGGCTTTTGACAAAGCCGCCAATTCTGATACACGCCTGGCCGACGCCAAGGCCCACAGCATGACCACTTTCCACGTGAGGTATTGTAGCTCCACGGATTTAAGTGGCTCAACTCAATGCGACTTCAGGAAATCCAACACTACGTTGAGATCCCACGGTGCCACTGGAGGCACAAACGGGGGCTGACTATGCAGCACTCCCTTAACAAAAGTCTGAACTTCAGGCAGTGAAGCCAGTTCTATTTTGGAAGAAAATCGATAGAGCCGAAATCTGGACCTTAATGGAACCCAATGTTAGGCCCATAGTCACCTCTGACTTGTAGGAAGTGCAGAAATCGACCTAGCTGAAATTCCTCCATTGAGGCCTTACTGGCCTCACAGCACGCAACATATTTCCGCCATATGCGGTGATAATGGTTTGCGTTCACTTCTTTCCTTGCTTTAAATAGCGTAGGGATAACTTCCTCCGGAATGCCCTTTTCCTTCAGGATCCGGCGTTCAACCGCCATGCCGTCAAACGCAGCCGCGGTAAGTCTTGGAACAGACAGGGCCCCTGCTGCAGCAGGTCCTGTATGAGCGGCAGAGGCCATGGGTCCTCTGAGATCATTTCTTGGAGTTCTGGGTACCAAGCTCTTCTTGGCCACCCGAAACAATGAGTATAGTGCTTACTCCTCTCCTTCTTATTATTCTCATTACCCTGGGTATGAGAGGCAGAGAAGGGAACACATACACCGACTGGTACACCCACGGTGTTACCAGAGCGTCCACAGCTATCGCCTGAGGGTCCCTTGACCTGGCGCAATATCTTTGTAGCTTTTTGTTGAGGCGGGACGCCATCCTGTCCACCTGTGGCCTTTCCCCACGGTGAACAATCATTTGGAAGACTTCTGGATGAAGTCCCCACTCTCCCGGGTGGAGGTCGTGTCTGCTGAGAAAGTCTGCTTCTCAGTTGTCCACTCCGGGAATGATCACTGCTGACAGTGCCAACACATGATTTCCAGCCCATCGGAGAATCCTTGTGGCTTCAGCCATCGCCATCCTGCTTCTTGTGCCGCCCTGTCGGTTTACATGAGCGACCGCCGTGATGTTGTCTGACTGGATCAGCACCGGCCGGTGTTGAAGCAGGGGTCTAGCCTGACTTAGGGCATTGTAAATGGCCCATAGTTCCAGAACATTTATGTGTAGGGAAGTCTCCTGACTTTTCCATAGGCCTTGGAAGTTTCTTCCCTGTGCGACTGCCCCCCAGCCTTGAAGGCTGGCATCCGTCGTCACCAGGACCCAGTCCTGTATGCCGAATCTGCGGCCCCCTAGAAGATGAGCACTCTGCAGTCACCACCACAGCGACACCCTGGCCCTTGGAGACAGGGTTATCCGCCGATGCATCTGAGGATGCGACCCGGACCACTTGTCCAACAGATCCCACTGGAAGATCCTTGCATGGGACTTGGCGAATGGAAATTCTTCGTAAGAAGCTACCATCTTTCCCAAGGCTCGCGTGCATTGATGCACCGATACCTGTATTTGTATTAGGAGGTCTCCGTCTAGAGACGCCAACTCCTTGGACTTCTCCTCCGGGAGAAACCCTTTTTATCCTGTTCTGTGTCCAGAACCATAGCCAGGAACAGTAGACGCGTCGTAGGAACCAGCTGCGACTTTGGAATATTCAGAATCCAGCCGTGCTGTTGTAGCACTTCCCGAGATAGTGCTACTCCGACGAACAACTGCTCCCTGGACCTCGCCTTTATAAGGAGATCGTCCAAGTACGGGATAAGTACTTCGGCCATTACCTTGGTAAATACCCTCGGTGCCGGGGACAGACCAACGGCAACGTCTGGAATTGGTAATGACAATCCTGTACCACAATTTTGAGGTACACCTGGTGAAGAGGGTAAATAGGGACATGCAGGTAAGTATCCTTGATGTCCAGTGATACCCTGAAATTTTCCAGGCTTGCAATAATCGCCCTGAGCGATTCCATTTTGAACTTGAACCTTCGTATATAAGTGTTTAAGGATTTCAATTTTAGAATGGGTCTCACCGAACCGTCTGGTTTCGGTACCACAATCATTTTGGAATAGTAACCCCGGCCTTGTTGAAGGAGGGGTACCTTGATTTCACCTGCTGGAAGTACAGCTTGTGAATTGCCGCCAGTACTACCTTTCTCCGAGGGCAGCAGGCAAGGCTGATGTGAGGCGAGGGGGAGTCATCTCGAACTCCAGCCTGTATCCCTGTGATACTACTTGCAGAACCTAGGGATCCACCTGTGGGCAAGCCCACTGGTCCCTGCAGTTCCCGAGACGCGCCCCCACCGCACCTGTCTCCACCTGTGGAGCCCCAGCGTCATGCGGTGGACTCAGAGGAAGCGAGGGAAGATATTTGATCCTGGGAACTGGCTGACTGGTGCAGCTTTTTCCTTCTTCCCTTGTCTCTGTGCAGAAAGGAAGCGCCTTTGACCCGCTTGCTTTTCTGAAGCCGAAAGGACTGTACCTGAAAATACGGTGCTTTCTTAGGCTTTTGTGAGGAAACCTGAGGTAAAAAATTTTCTTCCCAGCTGTTGCTGTGGATACGAGGTCCCAGAGACCATCCCCAAACAATTCCTCACCCTTATAAGGCAGAATCTCCATGTGCCTTTTAAAGGCAGCATCACCTGTCCACTGCCGGGTTTCTAATACCCTCCTGGCAGAATGGACATTGCATTAATTCTGGATGCCAGTCGGCAAATATCCCTCTGTGCATCCTTTATATATAAGACAACGTCTTAAATATGCTCAATGTTAGCAAAATATTATCGCTGTCTTAGTGTATTAATATTATCTGACAGGGTATCAGACCACGCTGCAGCAGCACTATTTATGCTGAGGCAATTGCAGGTTTCAGTATATAACCTGAGTGTGTAAATACAGACTTCAGGATCGCCTCCTGCTTTTTATCAGCAGGTTCCTTCAAGGTGGCCGTATCCTAAGACGGCAGTGCCACCTTTTGACAAACGTGTGAGCGCCTTATCCACCCTAAGGGATATCTCCCAACGTGACCTATCCTCTGGCGGCAAAGGGTACGCCATCAGTAACTTTTTAGAAATTACCAGTTTCTTATCGGGGGAAACCACGCTTCTTTACACACTTCATTCATTCATCTGATGGGGGAACAAAACACTGGCTGCTTTTTCTCCCCAAAAATAAAACCCCTTTTATGTGGTACTTGGGTTCATGTCAGAAAATGCATAACACATTTTTCATTGCCGAGATCATGTAACGGATGTTCCTAGTGGATTGTGTATATGTCTCAACCTCGTCGACACTGGAGTCAGACTCCGTGTCGACATCTGTGTCTGCCATCTGAGGTAACGGGCGTTGTTTGAGCCCCTGATGGCCTTTGAGACGCCTGGGCAGGCGCGGGCTGAGAAGCCGGCTGTCCCACAGCTGTTACGTCATCCAGCCTTTTATGTAAGGAGTTGACACTGTCGGTTAATACCTTCCACCTATCCATCCACTCTGGTGTCGGCCCCACAGGGGGCGACATCCCATTTATCGGCCTCTGCTCCGCCTCCACGTAACCTTCCTCATCCAACATGTCGACACAGCCGTACCGACACACCGCACACACAGGGAATGCTCTGACTGAGGACAGGACCCCACAAAGTCCTTTGGGGAGACCGAGAGAGAGTATGCCAGCACACACCAGAGCGCTATATAATGCAGGGATTAACACTATAACTGAGTGATTTTTTCCCCAAATAGCTGCTTGTATACATATATTGCGCCTAAATTTAGTGCCCCCCCTTTCTTTTTAACCCTTTGAGCCTAAAAACTACAGGGGAGAGCCTGGGGAGCTGTCTTCCAGCTGCACTGTGAAGAGAAAATGGCGCCAGTGTGCTGAGGGAGAAGCCCCGCCCCTTTTTCGGCGGACTTTCTCCCGCTTTTTCTGGAATACTGGTAGGGGTAATTTTACATCTATATAGCCTCTAGGACTATATATGATGTAGATTTGCCAGCCAAGTTGTCATATATTGCCCTCAGGGCGCCCCCCCCCAGCACCCTGCACCCATAAGTGACCGGAGTGTGAGGTGTACATGAGGAGCAATGGCGCACAGCTGCAGTGCTGTGCGCTACCTTGGTGAAGACCGAAGTCTTCTGCCGCCGATTTTCCGGACTCTTCATGCTTCTGGCTCTGTAAGGGGGACGGCGGCGCGGCTCCGGGAACGAACACCAAGGTCCCTCTGGAGCTAATGGTGTCCAGTAGCCTAAGAAGCCCAAACTACCACCTGTTAGGTAGGTTCGCTTCTTCTCCCCTTAGTCCCTCGCTGCAGTGAGTCTGTTGCCAGCAGATCTCACTGTAAAATAAAAAACCTAAATATACTTTCTTTCTAGGAGCTCAGGAGAGCCCCTAGTGTGCATCCAGCTCAGCCGGGCACAGAAATCTAACTGAGGTCTGGAGGAGGGTCTTAGTGGGAGGAGCCAGTGCACACCAGGTAGTCCTAAAGCTTTCTTTAGTTGTGCCCAGTCTCCTGCGGAGCCGCTAATCCCCATGGTCCTTACGGAGTCCCCAGCATCCACTTAGGACGTTAGAGAAAAGGGTGTTTAGTGCCATGCAGTGTCACCTTTGAAAAAGCTTCCTATAGACAGCGAAATGCGTCAGTTGGTTCCCCCTTTTGGTCAGTGGATTTCAAGATGTTTTCAGCGACTCCTCAAACAGGACCCACGTGGACTTTTTCAATTGTAAACGGTCCAGCCGTGATGGTTCGAGGGACTCCATAAAAACTGCGCTGACTCTCCGTTGCTACATCTTGGATCAACGCTAATTGGAATCTAAAATAAAGAAATGAGTACTACCTCAACTGCGCACAGCTCATAAAGTCCACTCAGATGTCTTACATAATCCGGAACGTGTCAGTCTTTAAAAAGATAGGAGGTATACTTCCAATCTTTGTCCTTTTAGTTCGTTAGGTAAAGGAAATCCTTCAAGGTGGATCCAATGTTCCTCAAAAGAGAAAATGAAAGAACACTATCGTGTAGTACGTCCTGTTAAGTTGATAGGTCAATCTAGCTTTCGTGGTTGATTGTGCTGATTCGTACCGTACTCACGTCTAATTCTGATCAGTTTCCACACATAAAGGTATCTTTATAGGTCCAAACCTCTTCTCACTGGGCAGAAATGTCGCTCACGTTTTATGGATTACTCCCAGAGTGGTGTCCCAACGTGAAAGAATAATGGGGAGAAGAAAGCCCGAATTACTATATCACAGTGGAATCCACTCTACCAATCCCACTGACAGCAAAGGAAATAGGCTAGCATACCATACTTACACTCCAAGAGTGTTGACTAAGCCCATAAAGGTATCTTTAACAGTTATTCACAATCAGACATCAATAAATGCCAGTAAACTAGGAGGGCAAGCGTACCCTACTTACAGTCGTCCGACTTGCAATAAGCTCATAGCAGTTTCTTTAACCACTTCCTTCCCAAGGAGGGGGACTCCAATAATCGAGTACTTCCAATCTATTAAAATGGCTGTCCGGAAGGTCCGCAGGAAGTTTATAGCCCTCACCCCAGCGTGTTTCGACCATGGGTCTTTATCAAGGTGCGACGACTGTAAGTGGGGTACGCTTGCCCAGATAGCGCTGTAATCTTTATTTTTGCGCCAAATTATGTGCCCCCCCCCTTCTTTAAAACCCTCTTTCACTGTGGATAAGCAGGGAAGAGTCCGGGGTGCTTCCTCTCAGCGCTGTGCTGTGGACATCCCTCATATATAGGACAGCGTCTTTTATATGCCCCAGGCTCAGTAATATAGTATCCTTGTCCAAGGTATCAAGTTCTTCAGACAGAGTATCTGTCCATGCTGCTACAGTACTACACATCCAGGCCGATGCAATTGCCGGCCTCAGTAGGGTACCTGAATGTGTATAAACGGACTTCAGGATACCTTCCTGCTTTCTATCCGCAGGATCTTTTAGGGAGGCCGTATCCTGTGACGGCAGGGCTACCTTCTTAGATAAGCGTGTCAAAGCTTTGTCTACCCTAGGGGAGGATTCCCAGCGTAACCTGTCCGTTGGCGGGAAAGGATACGCCATAAGTAACCGTTTGGAAATCTGCACTTTCCTATCAGGAGAATCCCACGCTTTTTCACATAACTCATTTAACTCATGTGAAGGGGGAAAAGTCACTTCCTGCTTTTTCTCCCCAAACATATAAACCCTCTTGTCATGGACCGGGTTTACCTCTGAAATGTGCAATACATCCTTCATTGCTATAATCATGTAGCGGATGGCTTTAGCCATTTTAGGCTGCAACTTTGCATCATCGCCATCGACACTGGAGTCAGAATCCGTGTCGATATCTGTGTCAACAATCTGGGATAGTGGGCGCTTCTGAGACCCTGACGGCCTCTGCGCTGTAGGATCAGGCATGGGCTGAGACCCCGACTGTCCCAAGGCTTCAGCTTTATCCAACCTTTTATGCAAGGAGTTTACATCATCATTTAACACCTTCCACATATCCATCCAATCAGGTGTCGGCGGCGACCCCACATTCATCTGCACGTGCTCTGCTTCCACATAGCCTTCCTCGTCAAACATGTCGACACAATCGTACCGACACACCACACACACAGGGGATGCTCTATTTGAGGACAGAACCCCCAGAAGGCCTTTTAGAGAGACAGAGAGAGAGTATGCCAGCACACACCCCAGCGCTATATAACCCAGGAATTACACAGTAACTTAGTGTTTACCCAGTAGCTGCTGTATTAGTGATTTTGCGCTAAATTTATGTGCCCCCCCCCCTCTATTTTTACCCTCTTTCTACCGTGATTCTGCAGGGGAGAGCCTGGGGAGCTTCCTCTCAGCGGAGCTGTGGAGAGAAAATGGCGCTGGTGAGTGCTGAGGAAGAAGCCCCGCCCCCTCAGCGGTGGGCTTCTGTCCCGCTAAAATATATAAAAAACTGGCGGGGGCTCTTTATATATACAGTGCCTAGCTGTATTTATGTACTTTTGCCAGAAAATGAGGTTATATTGCTGCCCAGGGCACCCCCCCTGCGCCCTGCACCCTTACAGTGACTGCCGTTTGTGTGTGCTGTGTGGGAGCAATGGCGCACAGCTTTACTGCTGTGCGTTACCTCAGTGAAGATCTGAAGTCTTCTGCCACCTCTGAAGTCTTCTTTCTTCTCATACTCACCCGGCTTCTATCTTCCGGCTCTGTGAGGAGGACGGCGGCGCGGCTCCGGGACGAACTCCAGGGTGAGACCTGTGTTCCGACTCCCTCTGGAGCTAATGGTGTCCAGTAGCTTAAGAAGCAGAGCCTTGAAACTCACAGAAGTAGGTCTGCTTCTCTCTCCTCAGTCCCTCGATGCAGGGAGTCTGTTGCTAGCAGTGCTCCCTGAAAATAAAAAAACCTAACAAATATACTTTCTGACAGGAAACTCAGGAGAGCTCCCTGTAATGCACCCAGTCTCCTCTGGGCACAGTAGTAAACTGAGGTCTGGAGGAGGGGCATAGAGGGAGGAGCCAATGCACACCCATTCCTAAAGTCTTTCTTAAAGTGCCCATGTCTCCTGCGGAGCCCGTCTATCCCCATGGTCCTTACGGAGTCCCCAGCATCCTCTAGGACGTAAGAGAAATGTACATTTAATCCATGTATATTGTATTTGAGCGCTGTTTCTTTATCTAATTTCTTCTGCATTTCCACTTGTGTCTGAAGGGGCGTACCTGGATCGGTATGCCAGTGGTCGGGATTCCGGCGCCGGTATGCTGGTCGCCGGGAGCCCAGCAATACTACACCCATACCTGGCTTTAACAGGGCGCTCACAAATAGGATAAGTTCAGTGAGGGAGTTGTTTTCAGATTTCTCTGCAACAAGGTCAGAGCTGGTACATATGTCTGTTTGATAATGAATGCGAGATGCTTACAATTCTGCATATGGGTAAACATACACATTTATTTCCATGCACATTGATGGGTGAGAACTTGTGGGCATTTTCAGATGCTTACTGCATATGTTTGGAATGTATAACATCCTGCAAAAACCCATCTGAAGCCAACATGTCGACATGATGCTGCTTTGAGAACAGAAGAGATCCGAGGGGATTTTGGAAGCTATAGGGGCTTGTGTAATAGCCTGTGCTGAACGCTCAGTGGAAATTCCGGTGAGTCTGCCCTTATATTTAAAGTGGCAATTATTTAATAGGCAAAAAAAGTCTGATAAGAAGCTGGTTTAGTAACAAACTGTGAGGCAAAGGCTGGGTACACACCGTAACAACTTCATGACGTACCAGCCAATCCAGGTAAGCATATACACTTAGTGTACCAATCGGCTGCTTGATGTGCTGGTCTTGCATCACAGCTGGGCGGGCATTTGAATTGGTCTGCCCAGCTGTGATGTTAGCTCCCGCAGCAACTGTATGAGCTGTCGGTGGACGCCCATACACACAGCCAGATGTGCCGACATAGCTAAAGATATATCAGCCATCGGCTGTGCTGCATATATCTCTGTGAACGATGTAGTTCAAAAGACATATCATTTTCCTACACCCACCGATCCGCTAGTGATATATCGTCCAATCACTCAAACAGCCAATATATCACCTAGAGGGTACCAGCATTAGCCAAACAGAAAAGTTACTCATCTGCATACTCTTTAAAGTGCTTCAATTTAAAACGCCAATGACGGTAAAAGCAAAACACTTGATACTGTATACCTCAGAAATGATTGGTTGCGCACATCCCTGAGAATTGCGGTGGCTCAACGTCGCTAATTTTCCTACACACTTCTATGGGGTGAGAGAGAAAATTGCTGATACTGGTGGTTGTGAGGTGGCAGCATTCAGACAGCACTTTGCCGACATCGCCAGGAGTGGAATTCTCCCATACTAAAATTAAGAAAATAGAGGGCATCCATGGCAGGTTGAAATGGTATTGAGGATGCACTGCAGCATGTCCGTGCTTAAACGTGGCCTATAAAAATGGACCAATCAACACTATCAAAACTCTCTGAATAAGATTAATGGATTAAATTGTATAGTCTCAAGTAATGTGCTGAGGGACATATACTCGAAATACAGAGAGAGGTTACGTTTAGGCTGCGAAGGTAGGGTTAAGTTTAGGCTGAGGGGGGGAGGGTTAGGTTCAGGCTGAGGGGGGGAGGGTTAGGTTCAGGCTGCAGGGAGGGAGACAGGGTCAGGCACCCCCAGGGAGGTGTTAGTCTGCTGGAGAGGGAGGGTTAGGTTTAGGCTGCGGCGAGGAGGAGTTAGGGTCAGGCACCACCGGGAAGGGTTAGGCTGTGAAAAAGGAGGGTTAATGTGAGGGAGTTTGGGGACAGATTACTTACCTACTAAATGTCGGGATCCTCAGCATTGGGATGCCGCTGTTAATATTACGACTACTGGCATCCCAAGCGCCGGGATCCCAATACTATCCCTGTCCACCTGGTTCACGTATGCATCTAGGTAAAACTTGCCGTTTGTGGAATCGCACGACAGGTGGCTGTAGTTGTGGGCAGCCGGGATAGCCTGATATGCTAATGAGAATAAACAACTAAGCGGGGATTTGTTCATGTGCAAGTGGAAAGCAGTGTCTGAACTTGCCCCAAGCCAGGTGCAAACAATGTATACAAAATAGACTTTGCCACCCTGTAAATCTGTATCTGCACTGTATGCACAAATACAACATTTGTACCAATAGATTAGTTGTAATACACATTTGCAAAATGTAGCCTTTTCCCAAATAACATGTAAAAACGTGCGTTTTTACAATCAGTGCTCAAAAACAGTTTGTTTCACCTGAGAAAAATCAGACTGCAGTACATATACAGTATACGGTGACAGAAGGTGATCTGCAGACTGTTGGTAGGTCGGTTATAAAGACACAGAGCAAGAGTGGCCCCAGCAAAGAGGCTTAGGAAACCCCCACGTAACACATCTATGAGGTTAGCGTTGGAGCCAGAGATTGACATCAACTGGGATAATCCTGATAAATAGAGGTGAAACCAATCTCCCCATCTGGGAATGAGTTGTGAGGGATTACTGAATGATAAAGGTTGTACAGTAAGATGCGTGTGAATATACATAAGGTACACTTGTACATTAGTGTGAGGTAAGGTCTCTAGAGACCAGATATGATAATTAAACCAAATGTCAGATATACATGAGACAAAAGGCAAATTCTTTTATCTGTTCCTGTTTTCTTTAACAATACACAATTCCAGCCTAAGGTTACTAACACACAGGGGCTAATTTAGACCTGATCGCTGCTGTGCGTTTTGACGTCACACGCAGCCGCTGCGACACAAGCAGCGACAAGTAGCTCCCTGCCAGCATGCAGGAGCTGCGCTGGCAGGGAGCTTCTCTTCCAGTACAAAAGCATCGCCGCTGTGCGATGCTTTTGTACTTGTGCGACGGTGTAGGGCCTGACATGCGGGGTGGACTAGCCATGTAGATGTGCTAAATTTAGCACATCTACGAACAGGTCTGAATTAAGCCCATGGTGCGCAGGTCTTCTCTCTATAATGACCCAAAATTTCAAGTAAATAGTTCTAACTGTATTTTAGTATTTTATGGGACAGCTTCTGGACAAACCCTCAGTGATCACACTGAGTAAAAAAAAATTGTTGGTCTCAGGAATCCCTCACCTTACAAAAATTGGGGTCCTACTCGTCTGTTTCTGGGTCCCACCACAATTTATGCATTTGAACTACCCATATATTTCCCCACACAGTATCAGACCACCCCATATGCTGTACACATACCCCATGGGAATTCACAGTCATATTTTCAGTACAGATAATGCATTGCCTTGATCCCACATAGCCAACATGTGCAGTGCTGGGGGCAGAGAGGAGGGTGAGAGCAGTCACCAGTCGGGGTAAAGCTGGGGGTTGAGGCAGGGAGCAGTTGGAGCAGAGAAGGGCTAATGGCAGGCAGTGCTGGGATTACAGACGGGGCAAGTGCAGGCAGCAGTTAGGACAGTGCTGGGAGTGGGGTCAACTTGGGCAGGGAGGGGGTAGAGGTGCGTAAGGACATGCAGAAGTTGGGTATGGGGGATAAGGGTAGATAGCAGTTGGGACAGGACTAGGGGCAAGGAGGGCGTTAGGGCCAGGCAGTGAGCGGGTAAGGGTAGATAACAGCTGAGGCAGCACTGGGGGCAAGGAGGGGGTTAAAGGTTAGAGAGCTGGTTTAAAAAAGCAAGCAGAGTGGGGCTGCACACTGCAGACTGCGATTGGCTGGGGAGAGCACACAGCGAGACCATTGCATGTCCTGTGGGGGGTTTAGCTCGGCAGACCGCTGGTCACCATACCGATGCTGGGATCCCAACTTTTAGATGCCCAGCAGGGATGGGGGAAGGGGGGGGGGTGTCGAGTGCAACGAAGCCCCTTGCGAGCTCGCTGTGCTCGCCACAGGTTCTGTTCCCACTCTAGCCAATCGGGATTGTGAGGTAGCAGGATCCCGGCGTCGGTATTGGGACCGGTGGTCTCCTGACCGCCAGTCACATAACTACATCTCCCTGTGGGACATGTTCATTTTTTAAAAGTGGGTCCTAAGCAGCCATTTTGGGGTAAATAACGCGCTATAGCACGGGTTCTCAAACTCGGTCCTCATTACCTCACACAGTGCATGTTTTGCAGGTAACCCAGCAGGTGCACAGGTGTATTAATTACTCACAGACACATTTTAAAAAGTCCACAGGTGGAGTAAATTTTACTTGTGATTCTGTGAGGTGACCTGCAAAACATGCACTGTGTGGGGTCCTGAGGACCGAGTTTGAGAACCTGTGCGAAATAGCATGTAAGTGCAAGCTCTGCACCCTTAAACCCCCAGTGCACCCACCAGCAGGCAGCAGCTCTTGATTGCATTATACATATTTTAATGCTGTTCCATAGCCAGCCTAAAACACTGATAAACTGAGTAAACTAATCGAGAGGTTGATTTGGGGCAGCACTCAAATACACAGATCCCAATCCAACAAGCGGTCAATAACACATTCAAAGCCTAAGCAGGAACAAATCTGTACGAAAAGTCCAGGTTTTAGCGATATCCATGCTTGAGCACAGGTGCCCTAATTAGTAAGAAAATATAAATTGAATTGGGGCGCAACTTTGCATTAAAAAAAATAACAGATCAATAAATAAATATTTTGGTCACTTAAATATCTATCAAGGCAGCTCCCACTACGTATCTGGTAGACATTTATCAATACAATAAAAAAAATTAAAAAAAGACATATAATAAATGAAGCACATATAAAATGTACATACAATCATGCCTTTTCTCATAAAAACATATAGGACAATGCCTTTACCAGAGACCTGGTGTTGGAACATCCAACGGAGAATGTACAGCTTTAAATTGTATCATGAGTGAGTCATCCACCACTGACACCATCCACAGAGCATGGAAGAGTTTTCCAACTTTTAAACCTAAGTGAGGGAGGTCGAGCATAGTGCCTGTCTGCCTAATTACAGAAGACTATCTACACGGGAGGTACAATTTAAAGCTGTTCATTCTCTGTTGGATATTACCACTGCTTAATTTGCTATAAAGCTCTTAAAACAAAGGGCCTAATTCAGACCTGATTGCAGCAGCAAATTTGTTAGCTAATGGGCAAAACCATGGGGGTAATTCAGAGTTGATCGATCGCTAGCTATTTTCTGCAGCGCTGCGAACAGATAGTCGCTGCCTATAGGGGAGTGTATTTTTGCTTTGCAAGTGTGCGATCGCATGTGCAGCCGAGCGGTACAAAAAAGTTTTGTGCAGTTTCTGAGTAGCTCAGAACTTACTCAGCCGCTGCGATCACTTCAGCCTGTTCTTGCCCGGAAGTGACGTCAGATACCTGCCCTGCAAACGCTTGGACACGCCTGCGTTTTTCCAACCACTCCCAGAAAACGGTCAGTTAACACCCACAAACGCCTTCTTCCTGTCAATCTCCTTGCGATCGGCTGTACGAATGGATTCTTCGTGTCAAAGTTGGAAAAATATCATGCTACACGTTGCCATATATCCACTCTATGCGCGTGCCTGCTGCACGTTCACATTCTCTCCTGTGCGTGCGGATACTCGCAGCCGCGTGATGGCGCCTCGGCCATGCGCTCGAGCGCGTGGTATGTGCATTTACGGTAGAGTTTGTGTGCGTCTAGCGGGCGACTCAATCGTTAAATAATAAAACCAAATAGTATGTTTTATAGATAATGTTCCCCTTAATAATGACAGTAAGTTTGTTTAATGTAAATGGTCGCTGGACAGAGGAATTCCTCTTTGTATGGTACGAAGGGTCAGACAGGGTTTGAACAGCTGTGTCTGGTACCTAACTAAAGGACATTTTATTAGAAACAATCCGGTGCTGGTTAGGTAAAGATTAATCGCTCCTGCGCATAGTTATGGCCATTAGTATTTTCTGGACATTTACTATATTTGCGATTCATTACCCATGCGGCGGGAATCTTCAGATTCCCTCCCACCTGAGCAGTTTGATATAGTCGCAGCCCACCTGTTCAAACTAACCTATGACCTTTTGTTATGATGCAGGGAGACATTCCTGTGTCCAATGAACAATGAGATTATAGGTCCCTTTGTAGTATACTGTACTCAGTGTATATAAGATCAGCCAGCCTGGGCAGCTCTCTCTCTCTCCACAAACGGTTTTCATATTGACTAACTTGGAGCTGGTACCAGAAGCTGCGCAGCGATCGTTCCCAGTGTGTGTAAGTAATTCTCTGTAATCAACTTGTTCTCTGTTTGTATTGGCCATTCCCTCTCTCTCTGTTATAGTATAAGTTTGTGACGCTATTGTATATTTCTGTCTAGATATTCTGTTAGAATTATATGTTAGCTTGTAGTGTATGACTTGTAACTGTTTCCCCTTTTCAATATAACTAAAAGCTTGTTAGTAAAGGTGTTGGAACCTTAGCAAGGTATCGTGTGTTTATTATATTGCAGAAGGTAATAGGAGCGTCTCAAACGCTCAAGTAGCTTTAGCATTAACAAGGTTAAGCAGCGTTATATCGCTACAGTATTTCAGTACAAGGTTTACAGTATAAGAGTATCCTTTCGGTGCGTTACATTCAAGGTTTACTGATTGTCATGCTGTGAGCGTCTGCGCCGCTCGTGATCTCCTCGTAGTCTCCAGCGTCCGCTACGCTGTTAGCGTAGCATTACGGTAGTCAACCGCCTATTGCGTGCCCGACACCACGCATTAAGCTGTGAACGAGCATGTCGCATGTGCGTCTCGAACACGGCCGAGCGTATGCTACGCTAAGTGCGTACCCTTACGGTACCTCATACGCCAATTGCGTACTGTGTCTCTTACCCATTATTGTGAATGTTATAAGATAAATAGTTAGCTTTATAAATTGGCTGCTCGTCCGTCCTCCACATATCCGCACTAGCGAACACAGACTTTATCTGTCAGCAAGGGCGGGAAGGCAGTATCCCTTCGTATCGGGATACAGTAGTGCTGGCTAGATAAGCGTCTGTTTCGCTATGTTGAAGGAGTGCTGGTGGAATCCGACACCGGAGGAAAGAACAATACGCTAGTGTCTTTTAAAACTGTTTATTTCTGTTTTACGCACGCACGCACACACCTGTATTTCTTTTCATTTGTGTATTCTCACATATCACTTTCCTGGCTGCCATTTCACAATTGATAACGTGCTGAGAAAGATGTGTTGCTATTGGTAGTTAAAAGCAATATTAATACGTTAAGGAGTAATTTGTAATACACGCGCACGGCTTGCCTAAGATACAAGGAAGTTTGGTGTGGTGTTCGGTAGATGATTACAGTTAAAGATCATCTACATTGATATAAATGTGTTAATTGTGTTTCTGTGGATATACCTGGCTGGCGTACACGTGTCTCTAACAAAGGGCGGTACTAGTGTACGCGACGCAAGGGCCGACGCACGGAGCGTATATTACGCAACGGAGCGTCTGGGTACGCCCACATAATACAAATCACACGATAGTATTGTTTTAGTTAGGCGATAAGGAGGCAACGCGATAATAGCGCAAATCGATCTCAGTGTCCAAAATTTTAAGCTAATAGATCCTTCTCTAGTTGTAACTCCTCGGGATTAGCCTGCGATACTGAATGAAAGGGATTTCTGCGCAGAAACGAAAGTAAAGAGTATATGAGGTGAAAGAGTGTGTATACATATATATAAGTTTCTAATTTTTGGGGTTGAACCACAGGAAATCATCGAGTTCTCGTGAAGGTACATACGTGTAAGTGACTGCACGGTGGCTTGGGAGGCATCCCTTGTTAAACATTTAAAAAAGAGCATTAGAGTATAGCAGACCAGGAGGTCTACTGTAGCACAGACCAGGAGGTCCAGACAGACCAGGAGGTCCAGGTACAGCAGACTAAGAAGTCCGCTATAGATAAAGAGTAAAAGAGCACAACACCAGAAAGGGTTGGTGCGGTACCCATATAGGCCATTAAGCTCAGGCTGAAGGAATTCGCAGCCACAATTTTCGATTCCACTGGTCGCTCCGCACATAAGATTAGTTGCTTATGTGCAGAACGATTGTACCGCACGTAATTGTGTGCATTAGTTAGTAACTTGACCCAGTACCATTTGCGTACGCTAGAGGGGTCATAAACGCTATTTGTACATTCTAACGTGATTTGTGTAATTTTTTTTATTTTAAGGGAAGTTCGCTGGTCACTTGGGAACTATCCAACATCCAATAGTTACTGGAAAGGGTTAAGTGCTCTTCGGATCACACCCACATGTTCCAGTAAATAGAGGTTCAGGTCGCAGGGGCCCTAGGTCGAGAACGCCAGCGCTAGGGCAGTGTGTGGGCGTATTGGTCGACGTGGGCGAGTGAGTGGAGTACTCGGTAAACTTCCGCCGCCGGCCTACCCCGGACATCTTGGTTTTTGTAAGGGTTCGCTGAAGACCCTGATTTGAAGGTCAGAGGTAGTGAAAGCAACACCTGCAAAGATGGGGGCCAGTTGTTCAGGTAGGGGGCGATCAACCTCGGTTCGGGTTGACTTAGTAAACCGACCAATCGGGTCGGCAAGGTATGTAATGTGTGAGAAATACGGTTCACACACAGAAGTTTTGTGCGATGAATGGGAAAGAATGACTGTGCACGATGGGGAAAAGTTCCCACGGGTAGGCAGTTTTAGTCCCGAGGTGTTACAGAATCTAAGGAGAAGGATATGTCTCATTAAACCTGCAAAGAGACGGATCAAACATTATGATTATTTACAGTTATGGCAACAGGAAGGTGAAATACAAAGAGGATTGGCTCAAGCGGGTGGATCTAACCCTATCAGAAAACTGATAGCCACCGCGCCACCTCCACCATACATAACGGGAGAGAAGGTGGTTGTAGAGAATGGCACACTGGTGAATGATAAACATGCACTTAGTAACTGTATAAATGTTAAGACTAATGTAACCAAAATTGTTGATGCTAATGTTAACCCGTGCAAGCTGTACCCTGTTTTAAACTTTCCCCAGGATTGTGACCAAGAGGATGAGCCAACAACAATATCGGCACTCTCTCTAGCAGCCACCATAGCAGAAACAACAGTGGGCACGGCCCAACCCGTAAGATTAGTAGCAAAGGCCCCTAGTGGAGGGACAGGTGAGATCGTATCAACTGGTAAGTACGGCATCATACAATATGCTGAAACCATTTCACCACATGCTGTAGAATCTACTCAGAATGATGTTATTGAACTTAATCCCGTAAGGGTAATTGCAGTGCCAAATGGGAAAACTGACACTTCAGGAATCACTCCTCTCAGACACATCGCCATGCACTGCCCCTTTTCCCGAATGGTATTAAGATCAATGGTGTCTGAATTCCCTGATCCTAGGAAAGATCTAGTTGCAAGCCAGGAATACATTAGAGAGCTAGGAAATACTGTGGAGCCCAATAACAAAGACTGGCAGATATTGCTGAGGGCATGTTTACCCTCCAATGTCGACTCAGCGAGATTTTTAGCTGACTGTAAATTAGATGAAGATGTACCCCTTACGGATGTGTACAACCAAGATAATGTAAAGAGAATAAATTTACAGTTAAAAGAGTATTTTCCAGCTGTTGTCAAATGGAACAAAATTTTCTCCATCAAACAGAAAGAGGGAGAAACAGCAGCTGATTATTTTCATCGGGCACTACAGGATATGGCTAAGTATACAGGCATAGAAGACATTAAGACAAATGTGAATCATAGAGAAGTAGCAGTATCTGTGTTAATGGATGGTTTAAAGGAAGTATTGAGGACGAGGGTACAGACCACCCAACCATGTTGGCGAGGTCTGTCGGTGGCTACTTTGAGAGAGGCCGCTATTGATCATGATCGGAATATCACCAGACACAGGGAGTCGCAGAGTGATAAATTAATGGCCGTAAGTATACAGGCCCTGACCACAAGGCCACCTCAGTATACATCTCAGACCCCTGTGGGTAAGTCAAATGTGGTAACTTGTTATTTCTGTCATAAAGAGGGACACTATGCACGAGACTGTAGATCAAAGAATGCACAAAAATCATATCAACCCCCTAGACAACGACATGACACACGAAATTGGGATCAAGGACCGCAGAGACGGAGTTATGAGCCACACGCAGGGGAAACAAAAAGGTATCCCCCAAAAAGAGACTGGCAAGTCACTGATAGATCCCATTTACCCCCTTCACAGGTAATAGCTGCCAGCGCAATGCAGGTAGGCCACCACGCACCATAGGGGCGAGGCCACACCTGTAATCTGCAGCCAGTGAAATTAATTGCGAACCTTGGAAGTGAACCCGAGGTCACAATTGATGTAGCTGGTAAATCTCTAAATTTCCTTGTAGATACGGGGGCGGCCAAGTCAGTGATAAATTCGACCGTGGGCATGAGAACCACTGGTAAAACAATTCCAGCAATGGGAGTAACAGGAGTAGTACAGCACTATCCTTTAAGCAAACCTGCATAGATTACGATAGGGCCTTTGCATACCAAGCATTCTTTTCTGCTGGCTGCATCGGCTCAGACTAATCTCCTAGGGAGAGATTTACTGTGCAAAATGGGATGCGTCATATACTGTACTCCTGAAGTTGTGTTCTTGGACATACCCGAAAACCACGCTCAGGAAGCGCAGGATATGCTAGACTCCCCAACAAGATTAATGTCACACACTGTTGTTGTAAATAGGTGTCCGTCCAAGGTAGAGGAAATGATTTCCCAGATACCGGAATCACTTTGGACCAAGGATGGACAAGACACTGGATTGATGGCAAACGTAGCCCCAGTAGTTGTGCAAGTAAAAGATGGTAGGATAGCTCCAAAAATCCCACAATATCCTCTGAAGCCAGAGGTGGAGTTAGGAGTCTTCCCTGTAATAGAGCGCTTGCTACAACAGGGCATTCTGGTAAGGACGTCCAGCACTGCAAATAGTCCCATCTTCCCTGTTAAAAAGAGTGGGGGGAGGGGTTACAGATTAGTGCAGGATCTAAGAGGGATCAACAAAATAGTTGAGAGTCAATTCCCCGTAGTACCAAATCCAGCTGTCATCCTTATGCAAATCCCTCCCACTGCCAAATTTTTCACTGTGATTGACCTCTGCTCCGCTTTCTTCTCGGTACCTCTGCCCCCTGACAGTCAATACTTATTCGCATTCACATACAGAGGAGTTCAGTACACTTGGACTCGATTACCACAAGTTTTCATAGACAGTCCAAGTATTTTCTCACAAGCTCTGCATGATTGTTTACAGTCTTTCCAACCAGAGAGTGGATCAATATTGATACAGTACGTGGATGATTTACTACTGTGTTCAGATTCACTGGAAGCATCCCTGAGAGATACGAAACAGCTCCTGTTTCATCTTTCAGACACAGGACACAAGGTTTCCAAGGACAAGTTACAATTATGCCAGACCCGTGTGAAGTATTTGGGACACTGTCTAACACAAGGACTGAGACACCTTACCGCTGATAGAATTCAAGCAATTCGTGACATGACCATGCCACAAACCCAGCAACAGATTAGAACGTTTTTAGGAATGTGTGGGTATTGCCGTAACTGGATCCCAGGTTTTTCCATACTGGCCTTACCTTTGCAGAAGATGGTCTCATCAAGCAAACCTGATCGGATTTCGCACACAGACGAATCTGAGATGGCATTTGAGAGACTTAAACAGTGCCTAACGCAGGCACCAGCATTAGGTATGCCTGACTATGGGAAACCCTTTGAGCTGTACGGAACAGAGAGTGCTGGGTGCGCAGCAGGTGTCTTAACCCAGAAGCATGGTGATGCCAGCAGGCCGGTAGCCTACTATAGCGCTCAGCTAGATACGGTAGCGCGATCCCTCCCCACATGCTTGCGAAGTGTTGCAGCAATAGCATTGCTAGTCACAAAAAGCGAAGATGTAGTGCTAGGACACAACCTCACAATTCATACACCACATGCAGTGTCAGCCTTACTGAATTCTGCCCAAACCAGACACGTCTCATCAGCGCGGTTTACAAGATGGGAATTGGCATTGATGGCCCCCGTAAACATCACCATAAGGAGATGCAGCGCATTAAATCCTGCAACGTATCTCCCAGGTGTGCCTGGACAGGCACAAAGGGTGGAGGATGAGAGTGATGGTGAAGGAGGATTTAATACAGGGGATGACACGCATGATTGTATGGAATATTTGACCCAAAATTTCACGGCAAGGCCTGACATCAGTGACAACCCACTGGAAGATGTAGATTTTACCTTCTACACTGACGGTAGTTGTCACAGAAAGACGGACTCGGGAGACTTGTGTACTGGATACGCAGTCGTAGATGACCAAGGTACCATAGAAGCAGAACCGCTAGGCCCACCTCACTCAGCACAAGCTGCTGAACTGGTTGCCCTAACCAGAGCATGTGAATTGGCTAAGGGCAAGTCAGCCAATATTTACACAGATTCTAGGTACGCCTTCGGAGTAGTCCATGATTTCGGAGCCCTATGGCGCCTCAGAAATTTCATGACGGCAGCTGGCACACCCGTAGCGCATGCAGCCCACATCAAAAGACTTCTAACAGCGATACAGGAACCTGACAGAGTGGCTGTTATCAAGTGTAAAGCTCACACATATAGCCAAGACCCGGTATCACTTGGTAACAGCCGAGCAGACGAAGCTGCTAAATCAGCAGCCGGTAACCCCATACAAACAGATAGTACACGACTGATGGTATTTAATACTGTAAACACACAGAAATTGTGTGAAATGCAAAATGTGTGTTCCCCACAGGAAAAGGCAGTTTGGAGGTCAAAAGGATATGGCCAGGAGTCCTCAGGACTCTGGACAGATGGACAGGGTAAACCAGTGGCACCCAGAGCATACCTTCCAAGTCTAGCGGAAGCAGCACATGGGCTGACTCATCTAGGCAAAGAAGGGATGTGTAAGCTAGTAAGAGCTTATTGGTGCGCCCCAGGATTTTCTTCCCATGCGGGTAAAAGAGCGATGACATGTCTCACCTGCTTGAGGAAGAATATCGGAAAGGCAATACCGACAGAGCCATCCCATATCCCTCCGACAGATGGTCCTTTCCAGGTAATACAGATTGATTTCATACAATTGCCACCTTGTAGAAATTTAAAATATGTATTGATCTGTATTGATGTGTTCTCAAATTGGGTTGAAGCATTTCCTGCGGCCACAAATACCGCTGTATTTACTGCAAAGAAGATTGTGCAGGAATGTGTGTGTAGGTACGGTATCCCTAGAATAATTGAAAGTGATAGGGGTACCCATTTCACAGGTGAAGTCTTTCAAACAATGTGTAAGTTGATGGGAATTAATAGTAAGCTGCATACTCCGTACCGCCCCCAGGCGAGCGCGAAGGTGGAAAGAGTAAACAGCACTATTAAAAATAAATTGAGCAAGGTAATGACTGAAACAGGACTGTTATGGCCTGAAGCTTTGCCAATCGTACTATACAGCATCAGAACCACACCCAGGTCCCCTCTAAATCTGTCTCCTTTTGAAATTCTGTTTGGTCGACAACTCCATGTTATGATTAACCCCCAGGATGATTTGAAATGTAACAATGAAGTAACCGTAAAGTACTTGGTTAAGATGAGTAAGCAATTGAGGAATCAGAATGATAATCTAAAGTTGGTGATTCCTGATTTGCCAGACAGTAATTGTCATGACATTGAACCTGGGGATTATGTAATGATACGGAATTTTCTACGCTCAGGTTGCCTTATTGACAGATGGGAAGGACCATATCAAGTCTTATTGACCAGCACAACTGCTTTGAAGGTTGCCGAGAGAGAGACTTGGTCCATTCGTCTCATTGTAAAAAGGTCACTGACCCAGAGAGGTCCCGTGATAAAGAACAGACGGTAGAGGTTGTATCACTAGAGTGTCTGTTCAGGGAGGATTGAGACGACACCTGAGCGCTGAGAATAACAAGACCGGAAGCTTGTCGAGACAGATTTCTTTTTCCCATTTGTTATTTTCTCCAGTTCCCACCTCCCTCCTATTTCCTTTCCCCCTTCTTATTTCTCTCCTTTTACTCCTCTAAGATGGACTTGCCCCAAGAGACTGTGATCCGGATTTTCCTGTTGACCATGATGTTGACCAGAGCAGTCTGTTTCGGTGAGAGTACCATGGAGGTCGAGAAAGGATCGGGAATGGGTTCTGATGACCAGGATGCAGGCGTAGATTTCCAAGAACAACATAATCTCCGAGTAAAGGAGAGTATCAGAAAACGATCTGGTAGCATTGACAATAGAAGGAATTGTGAAGGATTGTTAGCTGAAGAGAACTGCATCTGTAGGCATTGTGACAATATAGTTGAGGATGGGTGCATAAAGAAATGTCAGTCCAGTTTTAATGTCCACATGGACCGGCATCCATTGAGTGACTATCACTCCTTAGTGGGTAAAGTGTTAAATCAGACAGACTGTTGGGTATGCTCTCAAGTACCTCAAGGCCATAGCAAATCAGGACTAGTACCATTCCCATTAACTGTAGGAGAGGTACTTGAGCTAAGTGGTGGGAGGCCGGTGGACAAGAGGTTTAATATCTCTAGTCCTCCTAGTTTGAAGCTCCACCAATATCATGTGGATAGGTCTTTAGTATGCTTTAACATTTTCAATCCCCGAAAGCCGGGAAATTGGGAAGTGTCATGGAGTAATCAAACCATGACCTTTTCATACAGACCCGACAGAATGCCCATAGACACAGAGCTTATACGCCAGATAGCCGACCATAGGAAATTTTTCCGGTATAGGTACACCTTAGGAAGTAGGACCATGTGAGTTGGAGAGGTATCACCAGGATACTGTGCACAGATTGTACAAACTGATACGTGTACTAAACAGATGGGAGAATTAGGGTTAGGAGATTTCACATGGAAAATTTGTAACATGATAATGTCATACTCCGTCCCATATGTTCTCCCCGATGATGCATATTTCATATGCGGGAGGAAGGTGTATAAGTGGCTTGCCCCAAACTCAGAGGGATTGTGCTATATTGGAAAAGTACTGCCTGAAGTAATGACTGTAACCCATAACAAAATGAAAGATATTCACCGTAGTGCCCAAGCTCCTTATACTCACACTCATTACGAGCACATCGTTAAACGGCACCTGATAGAGAGAACAGAGCATCCGGCCTCTGACTTGATCCATGAATCCACCGGGATTCAATTCCTAATCGCGTTAGATATCACTCGTACCGCCAGAGGAGTGATAAATTATAAATATATATCTGCGCTTGCAAATTTATTAGACAATATCACCGAAATGTATGACGACACATTCAGGTACACTGGGAAAGAGTTACAAGCCTACAAAACAGAACTGGTTCAGCATAGGATGATTCTCAATTACCTCACAGCTGTGACAGGCGGGTATTGTGTTACCCTGGCAACTCAATATGGAATAAAGTGCTGCACGTACATAACAAACAGCACGGAGGACCCAGCCGAGGTCATAGACCAAAAGATGGATGACATTTTACAATTAAAGTGGGAGTTTCGAAGGAAACACAATCTCACACTCGCTGCTGTGGGTAATGAGCTGACCAGTTGGGTGTCATGGTTGAACCCACGAAATTGGTTCTCGGGCTTAGGAGAATGGGCCCAAGGTATTATTATGGATGTAGGGAAATTTCTTTTGTGTATTCTGGGAGTCGTCATATTGGTTGGCCTGATATTTAGATGCGTTCGGGTTTTAGCGAAGCGTAAAAGTAATACCAGGGTGATGAGTCTGAGGAGCGAGGACACTGTACTAACAACAACTAATTTGATGTATGACCCAACGATAGAGACAATGTTGTGATGAAAATGTGATTCCACGGTCCGTTTCTTTCACCCGTTTCTCCTTTGTTTTCCTCCAAGGTACAAAGACATCCGCTTGGAAGAAGAATTTGACAACCTCTTTTATACAGACCATTGATGGACAATGCCATAGACCCCCAATATCCCTAGTGACTTTAACTTTCACGATAGCCCAATACTTTAAAGATTGTAAGTCTATAGACATTGAGAAAGCTTTTTGCTCACCATTTATAGCAAAAGCATCGGGAGACTACAGTCAACATGTACATCGAGACAAGACACAAGACAAGACCTCAATCGGCAAATGTATATTAAACTCACATAGTTTATGACTGCATTTACCATAATTGCTTCTTATCTTCATTTCTACAATCTTCAGGTAATGACACACATAGTCAATAGGGAATATAGGCACAGATATCAGCACTCACATATCCCCCCAATCATGTATCATCAACTAAAATGTGCTCCCCCATTTTGTTACAACCAAAAGCCGAAAAGAGCTCGGTAAAGTTTGACAGCCCATCCACAGACCCTTGTTACGGGATAAGAAGGAATTCAAAAGTATACTTCGCAATACCTCGAAGCTTGATCTAAAACACGTACGGCACGATGATACATGACCCCTCAAACATGGATTCATACACACATGCTTCTACTATCTCACTAGGTCATACCTTTTTTCCCACCTGATCCTCTTCTCCCTTACCTAATCATAGAAATGTATTTACATATGACATATATTTTTCTTTTTTGAACTGTTTTAGGAAGTGGCAGTTATTGATGACTGCCAAAGGGTGGACTGTCAAAGTTGGAAAAATATCATGCTACACGTTGCCATTTCTCTATCGTCCTAGTGGATGCTGGGGTTCCTGAAAGGACCATGGGGAATAGCGGCTCCGCAGGAGACAGGGCACAAAAAGTAAAGCTTTTTCCGATCAGGTGGTGTGCACTGGCTCCTCCCCCTATGACCCTCCTCCAGACTCCAGTTAGATTTTTGTGCCCGGCCGAGAAGGGTGCAATCTAGGTGGCTCTCCTAAAGAGCTGCTTAGAAAAAGTTTAGCTAGGTTTTTTATTTTACAGTGATTCCTGCTGGCAACAGGATCACTGCAGCGAGGGACTGAGGGGAGAAGGAGTCAACTCACCTGCGTGCAGGATGGATTGGCTTCTTGGCTACTGGACATCAAGCTCCAGAGGGACGATCACGGGTACAGCCTGGATGGTCACCGGAGCCACGCCGCCGGCCCCCTTGCAGATGCTGAAGACAGAAGAGGTCCAGAATCGGCGGCTGAAGACTCCTGCAGTCTTCAAAAGGTAGCGCACAGCACTGCAGCTGTGCGCCATTTTCCTCTCAGCACACTTCACACGGCAGTCACTGAGGGTGCAGGGCGCTGGGAGGGGGGCGCCCTGGGAGGCAAAATGATTACCTATAAAGGCTAAAAATACCTCACATATAGCCCTAGAGGCTATATGGAGATATTTAACCCCTGCCTAATTTCTCTAAATAGCGGGAGACGAGCCCGCCAGAAAAGGGGCGGGGCCTATCTCCTCAGCACACGGCGCCATTTCCTCTCACAGTTCCGCTGGTCAGGACGGCTCCCAAGTCTCTCCCCTGCACTGCACTACAGAAACAGGGTAAAACAGAGAGGGGGGGGCACATTTATGGCGATAATTTGATATAACAAAGCAGCTATAAGGGAGCACTTATTATAAGGCTATCCCTGATATATATATAGCGCTTTTGGTGTGTGCTGGCAAACTCTCCCTCTGTCTCCCCAAAGGGCTAGTGGGTCCTGTCTTCGTTAGGAGCATTCCCTGTGTGTCTGCTGTGTGTCGGTACGTGTGTGTCGACATGTATGAGGACGATATTGGTGTGGAGGCGGAGTAATTGCCAAATATGAGGATGTCACCCCCTAGGGAGTCGACACCGGAATGGATGCCTTTATTTATGGAACTACGGGATAGTGTCAACACGCTAAAGCAGTCGTTTGACGACATGAGGCGGCCGGACAATCAATTAGTGCCTGTCCAGGCGACTCAAACACCGTCAGGGGCTGTGAAACGCCCTTTGCCTCAGTCGGTCGACACAGACCCAGACACAGGCGATGACTCCAGTGGTGACGGTGACGAATCAACCGTATTTTCCAGTAGGGCCACACGTTATATGATTTTGGCAATGAAGGAGGCGTTACATTTAGCTGATACTACAGGTACCACTAAACAGGGTATTATGTGGGGTATGAAAAAACTACCTATAGTTTTTCCTGAATCAGAAGAATTAAATGACGTGTGTAATGAAGCGTGGGTTGCCCCTGATAAAAAACTGATAATTTCAAAGAAATTATTGGCATTATACCCTTTCCCGCCAGAGGTTAGGGAGCGCTGGGAAACACCTCCTAGGGTGGACAAGGCGCTAACACGCTTATCTAAACAAGTGGCGTTACCCTCTCCTGAGACGGCCGCACTTAAAGATCCATCAGATAGGAGGATGGAAAATATCCAAAAAAGTATATACACACATGCAGGTGTTATACTACGACCAGCTGTAGCGACTGCCTGGATGGGCAGTGCTGGGGTAGTTTGGTCAGAGTCCCTGATTGAAAATATTGATACCCTGGACAGGGACAATATTTTACTGTCGTTAGAACAAATAAAGGATGCATTTCTTTATATGCGTGATGCACAGAGGGATATCTGCACACTGGCATCACGGGTAAGTGCTATGTCCATTTCGGCCAGAAGAGTTTTATGGACGCGACAGTGGTCAGGTGATGCGGATTCAAAACGGCATATGGAAGTTTTGCCGTATAAAGGGGAGGAGTTATTTGGAGTCGGTCTATCAGATTTGGTGGCCACGGCTACAGCCGGGAAATCCACCTTTCTACCTCAAGTCACTCTCCCACAGAAAAAGGCACCGACTTTTCAACCGCAGCCCTTTCGTTCCTTTAAAAATAAGAGAGCAAAGGGCTATTCATATCTGCCACGAGGCAAAGGTCGAGGGAAGAGACAGCAACACGCAGCTCCTTCCCAGGAACAGAAGCCCTCCCCGGCTTCTACAAAAGCCTCAGCATGACGCTGGGGCTCCTCAAGCGGACTCGGGGATGGTGGGCGGTCGTCTCAAAAATTACAGCGCGCAGTGGGCTCACTCGCAGGTAGATCCCTGGATCCTGCAGATAATATCTCAAGGGTACAGGTTGGAATTAGAGACGGATCCACCTCGCCGTTTCCTGAAGTCTGCTTTACCAACGTCCCCCTCCGAAAGGGAGACGGTTTTGGAAGCCATTCACAAGCTGTACTCTCAGCAGGTGATAGTCAAGGTACCTCTTCTACAACAAGGGAAGGGGTATTATTCCACTCTTTTTGTGGTACCGAAGCCGGATGGCTCGGTAAGGCCTATTCTAAATCTGAAGTCCTTGAACCTGTACATAAAGAAGTTCAAGTTCAAAATGGAGTCACTCAGAGCAGTGATAGCGAACCTGGAAGAGGGGGACTTTATGGTATCCTTGGACATCAAGGATGCGTATCTCCACGTTCCAATTTACCCCTCACACCAGGGGTACCTCAGGTTCGTTGTACAAAACTGTCACTATCAGTTTCAGACGCTGCCGTTCGGATTGTCCACGGCACCTCGGATCTTTACAAAGGTAATGGCCGAGATGATGATTCTTCTTCGAAGAAAAGGCGTATTAATTATCCCATACTTGGACGATCTCCTAATAAGGGCGAGGTCCAGAGAACAGCTAGAGATGGGATTAGCACTGTCTCAAGAAGTGCTAAAACAGCACGGGTGGATTCTGAATATTCCAAAATCCCAGTTAATGCCGACAACTCGTCTGCTGTTCCTAGGGATGATTCTGGACACGGTTCAGAAAAAGGTTTTTCTCCCGGAGGAAAAAGCCAAGGAGTTATCCGAGCTTGTCAGGAACCTCCTAAAACCAGGAAAGGTGTCTGTACATCAATGCACAAGAGTCCTGGGAAAAATGGTAGCTTCTTACGAAGCAATTCCATTCGGCAGATTCCACGCAAGAATTTTCCAAAGGGATCTGTTGGACAAATGGTCAGGGTCGCATCTTCAGATGCACCTACGGATAACCCTGTCTCCAAGGACAAGGGTGTCTCTTCTGTGGTGGTTGCAGAGTCCTCATCTATTGGAGGGCCGCAGATTCGGCATACAGGATTGGATCCTGGTGACCACGGACGCCAGCCTGAGAGGCTGGGGAGCAGTCACACAAGGAAGAAACTTCCAGGGAGTATGGACGAGCCTGGAAACGTCTCTTCACATAAACATTCTGGAACTAAGAGCAATATACAATGCTCTAAGCCAGGCAGAACCTCTGCTTCAGGGAAAACCGGTGTTGATCCAGTCGGACAACATCACGGCAGTCGCCCATGTGAACAGACAGGGCGGCACAAGAAGCAGGAGTGCAATGGCAGAAGCTGCAAGGATTCTTCGCTGGGCAGAGAATCATGTGATAGCGCTATCAGCAGTGTTCATCCCGGGAGTGGACAACTGGGAAGCAGACTTCCTCAGCAGACACGATCTTCACCCGGGAGAGTGGGGACTTCATCCAGAAGTCTTCCACATGCTGGTAACCCGTTGGGAAAGACCAATGGTGGACATGATGGCGTCTCGCCTCAACAAAAAACTGGACAGGTATTGCGCCAGGTCAAGAGATCCGCAGGCAATAGCTGTGGATGCGCTGGTAACGCCTTGGGTGTACCAGTCGGTGTATGTGTTTCCTCCTCTGCCTCTCATACCAAAAGTATTGAGAATTATACGGCAAAGAGGCGTAAGAACGATACTAGTGGTTCCGGATTGGCCAAGAAGGACTTGGTACCCGGAACTTCAAGAGATGATCACGGAAGATCCGTGACCTCTACCTCTAAGGAGGGACTTGCTTCAGCAGGGTCCCTGTCTGTTTCAAGACTTACCGCGGCTGCGTTTGACGGCATGGCGGTTGAACGCCGGATCCTAATGGAAAAAGGCATGCCGGAAGAAGTCATTCCTACTTTGATTAAAGCAAGGAAAGAAGTAACCGTGCAACATTATCACCGAATTTGGCGAAAATATGTTGCGTGGTGCGAAGATCGGAGTGCTCCGACGGAGGAATTTCAACTGGGTCGATTCCTACATTTCCTGCAATCAGGATTGTCTATGGGTCTCAAATTGGGATCTATTAAGGTTCAAATTTCGGCCCTGTCGATTTTCTTTCAAAAAGAATTGGCTTCAGTCCCTGAAGTCCAGACCTTTGTGAAGGGAGTGCTGCATATACAGCCTCCTGTGGTGCCTCCAGTGGCACCGTGGGATCTCAATGTAGTTTTGGATTTTCTAAAATCTCATTGGTTTGAACCACTAAATAAGGTGGATTTGAAATATCTCACTTGGAAAGTGACCATGCTTCTAGCCCTGGCTTCTGCCAGGAGAGTGTCAGAATTGGCAGCTTTATCTTACAAAAGCCCATATCTGATTTTCCATTCGGACAGGGCAGAACTGCGGACTCGTCCGCATTTTCTCCCTAAGGTGGTGTCAGCATTTCATCTGAACCAGCCTATTGTAGTGCCTGCGGCTACAAGTGACTTGGAGGACTCCAAGTTACTGGACGTTGTCAGAGCATTAAAAATATATATTGCAAGAACAGCTGGAGTCAGAAAATCTGACTCGTTGTTTATATTGTATGCACCCAACAAGATGGGTGCTCCTGCGTCTAAGCAGACGATTGCTCGTTGGATCTGTAGCACAATCCAACTGGCACATTCTGTGGCAGGCCTGCCACAGCCTAAATCTGTAAAGGCACACTCCACAAGGAAGGTGGGCTCATCTTGGGCGGCTGCCCGAGGGGTCTCGGCATTACAACTTTGCCGAGCAGCTACGTGGTCAGGGGAGAACACGTTTGTAAAATTTTACAAATTTGATACTCTGGCTAAGGAGGACCTGGAGTTCTCTCATTCGGTGCTGCAGAGTCATCCGCACTCTCCCGCCCGTTTGGGAGCTTTGGTATAATCCCCATGGTCCTTTCAGGAACCCCAGCATCCACTAGGACGATAGAGAAAATAAGATTTTACTTACCGATAAATCTATTTCTCGGAGTCCGTAGTGGATGCTGGGCGCCCATCCCAAGTGCGGATTATCTGCATAAATTGTACATAGTTATTGTTACCTTATTCGGGTTATTGTTGTAGGAAGCCATCTTTCAGAGGCTCCGCTGTTATCATACTGTTAACTGGGTTTAGATCACAAGTTGTACGGTGTGATTGGTGTGGCTGGTATGAGTCTTACCCGGGATTCAAAATCCTCCCTTATTGTGTACGCTCGTCCGGGCACAGTACCTAACTGGAGTCTGGAGGAGGGTCATAGGGGGAGGAGCCAGTGCACACCACCTGATCGGAAAAAGCTTTACTTTTTGTGCCCTGTCTCCTGCGGAGCCGCTATTCCCCATGGTCCTTTCAGGAACCCCAGCATCCACTACGGACTCCGAGAAATAGATTTATCGGTAAGTAAAATCTTATTATATCCACTCTATGCGCGTGCCTGCTGCACGTTCACATTCTCTCCCGTGCGTGCGGATACTCGCAGCCGCGTGATGGCGCCTCGGCCATGCGCTCGAGCGCGTGGTATGTGCATTTATGGTAGAGTTTATGTGCGTCTAGCGGGCGACTCAATCGTTAAATAATAAAACCAAATAGTATGTTTTATAGATAATGTTCCCCTTAATAATGACTGTAAGTTTGTTTAATGTAAATGGTCGCTGGACAGAGGAATTCCTCTTTGTATGGTACGAAGGGTCAGACAGGGTTTGAACAGCTGTGTCTGGTACCTAACTAAAGAACATTTTATTAGAAACAATCCGGTGCTGGTTAGGTAAAGATTAATCGCTCCTGCGCATAGTTATGGCCATTAGTATTTTCTGGACATTTACTATATTTGCGATTCATTACCCATGCGGCGGGAATCTTCAGATTCCCTCCCACCTGAGTAGTTTGATATAGTCGCAGCCCACCTGTTCAAACTAACCTATGACCTTTTGTTATGATGCAGGGAGACATTCCTGTGTCCAATGAACAATGAGATTATAGGTCCCTTTGTAGTATACTGTACTCAGTGTATATAAGATCAGCCAGCCTGGGCAGCTCTCTCACTCTCCACAAACGGTTTTCATCTTGACTAACTTGGAGCTGGTACCAGAAGCTGCGCAGCGATCGTTCCCAGTGTGTGTAAGTAATTCTCTGTAAACCAACTTGTTCTCTGTTTGTATTGGCCATTCCCTCTCTCTGTTATAGTATAAGTTTGTGACGCTATTGTATATTTCTGTCTAGATATTCTGTTAGAATTATATGTTAGCTTGTAGTGTATGATTTGTAACTGTTTCCCCTTTTCAATATAACTAAAAGCTTGTTAGTAAAGGTGTTGGAACCTTAGCAAGGTATCGTGTGTTTATTATATTGCAGAAGGTAATAGGAGCGTCTCAAACGCTCAAGTAGCTTTAGCATTAACAAGGTTAAGCAGGGGCTTGGCCTAGCTGGCATCAGGGGAGGTCAGGTTTTTACAGAGCTCCAGCCAGCAACTTTTTAAAAGGATCCCCTGGCCTACATTTGAGGGCTTATATATAATTACACAGACCCCTAAGCCCTGCTGAACCACCCTACACTCAGAGGTCGAGGCTGCGGAGTCGGGGGGCCCTGCGCTGCCCCCTGCGGATTGCGGCCTACCTCTGTTCCAGAAGCCGGGGCCTCGATTTTGGGGTGAGGACGGAGAACCACCGGGCCCGGGGCGGCGACTATACGGACTTCCCCCTCCACCTAAACAGCTCTCCGGAGGTCGGACACCTCGCCCAGCAAGCCCCTAAAGCCCCACGGAGGACCAGAGACCGGGCGGCCTACGGGAGACAGTGGCCGGGACGCATGGAATGGGCGGCCATCTTGTGGTTGGCGCCGCCTAGACCCCATCTTCTGCGCTGCCTCGCCGATCCCCGGCCTCTACAGACGCCTGACATCCGCCCCCCGCCTCACATGCTCCCGTTTGACAGCTCCCCCACCCCGCTGACGGGAGATAACGGCCAGGAGAGCTCCGGAGGGACCTGGTCTCATCGACTGGCGGCGGCCATCTTGGGGTTGGCATGGCACCCATCCTGCTTCATGGCTGGAGATAGGCTGTAACAAGAACTCCCTCTGGTGGTTGCTTCCAGATTTGCAGCTGCTACACATTTATTCCTATAATCCTGCCTGTCCACAGGTCTCCTATCTGACAGCCGGAGGGGAATCATCATTGTATATCATCTTGAAATAACCGATGTGATACCTCAACAACCCTGTCGCAATCTGCTGTGTCCTGAAGCTGTAGACTCACTGAAGTGGATGTCTAGCTCTTACCACGTCACCTCAAGCCTTTCGACATATACATCACGCGGCTGTGACATTTCGGAGTGTCACATTGTGACACCTCTAACACGTTATTTCTTGTGAATCTGCTCCGCAACGACCTGACATGCCGGCTATCTTCATAGCAATGTAACTTTCCAAGATCTCCCCTACACTGATGTGACCCTCATCGAATTACTCTCTGCGCCCTACTTTATTTCTATTTTACATATCTATTTCTGACGACCTCATATGGAAAAGTTCCTGGTGTCAACTCCAATGTCCTCAACTAGTCTTATCTCAGGCACACGCGAGGACACATCCCACAGAAATTCTTCTGACTCCGATTGCTCCACCACCCGATCTCGTTCCCAAAGAAAACGTACTAACACTACGATTACTAAACAGCCTAAGATGAAACCCACTGACATTGCTGCGGTTCTTGGACCTCTCCTAGACGAAAAACTGGCGGGCATCAAAGAAGCCATTGACTCCACCTTAGCCCAGCTAACTCAACACAGTGGCCGTCTAGATGAAGTTGAACAGAGGGTCTCAACATTGGAGGACGACCTACAAGCCGCACAGTCTACTATAAAATCCCAGACCACAGAAATTAAAGGCCTTACTGAAAAACTCGATGATTTGGAGAATCGGAGCCGTCGGAATAACCTGAGGGTGGTGGGCATACCTGAGTCGGTAAGGGGCCATGCACTGCTGGACCTTTTATCCAACTGGCTACCTGATAAATTAGGTATGGACCTTCAGGGCTCATCGTTAGCCATTGAAAGGGCACATAGGATCGGCCCTGAACGCAGAGACTCAGCTGGACGCCCTAGACCCGTTATCCTACGGATTCTAAACTACGCGGATAAAGCCAAGCTCTTAGACCACTACCGCAAGTCAGAGAATCTCCTCTATAAGGGTGAAAGGCTGCTTATCTTCCAGGACTTCTACACCCATGTCGCCAACAAGCGCAGAGAGTTCGCTCCGATATGCAAGCGACTGTTTGAAGACAACGTCAAGTTCTCACTATTATACCCTGCCCGTCTTCGGGTCTTTGTCAATGGGAAACCATGCTTTTTTGATGATCCGATGGCGGCAAAGGCCCATTTTGCACACCCTGACACTTGACTGTCCACCATTACTTAACGTTTGCATATCTTTATACTTGCCTTGATTAATAGGTCACACAGTGTTCGGGATATGATATAGGCATGCTATTTGCGCATGCCGGAGGCTCCACCTCCCATTGTTTCATGTTTGTTAGTTTAATGTTTTTGTCTGTTTGTTTGTTTGCTCGTTCTGCCTGCTGGGATAATGTGTCTCGATCCTCCATAGGTTGGCCCCTCCTTGCTCATTGGGACGGGGGGGGCACCATTTCACCTATGAGATTTTGATATTCTACTTTCCATCCACGGGGGTAGGATAGCATGGCTACCCATGCTGCCACTCAGACCTCAACTCCGGTGACAACCCCACTTTTAGATTTTAATATAGTTTCCTGGAATGTGGAGGGTCTCAACAGCCCCATTAAACGCAAGAAGGTGACTGCCCACCTCTCTCGCTTGTCCCCCCCAAGTCGTGTTCCTACAAGAAACACACTGGGTGCATGATTCCTCTGTGTCACTAAAAGCCCCTTGGATTGGGGAATGTATATCTGCTCCTTACACCAATAAAACCAGAGGGGTTGCCATCCTCTTTCATAGAAACCTTCAATTCTCCATCCTTAAAAAATATATCGACCCAGAGGGCAGATTTATCCTCCTAGATGTCTCCATTGACAGTGTGATATATACCTTTTTGAATTTATATGCGCCCACTGGATCTAACAATCTCTTCTTTGCAGATATCCTTCAGAGAGTTCTGTCCTGGGGCGGCCAAAATTTAATCCTAGGGGGAGATTTCAACACGGTCGTTGATCCATGCATGGACAGGTCGGGGGTGAGTACCAAAAAACCCGGATCCTCTTCTACTCTGCTTTCCTCTCTTTGCTCTCAACTTACCTTACTGGACCCTTGGCGTACACACCATCCCCTTCAACGGGATTATTCTTTTTATTCACACCCGCACTCTACTCACTCTCGCATTGACTATCTATTTCTATCTAAACACCTTTTCTTTAAAGTCACCCACACCTCAATTAAGGACATCATTATTTCAGACCACGCTCCCATCACCCTGTCCCTACATTTATCCCTGCCCCAGAACATTTCTAAATGTTGGAGATTCCCAGCATATCTCATACACTCAGAGGATTTCTTATTACATCTCAAACATTCCTGGCATAATTATACTACTGACAACTTGGATCAAGTATCTAACACTCCACTCTTTTGGGGGGCCTCTAAGGCAGTCCTTCGAGGCCATATTATTTCCTATGTTAATTCTAAGCGTAAGAAATTCAACACAAAATTGCAGGAACTTAGCGCGGCTCTCACACTCGCATATCGCACTTACAAACAATGCGACAATCCTACTCATAGAGAAACGTACCTCATGGCAAAACAAATCTATGATACCTTTCTCACCGAACAGGCCCAGATCAGCTATGATTACGGCAGGAACAGGTTCCATAGGTGGGGGAACAAGTCTGGCAGACTCTTGGCCAACTTGGTTATGGGGCCCCGAAACAAAACATGGGTTAACTCGTTGCACAGCTCTGGAGGTGTTCTTTCTGATCCCACCGACATTTGCTCGGCTTTTATGAGGTTCTATAAATCCTTATATACTGCCGACATTGATAACACAACTGATGGTCAATTATTCCTGGTTGAGGCGCAGTTACCAAGGCTGGAGGTGGAGGAAAGGGACTCGCTGGATGCTCCCATAACTGACGATGAGGTACGGGCCACCATTAAGTCCTTACCCAATGGAAAGAGCCCTGGCCCTGACGGCTTCAGTGCCGAATTTTATAAGATGCTGGATGCCGATATACTCCCTACATTAACACGATTATATAACCACATCCTAACAACAGGGGAGACTCCCCTTCGTTTTAACGAAGCCAAGCTTATAGTACTCGCAAAACCGGGTAAAGATCCTGCCCAAGTAGGGTCATACCGCCCCATTTCACTCCTCAATCAGGACTTTAAAATATTGACCAAAATCATAGCTAATAGGTTGCAAGCCTACCTACCCCGCCTTATCTCACCCGCGCAGATGGGATTTGTCAAAGGTAGACAATCCACACGAGGAGTGCGGGCGGCCCTGACTGCGATATCTCACACCCGCTTCAATCAGGCCAAAAACAACATCATTGTGAATTTGGACGCAGAGAAGGCGTTTGATAAAATTGCCTGGCCTCACCTATCCCGAGTACTCGCCCACCAGGGATTCGGCGCAGCGTTTTGCAACTTGGTACAGACCTTATACAATAACCCAGTGGCACAGGTCTTAGTCAACAATGTGACATCTCCATCCTTCATGTTGGAAAGAGGCACTAGACAAGGATGCCCCTTATCTCCCCTCCTTTTTGATCTAGCATTAGAACCTCTTATACGCCACATTCTGTTACACAAGAACTATGCAGATGACCTCCTCCTTTTTATGTCAGACCCTCACCGTACGATCCCACAGCTGACTGCTGTGATTGATCGTTTCTCCTCTTTTGCAGGGTTTTCCATTAATTACAGTAAGTCGGAGGCACTAGCCATATATGGACAGGCGAGACTGGGTTGGGGGACCACTTTTCCCTTTAAATGGGCGAATACACATATTACCTATCTAGGCGTTGCACTCCCTACCCACCCCTGCCACCTGTATAGGCTTAATATCACCCCGGTCCTCCATAAGATTAGAACCGAACTTGGTCTCTGGCAATCCCTCCCCCTTAACATGCTAGGGAGAGGTAACCTATTTAAGATGGCCAGCTTCCCAAAACTCCTCTATGTTCTACAGATGACCCCCCTTCTATTATCCAAGTCGGATATATCTTCTCTGAATACCTCTATCTCCAGATACATCTGGGCTGGTAAACGTCCAAGGATTAGCATGAAAAAATTGTCCCAGACGGTACCTAGAGGAGGAATCAATCTACCTGATGTTAAACAATACAATCTTGCGTGCCTCCTCCGCATTGCTATGGACTGGCTTGGAGACAATAATTACTACACGGACTCCAGCCTAGACTCTCAACTTTGCGCCCCCTTATCCCTCAGTTATCTTCTCCATGCCAAACCCTCCAAGTTGGCGCTACATATCACCACTAATTCGTTACTACTCCCCATAATACAGGCGTGGAAAATGGCGAGGAAATCTCTCAAACTTCAACACCTGTACTCACTCTCAATGCCCCTTATAGGAAACCTGGAGTTTCAGGAGGGAGAGGCTCTACAACCCTTCATTGCCTGGCACTCTCTTGGTATCCGCAACCTGCGCAACTTGCTTAATTCCTCTCGCGTCCCGCTGTCTTTCGCAGAGGCACGAGAAAAATATGGCCTGCCTCCTCACCACGAGTTTGCCTACTTCCAGGCAATACATTATCTTAAAAATGTACTTTTTAAATTGACGGGGAACGACTTTCTTAACTCTCTAGATACATTACTCCAATCAACATGTTACTCTATATCAACCATTTATACACGTATTCGTCATGAACTTATCCCTGACACGGACTTTCCAGAGCTGTCCCAATGGTCCTCCCACATTTCAACGGTAACCCCTGAATCCCTCCTAAATCACTTTCAACTAACCCTAAAACTTATCCCTGCAAGCTCCTATCAAGAGATGGCCTATAAAATGCTCCATAGGGCATACATCTCACCTAAACGCCGATCTTTGATGGGCAGCTCAGAAGACAGCAAATGCACTAAATGCTCAATGGAGGGGGCCGACCTCTTCCATTGCTTCTGGGACTGCGCTCTGGTGTCAGTTTTGGCATGAGGTACATCATTATGGAACCACCTCCTTAGGCATATCCTTTAGTTGCACTGTTTCTTGGGCATTGTTTGGGTGTTTGACTGACCAGCCAGACATCCCCAGATCTAACAAAAAACTACTTATGATATTATCTGCGGCTGGCAGGAAGGCAATCCTACAACAATGGATCCACAACATACCTCCTAATCTTTCGATGGTGACCTCTAGATTATTTTTTCTATTCACCATGGACTGGCTGGAGGCCTCTATCCATAAAGAGAGGCTCACCCCTGCCTTGTTCCAATGTTGGGACACATACATTTTGACACTCCCCTTACACACTAAACAAGCCATTGACAAATGCTTTCAATCTACCTCATGGTACCTCCTCCACACTTTAGCCCAACCTAACCCCTTGAACATCTGATTTGCCCTCTCTCCTTTCCTTTTTCCGGATCCCTCCTCCACTCCGTTCTATATTCAATCGTCTACCGGGTTGACTAGAAATATGGACCCTCGATATGGGAAGATTGCTCTGTGGATGGATCGACGGCCCGTGTCCCATAGTAGGCATTACATGTTAGTTTATTTTCTTATGTTTTAGGCATTATATATATGTTTAGGGAATTCGAAATACTTTGTCCATATTGGCGGAGAACTGACGTTTAAACTAGTGATGAGCGGGTTCGGTTTTACTCGGTTTTACTCGGTTCTCAAAACGGCATCTTATTGGCTCACGGATGTCACGTGTTTTGGATAGCCAATAAGATGCCGTTTTGAGAACCGAGTAAAACCGAGTAAAACCGAGTAAAACCGAACCTCGCTCATCACTAGTTTAAACCACCCCTTTTCATCTATAGTCTGCTCCGCTTGGAGAACTAAAGCATATCCTCAATTCCCTGATATCCTTAGTTATACATAAGTTACCTTTCTTGGAAGGGTATAAAGGTTTTATGTGGAGAAAAGTTTGAAAATATGTTTTGATCTCTACCAGGTTTTATATGAGACTGAATAATCTATAACTCCCTGTCTTTTGTCAAGAGGCTTATATATAGTGCATATTATGTTGTACAATGCTAACTATATATTCCATTCGATGTCTCGAAATGCTGTATATCTACTCTGTATGGTGTGAGATTATAATAAAAATAGTTTGAAAAAAAAAAAAAAACAAGGTTAAGCAGCGTTATATCGCTACAGTATTTCAGTACAAGGTTTACAGTATAAGAGTATCCTTTCGGTGCGTTACATTCAAGGTTTACTGATTGTCATCCTGTGAGCGTCTGCGCCGCTCGTGATCTCCTCGTGGTCTCGAGCGTCCGCTACGCTGTTAGCGTAGCATTACGGTAGTCAACCGCCTATAGCGTGCCCGACACCACGCATTAAGCTGTGAACGAGCGTGTCGCATGTGCGTCTCGAACACGGCCGAGCGTATGTTACGCTAAGTGCGTACCCTTACGGTACCTCATACGCCAATTGCGTACTGTGTCTCTTACCCATTATTGTGAATGTTATAAGATAAATAGTTAGCTTTATCATTCGCAAAATCCATCGCTCAGCAACGAACCGATTTGTACCCGTGCGACGCGCCTGCGTATTGCGGTGCATACACATGCGCAGTTCTGGCCGAAAAATCCTAGCGTCTAATCAGGTCGGAATGACCTCCTACGTGCAATGCAGGTGTGGCAGATATAACATTTGCAGAGAGAGTTAGATTTGGGTGGGTTATATTATTTCTGTGCAGGGTAAATACTGGTTGCTTTATTTTTACACTGCAATTTAGGTTTCAGTTTGAACACACCCCACCCAAATCTAATTCTCTCTGCACATGGTATATCTGCCCCCCCCCCCCCCCCCCCCCACTCTGCAGTGCACATGGTTTTGTCCATTAGCTAACAAATTTGCTGCTGCGATCAGGTCTGAATTAGGCCCCAAGTTGCCTCTGAGGATTCACATTGAGACTATCTATTACAGTACCAGTTCTCTGGCACAGCCAATGGGGCAGATGTATTAAGCCTGGAGAAGGGATAAAGAAGTGATAGAGCAGTTATAAGTTATAATGTGCCAGCCAGTCATCTCCTAACTGTCATTTTTCAAATCCGTAATGATTGGCTGGTGCGTTATCACCTTGCGCTTATCACTGCTTTATCACTTCTTAATTAGTACCATGGTTATTTTGATGTAACCATCTGTGCTGAAGCATAGATATCAATTACCAAAACCTGGACTATTAAGGGGGGTATACACGGGGAGATTTCTCCCAAAGATGTGTGCTGAGTGATCTAAATACAGTGCAGAGTGGCAATAAGAGAAATGGAGAGCTGCAGCAGTTTCATATGGTCACACAGCTTTCCCCAGGGCGAGTCACAATATTTTCTAATAGCAGTGTCACTTAAAACAGTAAATGCATAACATTACCTAAAATGTGATTCTCTCATTGATCAGCAAGCGTCGGAACAAGATATAGGGTAAGAGAATCAGTGAAAAAGTTAATGGCCTTAAAAACTGTGTAGTTTCACTGTAATTATTCTAATAGTGACAGTAACATTTTTATTTCACTTAAATGCTGCGTTTTTGCTATTGTGTGGGAGAACAATTGCTGGTAAATATGTATTATTAATTAGAAGTACTGTACTTTGTAGCTGCCCACAATATGTGTTATCGATCCCGGGTAACGTGTCATGATCTGCAGTACCAGTTGATTCTATAAAGTAGCTAGCTATAGTGTAGGAAAGGCTCTACTGAACAAAGCCTTAACTGTTGCCTTGGAGATATGTTTGCGTTTTGTATGTATTACCTGGAAATCTGAAGACACTGAACTGCCATGGTCTGAATCTTTTGGTATGACAGGGCTTCTACTGCGCTCCTCATCTGAAGACATCTGCACAAAAACATCACACCTCATAATAGTTTTTTGATATGGGAGAGAACTCAAATTTTTTACAATGTATTACTGCAAAGGTAATGGAAAAGCAAATAAACCACTAATAGCTAAATAGGTTTCGTGATGTGAAGGTGGCAGGAGGGCTTCTTACGAGAAATTGGGAGCACTATATATATGGGAGCTTAGGGACCCTGATTAAATTGATCTTGATTTTTGCTGGATATGAGCGCCTAAGGATGTCACAGGAAGTTTGTGGGGAGTAACATACTGTAACTTTGCTTCTACATCCATGTGAGCAGTTTATCGCGCTGAGACCTTTTTTTTAACAATTTTGTAATACAGATTATAAATTAGAAAATAGAGTTTGTTATTCCAATGACTCAAATTCATGATAAGTACTCAGTAAGGTACAATTAAAGAAAGCCTCTTTCCCCCTTGTGTGAAAAAAATAACCAAATATGTACTTGCTGGCCATACACTGTACGATGTAGGCAATGATCCGACAAATGGGTACAAGGTGCTGAATGATCACTGCGTGCGCCCCTATACACTGTACGATGTAGGCAATGATCCGACAAATAGGTACAAGGTGCTGAATGATCACTGCATGCGCCTCCATACTCTGAATGATGTAAGCAACGATCCGACAAATAGGTACAAGAAGCTGAATGATCATGCCCCCAGTAGTGCCACTTATACACATTATGCCCCCCTCCCCCCCACACACACACACACTCTCTCTCTCTATCACTCACTCATTGCCTACATCATTCAGTGTATGGGGGCGCACGCAGTGATGTAGGCAATGATCCAACAAATGGGTACAAGAAGCTGGATGATCACTGCAAGCGCCCACATACACTTAATGATATAAGGGCAGGATGTTCATTACCCGCATTAAATTGGCACAACAACAGTCAAGACACTGGTTGACACAATCCAAATGAAGACCCAAGTCTCAGATACAACCAGTGATCGCAAAAACGCGCTATAGCGCGTATTTTACTCCAGAATTGATGGTGGGGACACAAAAATAAAAAACCGCCGGGTCCCTCAGGACGCGCTGTGACCCGCAGCGCTGTCCTGTCCTGCGCTGTCAATCAGTCCGGTCGGAGGGACGGAACGGAGCGAGGAACTTGGAAGAGGCGGAGACCATGAACAGTGTGATCTCCCGCCCTCCCCTCCTCCTCCTCTGCTCCCCCCCCCTACGATTAACTGACTCCGCTGCTGTACCTGAGGTGGGGGCAGTTCGGTCCCTGGTCCCCCGGCTGGATGCCGCCGCCGCTCTCCCCGCTGATTCCCCTCTTCTCCCTCCTCAACCATGCGGCCGCCCCCTCTGCGTTTTCCACTCCCCCTGGCCGCATCCTGTGACTCCATGCTGGCGGCGTTGTGGCCTCATGCGGATCGGACTATACCCCCCGGCCTGACAGCGCTGCTGCTGGCAGTGTTCATGGTAAGCGGTGGGGGCCTGGTCCCTGGAGGGTGTTATGGTGGTGGGGTTTCTGGCTGCACTCGCTCCTGCCTCTCTGTCCCTACCCCCTGCTGCCTCTGTCCCTACCCCCTGCTGCCTCTGTCCCTACCACCTGGTGCCTCCCCGCTACCTCTGTCCCTACCCCCTGGTGCCTCTCTCTGTCCCTACTCCTTGGTACCATATAAAATGTGTATAACATGCTCTACCTGGCGCAATGTGTATAGAACACTAACTGGCGCAATGTGTGTAACGTGCTCAACCTGGCGCAATGTGTGTAACGTGCTCTACCTGGCGCAATGTGTGTAACGTGCTCTACCTGGCGCAATCTGTGTACCGTGCTCTACCTGGCGCAATCTGTATACCGTGCTCTACCTGGCGCAATCTGTATACCGTGCTCTACCTGGCGCAATCTGTATACCGTGCTCTACCTGGCGCAATCTGTATACCGTTCTCTACCTGGCGCAATCTGTATACCGTTCTCTAGCTGGCGCAGTGTGTATAACGTGATCTAGCTGGCGCAGTGTGTATAACGTGCTCTACCTGGCGCAGTCTGTGTAACGTGTTCTACCTGGCGCAGTCTGTGTAACGTGTTCTACCTGGCGCAGTCTGTGTAACGTGTTCTACCTGGCGCAGTCTGTGTAACGTGTTCTACCTGGCGCAGTCTGTGTAACGTGTTCTACCTGGCGCAGTCTGTGTAACTTGTTCTACCTGGCGCAGTCTGTGTAACTTGTTCTACCTGGCGCAGTCTGTGTAACGTGTTCTACCTGGCGCAGTCTGTGTAACGTGTTCTAGCTGGCGCAGTCTGTGTAACGTGTTCTACCTGGCGCAATCTGTGTTACGTGCTCTACCTGGAGCAATCTGTATAACGTGCTCTACCTGGCGCAATCTGTGTAACGTGCTCTACCTGGCGCAGTGTGTATAACGTGTTCTACCTGGCGCAATCTGTGTAACGTGTTCTACCTGGCGCAATCTGTGTAACGTGCTCTACCTGGCGCAATCTGTGTAACGTGCTCTACCTGGCGCAATCTGTGTAACTTGCTCTACCTGGCGCAATCTGTGTAACGTGCTCTACCTGGCGCAATCTGTGTAACATGCTCTACCTGGCGCAATCTGTGTAACGTGCTCTACCTGGCGCAATCTGTGTAACGTGCTCTACCTGGCGCAGTGTGTGTAACGTGCTCTACCTGGCGCAGTGTGTGTAACGTGCTCTACCTGGTGCAGTGTGTGTAACGTGCTCTACCTGGTGCAGTGTGTGTAACGTGCTCTACCTGGTGCAGTGTGTGTAACGTGCTCTACCTGGTGCAATGTGTGTAACGTGCTGTACCTGGTGCAATGTGTATATAACGTGCTCTACCTGGTGCAATGTGTATATAACGTGCTCTACCTGTGTGGTGTAATGTGAATTGGTACTGTTATGTGGCCGTGCTCTTTCCCCATGAAGCCATGCCCCTAAATTTTTGGTGCGCGCCTTCGCCCGCGCATTGTCCTTGGATTAATGTGTGGCAGGGGGAGCACCTATATACTTTCTTCCAAGGGGCACTGAAATGTCTAGTTACAGCTCTAGGGCAGAGTATCCTGTATGCTACCCAGACCAGCAGCATTGTCACCCCCTTCTCCCCCTCGCAATACTTTTGTAGTGTCCAAATCAAGTCTGTTTTTAGATTTGAATAATTAATAAGATGAATATAAACCTTCATTCCGATGGGACCCAGAAAAGGACAGATAGGACCCCAATTTTTAAATGTGAGGGGTCCGTGGGACCCACTTTTTTTTGGGCTCAGCGCGATCACTGACAACATCCAATTATACGGACACACCTGTCCAATTTTGCTGCAAATTTCTAAACTTTATCTGCTGAAAGTTTTTTGTCACCATACACATAGGCCCGGCGCTACCCGCTCAGCAAAGGGATGCAAAGCAGGGACGCACAATGCTGGAGAAGTGCTCTACCTGCTCTGCATCCCTAATGCTGTGCCTGTCCACCTGCCCCGCTGCTGCGCATGTCACAAATGACAGGCATCAGCGCCGGCAGCTTGAAGCCTCCTCCCTCACCCCCTGTGATGTCAGTGTTTGGCCTGAAAAGGGGGTTGAGCTACACAGGACTGAGTGGGCGGAGCTACATGGGACCTGGCTGCTACAGAGGAGGAGGAGGAGCTGTTCCAGATCCAGCCAGCCTGACTGTTATAGGTAAGTGGATGGAAATAGTGAGTGATAGAGAAAGTGTGTGTGTGTGTGTGTGTGTGTGTGTGTGTGTGGGGGGGGGGGGGGGCGGGGGGGGGGGGGGCGGGCATAATGTGTATAAGCGGCACCACCACTGGGGGCATTGTCTAAAAGCGGCACCACTACTAGGGGCATTATGTATAAGTGGCACCACTACTGGGGGCATTATGTATAAGCGGCACCACTACTGGGGGCATTATGTATAAGTGGCACCACTACTGGGGGCATTATGTATAAGCGGCACCACTACTGGGGGCATTATGTATAAGCGGCACCACTACTGGGGGCATTATGTATAAGCGGCACTATGTATAAGCGGCACCACTACTGGGGGCATTATGTATAAGCGGGACCACTACTGGGGGCATTATGTATAAGCAGCACCACTACTGGGGGCATTATGTATAAGAGGCACCACTACTGGGGGCATTATGTATAAGAGGCACCACTACTGGGGGCATTATGTATAAGAGGCACCACTACTGGGGGCATTATGTATAAGAGGCACCACTACTGGGGGCATTATGTATAAGCGGCACCATTACTTGGGGCATTATGTATAATCAGCGCCACTACTGGGGGCATTATGTATACGGGGCACTACTACTGCAAGCATTATGTATAAAGGGGCACTACTACTGCGAGCATTATGTATAAGCAGCAACACTACTGGATGCATTATTTATACGGGGCACTACTTACTGCAGGCATAATGTGCATAGGCGGCACCACTACTGAGGGCATTATGTGCACAAGCAGCACCACTGCTGGGTGCCTTATTTATACAGGGCACTACTACTGCGGGCATAATGTGCATAGGCGGCACCACTACTGAGGGCATTATGTGCACAAGCGGCACCACGACTGGGTGCATTATGTATAAGAGGCACCACTACTGGGTGCATTATGTATAAGCGGCACCTCTACTGTGGGCATTATATATAAGCAGCACCATTACTGGGGGCATTATGTATAAGCAGCACCACTACTGGGGGCATTATATGTATAAGCAGCGCTACTACTGGGGTATTATATGTATAAGCGGCGCTACTATTGGAGGCATTAGGACATTACGTGTATAAGGGGAGCTACTGCTGGGAGCATTATGTGTATAAGCAGCACTACTACTGTGTTCATTATGTGTATTAGCGACACTACTTCTGTGGGCATTATGTGTATAAGCGGTACTACTTAGTGTTCCTTCTAGGCTGTTTCAGCAGGGTGCTGCACCCTGCCCATTTTTCAAATGTGAAAAGCACCCTGCCTTTTTTCAGTGCTCCCTGCAGGATCAGAAATCACCCCCTTGTATACAGAATGCAACAGTCAGAGTGCATGATACAATGCAGTGGTCTACTCCTTGCCCATCTCTGAAACTAGAACACAATTTCTGTCCTCTGCGAACGGAATAGCAGAGGAAGAAATGACATCACTGCTGTGGCTCCTGTATAACACAGCATTCTGATAAAGAGGGAATGAACAGGGTAAGCAGTGAGCATGTACTGCTTACACTATTTCCCTAGTAGAAGAACAGACTTATTTTGTACCTATATATTTTAACCCTCTGCTTAACTTTTGATAAGGATTAGAACTACTTCAGTACTGGAAGAAACCTTCATTATCTACGTATTATTTATATGCTGTAGCCGTTCTTTCAAGAAGACTGGACATGTACAGTATTTTCCTCAGTACAGATGTTGGGTGTTACATAGGTCTCCTATATGTATGTATCGGTATATGATACACTAAGGCAGGCATGTCCAAACTGTGGCCCTCCAGCTGTTGTGAAACTACATATCCCAGCATGGCCTGACACAGTTTTGCTGTCAGAGAATGCTAAAGCTGTGTCAGGGCATGCTGGGATGTGTAGTTTCTCAACAGCTGGAGGGCCGCAGTTTGGACATGCCTGCACTAAGGGGAAAATATATGTATAACAACTATAGACATATGCGCTATGCTTTGTGCGCAAAGCATAGCGCCAAAAATGTGCCCTTCAAAATTAAAATGTGCCCTCCTCAGTGATCAGCACCCTGCCCTAAAAAAAATCCTAAAGTGAACACTACTACTACTGTGGGCATTAGGTGTGTAAGCGGCACTACTACTGTGGCCATTATGTGTGTAAGCGACACTACTACTGTGGCCATTATGTGTGTAAGCGACACTACTACTGTGGCCATTATGTGTGTAATGGGCAATACTACTGGGGGCATTATGTGTATAAACAGCACTACTACTTGGGTGCATTAAGAGTGTAATTGACACTACTACTATGGGCAATATGTGTATTAGGGGCACTATTACTGGGAGCATTATGTGTATAAGCGGCACTACTATGTGCAGTGTAATGTGAATAAGATTGTGTTAATGTGTGTTGTGATTTGAAATGGGGGTACTATTGTGTGCCTCGTCCCCTTCCTTGTGGGACCACACCCTTTTTCCCACACATGCCGTATCTTTGTATGTAGGAGGGCGCAAATTTATAATTTGCAGAGGAGCGCCGAACACGCTAGCACCGGCTCTGCATACACACTATACCAAACTGTGGCAGACCAGCTGCCACTTGCATACATAAATCAGGAGATGAATAATAGACTGCATACACACTGCTTTATTTGTACGGCGATTGTCAATTGGGTCTCCTGGTTTTTCAGCAGGTTTAAAAATATTTTGACAAGTCCTGATTACCAAGGTTGGATGAAACCAGAGGTCGTGTGAGCGTACACACTCTTACAGCGTCTGGCCAACTGGTAGGTTAGATTGTATGGCAATTTAACAAGTGTGTACCCAGTTTCAGTGGAGGTGAAAGGTGGGATGTAGACGTGGCAGCTAGGACAAGATCAGTGGGGCTGTTCTCAGTGAAGGTCAGCGGTGACACAATGCACAGGCTGAGCCGCTGGGAGCGTTTGGAAAGTACAGGCAGTGCTATCAGAGTGACACCTGCATAATAAACAGGGGCGGATTGGTCATAGAGCTAAAAAAGAAGATTCCTGGTAGGCTGACGAGTCTGTGGGGCCTGTTTTGTGTGTTGTCATGTGCCCCCCCCCCCCCCCCTCGCATTATGCTCATCCACAGTTACTATATTAAAATAACTAGATGTAGCGAGACCTTGATTACATGTTAACTCTCCATATGTTGCATCACTTATGGAATGACCCTTTATTAACAACATAAGTGTCAATAGATAAATCATCGTTGGATAACTTGCGATGGCTACATGCCACTATTTGTTTGCCATCTTGAGCCTACAATCTGGTACATTAAACTGCACAGTAAGGGTCTGAATGTAAGGGTCTGAATGTGAGTCGCATGTAATTGGTCACGATGCCGCCTGCTTACAGCGATCGTAAGCTCTGTGTAACTAACCGACCACATTTTTCGATGATCTATGCAAACCTACCACCCCTGGCCAAGAGAGCAGCAATCACTAGTAAAGGCAATTACACCTTTACCATGGAATGGTGCAGAAGATGCAACAGAAAAAGGTGTGCACTCTGCAACCCTACAAGTAATATGTTGCAGCTCTAGCTACATGGCCACATCATGCCAAGGGATGCTTCTCCTACATAATGACACTCTGTTGCTTCCCAGTTGCCACCCAGTAATGCCCATTCAGCAGCAGGTGAGAAGCGACTTAAGTTGTGTGGGAACAGTTTGCTAAAACATTGCGCTATGTGTCTGCATCCTGACTTGCCTGTGACTCAGTATCACTAGCCACAAGATAGAACCCCCCAACATGACACTGCCGCGTCGACTTGCTCCGTCTATCAATGTAAAACGAAAACAATAAAGACGCATACTCTGAAATAACACCAAGAAAAGCATTATAACCCAGCACTATATTTTATATACACATGCCAATATCTGTGTGTGTATTATCAGGTTATATACCGATGTATGATTGCTGAGACTTGCAGAAGCACAACAGCAGTTTGCATACCCTGGACTGTAGACAGGGCACATACTGGGGCAAATGTACTAAGCATTGAAAAGTGATAAAGTGGAGAGAGATAAGGAATCAGCTCCTTTTAAGCACAGCCTGTGACATGGCAGTTAGGAGCTGATTGGCTGGTACTTTATCTCTCTCCAAGGCTTAGTACATCAGCCCCATAGGTACAGGCAGGATGTGCTCGGCCACCATACACCTACCTTGCACTAGTTCGCGGTGGTACTGTTGAATCATGTGTAACCGCCGGATACCAGGGAGCGGAAGTAGCGGCTGCCATGGTAACTGAACACAGCTACTGTCACCGGCGCCATAACAGCCGGTTAGAATGTACCAATAGCAGCGCAGCTCTCAGCCGCATTTGGAACTGAGGTACACACGCTTACACGGCCATCGATTATTGGCTACAAGAGCACACGGACTACTGACTGAGCAAGAGCCGCATCTGCAGTATATAATGATGCAATGCTATACTGTTCTGTACGGGGAGGAATGTATGTGCTGCATGGCTGCGCTATACCCTTCTCTGGGTGATGCATACAGCAGCTCGCACCAGCCCTGTGCACCTGTGTATGGCTGCTAGTAAGTGGTCTGTGTATGGCTGCTAGTAAGTGGCCTGTGTATGGCTGCTAGTAAGTGGTCTGTGTATGGCTGCTAGTAAGTGGTCTGTGTATGGCTGCTAGTAAGTGGCCTGTGTATGGCTGCTAGTAAGTGGCCTGTGTATGGCTGCTAGTAAGTGGCCTGTGTATGGCTGCTAGTAAGTGGCCTGTGTATGGCTGCTAGTAAGTTGCCTGTGTATGGCTGCTAGTACGTGGCCTGTGTATGGCTGCTAGTACGTGGCCTGTGTATGGCTGCTAGTACGTGGCCTGTGTATGGCTGCTAGTAAGTGGCATGTGTATGGCTGCTAGTAAATGGCCTGTGTATGGCTGCTAGTAAGTGACAACAGTAGACGTGTGAGTGATGCACAGCTCAGAAAAATGATGTGAACTCAGGGTGGGGCAAGAGCATAGGCACCCATGAGATACATCTTAAATTAAATGTATAGTTTATGCACACTAGTAGCGGGTACATCGTAGGGGGCGCACTTCTTCACGCCCTTTTGTTTGCTCTGCCTATATCCAGGGTGCGGGTATAAGTGATTACAGTGGTGCTGCCCGGGTTGGGTATGTGTGACCGGTGCTCAGGAGATCGGGGATCCCGGTTGTTGGATGGCCGGGGGGGAGGCAAGCAAGCGCAATGAAGCCCCTTGCGGGATCGCTGCTCCTTGCCACGCAGCGGGCTCGGTGGCTTGATGCACTCGCCACAGGTTCTATTCCCACTCTATGGGTGTCGTGGACACCCACGAGTGGGAATAGTCCCTGTTGGTTGGCATGCGACCGTCGGGATGGTGAAGTTTTAGGATGTAGGTGTCTGTATTGTGACTGCCCGTGTGGATGTTGCATCAACTTTCATGTATGGATGCAGAGGTGCCATGGTGGCAAGCAGGTGTCAAAGTAAAATGGGCACTAGACCATCTCTCACAAACATTGGCAGATAATTTGCCAGATAATTGTATGGTGTATGCTGTTGATTTATGGAATCTTATATAACATATATTTATTATATCATATATTGATATAATGGTTTATGTATTTTATATCTGCAAATATATTATAATAGGCTTACAAATAGGTGGGCTCATAACAAAAGGGGTGATGTTTAGTACTGGTCCAATCACACAATATGTTATGCGTGGACGTTCCTATTTAATACCTGTGATTGGCTCAGATTAAAGGAGCTATATCTCTACTGTCCAGGAAATATTTCCAGGCAAAGCCTAAATATACTTTACAGAGATATATAATCCTGGCTCATTGAACATATAAGTACTATACTTTGACTACAAGTCAGTTGTCCCAACTTGCAGAGCCTTATATAATATATGCAGATTTCATGTATAACTTTAGTGATTCCGAAAATGAGTTCAAGACTTGGAATACCAGCTCTATTTTGTCTAGTACATTTATTATAGGTGATACAAATTACAAGATAAGATAACACAATGATAATAAATCTTATAATTTATCTAAACTTCCTTAACCATGGTACATACATAAAACACAAACAGTTTTACAAACTTAAACAATTAATACACATACTATACACTTGCAAGAATATGTGAGGGCATAATTCATAGCTACCGTCTTAGGATCCTGACTCCCTCTGGACTTTGTTCCTTCCTCCTCTCCTACTAACTCTCTATCTATCAGACTGCCCCTTATATCCTATATTCTACCAATTCAAAACTAGTATATGCCCACAGTTTCCAATGGAGTACATAATTATAGGTTTTGACAGATTCCAAAGTGTAATAAAACGTTCTCTGCTAACTCCGTCCCACGGTGGTGAGCATGTAGAGAATTTTGGGATCATAAAGTTTGGTATTCCTTTATCCATCAGAGATCTACCTTTGTATGGATGTGTAAACGATCTATTTCGCCTAGGCCCTAGGGTGTTAGCATAAATGATTGTGACCTGTTTATAGTGCGTTTGATCCTATATTATCATTGCCTCTGGCCAGCAGTATAACTGGACAATAGGCCAGCTGGTTGATGTACTCTCTAAAGGTATGAAGATCTTTGATTGTGAATTCCAATGTACCCTGTTCATACCAGTAACTGTTTGCATATTATGAGACCTGAGCTAGGTGACCTATTGACTTTATCCACCAAGTTATGATTATTTATTTGCTGTGTGTGAATCAAGTATACAGTATACATATATCTACATATCATGTAAACTTTGATTTAATTGTACTTGGTATAGCGCAGATCAGACGTTAATCCTTTGATTAATACAGATATGAATAATGGCATGGAAGGGATGAATTTGTGTAATGCTCAATGTATTGTGTATTCTGGCTATATGGCTTACACAGAGAAAACCTGTCTCTTACATAATGACCCATAATCTTGCATTAAAACACACAGAAATACATGCTACTAAATTCTCAAAACATAAGACTAATACATTCAAACCTATTTAAGTTATACCTTACAATAATATATATATACACACACTCTTAACTGGTTAAAATCACATTGGGTAATAAATCATATTATTTAATTTACATAATTTGTTCTAACTTTGGTACCTACTAAATTATATTGTTATGTAATGGTCTATATGGCAACAGTCGCCCCCTTGTGGCCGTGAGAATTGATGATGATGGCCACACATACATTAACATAATAATTGCTTATATCTTGCATCTACCAGTTTTTCTAGCTTACTGCGTTCCTGCCTTATAAGGCGCTTAAGCCACAATATCAGTGAAATTAAAATGATTAGCAAGATTGTTTGACCGATCAGCAAGCCCTTTAAACCAATCTCCAGCCAGGTGTTTGTCATGGTTATTTCAAAATCTCCATCATGCAGTAATTTATTTAGTGTGGCATCTGCCTTCTCAACCATGTTATTAATTTGAACTATGTGTGTGTCTTTCCTATCCAGGAGTTTCTGTAAATCTAAGGTTAAACTATCTATGTGTATGTTGAACACAGGTATATATTCTCCAAGGTTTGAGATTTCTGGTTCACTATCTATATTTATGTCCTCTTCATAAACGGGGATTGGGGTGATAACCGTCTGACCAATGGTGGTATACTCATGTGGGCTAAAGCAGAAATTTGGGTTTGGCACTGGACATGACTTTTCCCCATACAAGAACTCTCCGTGATTTGTGACTATGCAGTACTGTCCATTCATGTTGTATGTAACCTTCACCGCTGGAGTTCTCCATTTTGTTAGCTGCACTGGACAAGCAATGTCTCTGGCTGTATAGCTGGTTGATGTATTTGGCTTTGCACTGTGTTCAGGTCCTCCCATATCCATATCTTTGCTGGGAATGGTGGCAAGTTCATTTATATCTGTGATTAGGGTACTTGGTTTACTTGATTCTAGGCCGCAGATTGGCGTCTCAATTTCGAAAACATTGCAGCGACACAAGTATTGGTTTCCCTTGACTGCACAGCAAGCAGTATGTGGAACTTTCCAGATGTCGTCGACTCGGACCAGTAGTTCTGGTAGGTCCAGCCGCTCTTTGTAAATGTCCTTTTCCAAATATCCAATGGAGTGAACTGTAGACAGTTTGTCAAATAAAGACTTGCTTGGGTCGAACACAGGTAGAGAAATGGTAAAGGAGACATATAGGATATCGCTGACTGCACAAGGTTGCTGCTTGTTGTAACAACGGGGTGAACCTCTATTTGGGTGGGGGGTCACAGTGCCTAAATTCCTAATTGTGGAGATGGGCAGAGGTCTGCAACCATCTCTTGGGGTATTTTCCCCATGCCCAATGTCAGATTGCGAGCAATACCAATTGGTCAGGTCATTATCTCTTAAAATGTCAGGTATTCTACCAGATTGTAGGTCTCTAATTACATGTGTGATTGCGTTGAGGACATAATTACCATATGCAGTGCATATTATTTCTTTCCCCACCTGATTTTGTCTGGCTTCTCTATTGTTCAGTTCAATGATTTCGTTTATCTTGGCTTGGGTCTCTGAAAACAATCTTGCTATATCATGCATGTTATAAACAGTAAATTTTTCTTCACTGGCCAGACCCTCAATGCCCTGCAGGACAGGCTTCAAAACATATTGCCCCTCTTTCTGCTCAAAATTGCCTATGTGTCTGCGGATGACTTCCAAATCCGCCCTATTCCAAATTGACATCCCGGAACCAAACAGTCCAGGGATGGATCCAATGATCCCATCTAAGCTTTGTAATTTCCTGGATCTAAAAATACCTTTTTGGTTAGGGGTTGCCTGTCCTGTGTATGGGTCTTGAGTTCTGCTCTGGTGAGAAGCAACAATATCTACTAGTAATGAAGCATAGAATAAAGAAACATTACTATTTCTCTATCGTCCTAAGTGGATGCTGGGGTTCCTGAAAGGACCATGGGGAATAGCGGCTCCGCAGGAGACAGGGCACAAAAAAGTAAAGCTTTACTAGGTCAGGTGGTGTGCACTGGCTCCTCCCCCTATGACCCTCCTCCAGACTCCAGTTAGATTTTGTGCCCGAACGAGAAGGGTGCAATCTAGGTGGCTCTCCTAAAGAGCTGCTTAGAGAAAGTTTAGTTTAGGTTTTTTTTTTCTTTACAGTGAGTCCTGCTGGCAACAGGATCACTGCAACGTGGGACTTAGGGGGAAAGTAGTAAACTCACCTGCATGCAGAGTGGATTTGCTGCTTGGCTACTGGACACCATTAGCTCCAGAGGGATCGAACACAGGCCCAGCCGTGGAGTCCGGTCCCGGAGCCGCGCCGCCGACCCCCTTGCAGATGCTGAAGCGTGAAGAGGTCCGGAAAACGGCGGCTGAAGACTCCTCAGTCTTCATAAGGTAGCGCACAGCACTGCAGCTGTGCGCCATTTTCCTCTCAGCACACTTCACTGGGCAGTCACTGAGGGTGCAGAGCGCTGGGGGGGGGCGCTCTGAGAGGCAAATATAAACCTTATACAAGGCTAAAAATACCTCACATATAGCCCATAGGGGCTATATGGAGATATTTAACCCCTGCCTGACTGGAAAAATAGCGGGAGAAGAACCCGCCGAAAAAGGGGCGGGGCCTATCTCCTCAGCACACGGCGCCATTTTCTGTCACAGCTCCGCTGGTCAGAACGGCTCCCAGGTCTCTCCCCTGCACTGCACTACAGAAACAGGGTAAAACAGAGAGGGGGGGCACATTAATGGCTATATATATATATATTAAAGCAGCTATAAGGGAGCACTTAATATAAGGATATCCCTTGTATATATAGCGCTTTGTGGTGTGTGCTGGCAGACTCTCCCTCTGTCTCCCCAAAAGGGCTAGTGGGTCCTGTCTTCATTAGAGCATTCCCTGTGAGTTTGCGGTGTGTGTCGGTACGTGGTGTCGACATGTATGAGGACGATATTGGTGTGGAGGCGGAGCAATTGCCAAATATGCAGATGTCACCCCCCAGGGGGTCGACACCAGAATGGATGCCTTTATTTGTGGAATTACGTGATGGTTTATCTTCCCTTAAACAGTCAGTTGAGGACATGAGGCGGCCGGACAATCAATTAATGCCTGTCCAGGCGCCTCAAACACCGTCAGGGGCTGTAAAACGCCCTTTGCCTCAGTCGGTCGACACAGACCCAGACACGGGCACTGATTCCAGTGACGACGGTAGAAATTCAAACGTATTTTCCAGTAGGGCCACACGTTATATGATTTTGGCAATGAAGGAGACGTTACATTTAGCTGATACTACAGATACCGTAAAACAGGGTATTATGTATGGTGTGAAAAAACTACAAACAGTTTTTCCTGAATCAGAAGAATTAAATGACGTGTGTGATGGGTTGCTCCTGATAAAAAGTTGATAATTTCAAAAAAGTTATTGGCATTATACCCTTTCCCGCCAGAGGTTAGGGCGCGCTGGGAAACACCCCCTAAGGTGGACAAGGCGCTCACACGCTTATCCAAACAAGTGGCGTTACCCTCTCCTGAGACGGCCGCACTTAAGGATCCATCAGATAGAAAGATGGAAGTTATTCAAAAGAATATATACACACATGCAGGTGTTATACTACGACCAGCTATAGCAACTGCCTGGATGTGCAGTGCTGGAGTAGTTTGGTCAGAATCCCTGATTGAAAATATTGATACCCTAGATAGGGACAATGTTTTACTGTCGTTAGAACAAATAAAGGATGCATTTATCTATATGCGTGATGCACAGAGGGATATTTGCACACTGGCATCTCGGGTGAGTGCTATGTCCATTTCAGCCAGAAGAGCCTTATGGACACGACAGTGGACAGGCGATGCGGATTCAAAACGTCACATGGAGGTTTTGCCGTATAAAGGGGAGGAGTTATTTGGAGTTGGTCTATCAGACTTGGTGGCCACGGCTACTGCCGGGAAATCCACTTTTTTACCTCAAGTCACTCCCCAACAGAGAAAGGCACCGACCTTTCAACCGCAGCCTTTTCGCTCCTACAAAAATAAGAGAGCAAAGGGCTTGTCGTACCTGCCACGAGGCAGAGGAAGAGGGAAGAGACACCAACAGGCAGCTCCTTCCCAGGAACAGAAGCCCTCCCCGGCTCCTGCAAAAACCTCAGCATGACGCTGGGGCCTCTCAAGCGGACTCGGGGACAGTGGGGGGCCGTCTCAAAAATTACAGCGCGCAGTGGGCTCACTCGCAGGTAGACCCCTGGATCCTGCAGATAATATCTCAGTGGTACAGGTTGGAATTAGAGACGGATCCTCCTCATCGTTTCCTGAAGTCTGCCTTACCAACCGTCTCTTCCGAAAGGGAGAGGGTGTTGGAAGCCATTCACAAGCTGTACGCTCAGCAGGTGATAGTCAAAGTACCCCTATTACAACAAGGAAAGGGGTATTATTCCACTCTATTTGTGGTACCGAAGCCGGATGGCTCGGTAAGGCCTATTCTAAATCTGAAGTCCTTGAACCTCTACATAAAAAAGTTCAAGTTCAAGATGGAGTCACTCAGAGCAGTGATAGCGAACCTGGAAGAAGGGGACTTTATGGTATCCTTGGACATCAAGGATGCGTATCTACACGTTCCGATTTACCCCGCACACCAGGGGTACCTCAGGTTCATTGTTCAAAACTGTCACTATCAGTTTCAGACGCTGCCGTTCGGATTGTCCACGGCGCCTCGGGTCTTTACCAAGGTAATGGCCGAGATGATGATTCTTCTTCGAAGAAAAGGCGTATTAGTTATCCCATACTTGGACGATCTCCTAATAAGGGCAAGGTCCAGAGAACAGCTGGAGACAGCTTTAGCACTATCTCAAGAGGTGCTAAGACAACACGGGTGGATTCTGAATATTCCAAAATCCCATTTAATCCCGACAACTCGTCTGCTGTTCCTAGGAATGATTCTGGACACGGTTCAGAAAAAGGTTTTCCTTCCAGAGGAAAAAGCCAAGGAGTTATCCGATCTGGTCAGGAACCTCCTAAAACCAGGAAAAGTGTCAGTACATCAATGCACAAGAGTCCTGGGAAAAATGGTGGCTTCTTACGAAGCAATTCCATTCGGCAGATTCCATGCAAGAATATTCCACAGGGATCTGTTGGACAAATGGTCAGGGTCGCATCTGCAGATGCACCTGCGAATAACCCTGTCACCAAAGACAAGGGTGTCACTTCTGTGGTGGTTGCAGAAGGCTCACCTATTAGAAGGCCGCAGATTCGGCATTCAGGATTGGATCCTGGTGACCACGGACGCCAGCCTGAGAGGCTGGGGAGCAGTCACACAAGGAAGAAACTTCCAGGGAGTATGGACGAGTCTGGAAAAGTCTCTTCACATAAACATTCTGGAACTAAGAGCAATCTACAATGCTCTAAGCCAGGCGGAACTTCTCCTGCAAGGAAAGCCGGTGTTGATTCAGTCGGACAACATCACGGCGGTCGCCCATGTAAACAGGCAGGGCGGCACAAGAAGCAGGAGTGCAATGGCAGAAGCTGCCAAGATTCTTCGCTGGGCGGAGAATCACGTGATAGCACTGTCAGCAGTGTTCATCCCGGGCGTGGACAACTGGGAAGCAGACTTCCTCAGCAGACACGATCTTCATCCGGGAGAGTGGGGTCTACATCCAGAAGTCTTCAACATGTTAATAGACCGTTGGGAAAGACCAATTGTAGACATGATGGCGTCTCGCCTCAACAAGAAACTGGACAAATATTGCGCCAGGTCAAGAGATCCACAGGCAATAGCTGTGGACGCACTGGTAACTCCTTGGGTGTACCAGTCAGTGTATGTGTTTCCTCCTCTGCCGCTCATACCAAAGGTATTGAAGATCATACGGCAAAGAAGAGTAAGAACAATACTAGTGGTTCCGGATTGGCCGAGAAGGACTTGGTATCCGGAACTTCAAGAGATGCTCACGGACGAACCGTGGCCTCTACCTCTGAGAAGGGACCTGCTACAGCAGGGTCCCTGTCTTTTTCAAGACTTACCGCGGCTGCGTTTGACGGCATGGCGGTTGAACGCCAGATCCTAAAAGGGAAAGGCATTCCAGAAGAAGTCATTCCTACCTTGATTAAGGCACGGAAGGAAGTCACCGTGAAACATTATCACCGCATTTGGCGAAAATATGTAGCGTGGTGCGAGGATCGGAGGGTTCCGACGGAGGAATTCCAACTGGGTCGTTTCCTACATTTCCTGCAATTAGGATTATCTATGGGTCTCAAATTGGGATCCATTAAGGTTCAAATTTCGGCCCTGTCAATATTCTTCCAAAAAGAATTGGCCTCTGTCCCTGAGGTCCAGACTTTTGTCAAGGGAGTACTGCATATACAGCCTCCTGTGGTGCCTCCGGTGGCACCGTGGGATCTAAATGTAGTTTTAGATTTCCTCAAATCCCATTGGTTTGAACCATTGAAAAAGGTGGATTTGAAATATCTCACATTGAAAGTGACTATGTTACTAGCCCTGGCCTCTGCCAGGAGAGTATCTGAATTGGCGGCTTTATCTTATAAAAGTCCTTATCTAATCTTCCATTCGGATAGGGCAGAACTGCGGACTCGTCCGCATTTTCTCCCTAAAGTGGTATCAGCATTTCATCTGAACCAACCTATTGTGGTGCCTGCGGCCACTAGCGACTTGGAGGACTCCAAGTTGTTGGACGTTGTCAGAGCCTGAAAAATATACATTGCAAGGACGGCTGGAGTCAGAAAATCTGACTCGCTGTTTATATTGTATGCACCCAACAAGTTGGGCGCACCTGCTTCTAAGCAGTCGATTGCTCGTTGGATTTGTAACACAATTCAACTTGCACATTCTGTGGCAGGCCTGCCACAGCCTAAAACTGTAAAAGCCCACTCCACAAGGAAGGTGGGCTCATCTTGGGCGGCTGCCCGAGGGGTCTCGGCATTACAACTCTGCCGAGCAGCTACGTGGTCGGGGGAGAACACGTTTGTAAAATTTTACAAATTTGATACCCTGGCAAAGGAGGACCTGGAGTTCTCTCATTCGGTGCTGCAGAGTCATCCGCACTCTCCCGCCCGTTTGGGAGCTTTGGTATAATCCCCATGGTCCTTTCAGGAACCCCAGCATCCACTTAGGACGATAGAGAAAATAAGAATTTACTTACCGATAATTCTATTTCTCGGAGTCCGTAGTGGATGCTGGGCGCCCATCCCAAGTGCGGATTATCTGCAATACTTGTACATAGTTATTGTTAACTAATTCGGGTTATTGTTAAGGAGCCATCTTTAAGAGGCCCTTTCTGTTGTCATACTGTTAACTGGGTTTAGATCACAAGTTGTACGGTGTGATTGGTGTGGCTGGTATGAGTCTTACCCGGGATTCAAAATGCCTCCCTTATTGTGTATGCTCGTCCGGGCACAGTACCTAACTGGAGTCTGGAGGAGGGTCATAGGGGGAGGAGCCAGTGCACACCACCTGACCTAGTAAAGCTTTACTTTTTTGTGCCCTGTCTCCTGCGGAGCCGCTATTCCCCATGGTCCTTTCAGGAACCCCAGCATCCACTACGGACTCCGAGAAATAGAATTATCGGTAAGTAAATTCTTATTTTACACAATAACCAAATTCTGCCATATTCCATTTTGATAGATTTAGGACTACTGGTACATGTATATATTGTACATTGTTTATCAAGGAACCAGGAATGGAGGTGGCAGTAAGGCCACTTGTGGGTCCTTCACTTGTTGGTGGGCACTCAGCTGTTTTAGTAGATGGCAGTGATTTAGCCTTTGTTGTGGTACTTGGGGGAGTAGGGTCTCTTTTCTGGGACACATTCAGTGTGATGCTCCCAGGAACATAAGTCCTCTTTACTGTGGGTGGATTCCCATACATGGGAATGGGGATGATAAAACCATATATCCAGGTTCCTGTGTCTGTAGGGTTTGCATGGCTAAGCAATAGTGATCCATTTGGAAAAACATGTATTCTACCCATGTAATGTGGTGAGTTTCCTGCGTTTCCATTATCCCAGGTTTTAATTTCTTTGTCTGCTGGGCCCCACCAGGATACCTGTTTCCCTGTTGTGCCTTGTACTGACACTGGAAGGAGGATGGATTCTCCCTCTTTACAGTGAATCGGATTGGCTTCCACTCTAATTGAAATGTTGACCTCACTGGTACACTGGATCTGGAGGCTCACCACGAAGGACAGGACCAAAGTCGGGATTCTCATTTTTCTGTAAAACCAAAACAAAACAAAATAAAATTATAAGAAAGAAAGAGAGATGCGCTACTCAGTTGACCCTTCTCCTTTGTACAGTTTAATCTGATTGGCATGTACCCATTTGTCCTGCACTTTCTTTGCATCGTTGATTCTTAATTTGTATACTGAGGGACTCAGTCTGTCCACTATTGAAAATGGTCCTCTCCATTTCTTGCCCAGACCATGGTCTGTGGGTCGGAGTTCTAGAAACATGACCCTTTCTCCAACTTCCCAACAATTTTCTCTTACACCTTTGTCAAAATAAGCCTTTGCTTTTCTCTGTGCTTTCCCTAACTGCTGTGCTGCAAACAGATGAACCTCTGTGAGTGCTTTTTGCAGTTTTGTAAGGTACTGATCCATTGATAGTCTATCAATAGTAGGGGTGTGTAGATCTATCCAAAGGTGCTCTGGCAATCTCATTTGCCTGCCTGTCATTAATTCAAAGGGGGTCAATCGGGTCGCTGATGAAGGTGTGGCCCTTATTGCCATTGCCACTAGGGGTAGCAAATTATCCCAGTTCTTACCATTTATGCCAACAAACTTTCTCAACATAGTTTTGATCTGTCTGTTGGCACGTTCCACCTGTCCAGAAGATTCAGGATGAAAAGGGACATGGAAGCTTTGTTTTATTCCCAGCATTTCCAGGCATGTTTGCATCACATTACCTGTGAAATGTGAACCTTGGTCTGATTCAACCGATGTTGGAAGGCCCCACCGTGTGAATATCTGATCAACCAGAATTTTTGCTGTGCTCAGGGCTGTGTTACTTTTAGAGGGAAAAATTTCTACCCATTTTGAAAATAGGTCAGTCACAACCAACACGTATTTGTTATTTTTAGCTGTGGCAGGCAGAGGGCCCATGTAATCAATTTGTAAGGCATTCCAGGGACCTTCCCTTCTCTGGATTCTCAGTGGAGCATTTATCTTTCTAGGTGCTGGGTTAACTTGGGCACATACCACACAGTTGTCACAGTATTGCTGTACATCTTTTACCATATCTGGCCACCAACCTATTGTTTTTAGTCTCTGCTGTGTCTTTTCTACACCCTGGTGTCCACCTGTGGGGAGGTCGTGTACAAGATATATCATTTCATTCCTGTACTCTTTTGGGACTACCCATGTTGTATCTTCCCCATTGTGGATAAGCATTTCCTTGTCCTCTGTTAGTGTTAGATTTGGTGTGTGTTTTGCCAATGTATTTCCCTCTGTTAAGTCCAACTCCTCATTCCTCAACTTTTGTATGATTTCTTTAATTTCAGGGTCCTGCATTTGGATCTCTGAAATGTCTGGTGCATTTATCATCTCTGGCCTTTTTGCCACTGCACATACAAGAGGGCACACTTTTGGCTCTGGGCTTGCTTTCGGTATCTGCCACAGCTCCCCCTCTTGTGCCCCTTGTTTGGCTAAAAGGTCAGACATTTCATTCTGTTCATGGTGTGGTGATGCAGGTGAATGCCCTTTGACTTTACAGACCCAGGGGACATGTGTTAGACTCTGTGCCAGGGAAACTATGTACTGGAGAAGGTCTGCATATTTAAGAGGGCTTCCATCAGATGAGGTATACTGATGAGTTTGCCAAAAGGGCAAAAATTCAGTAAGGGCATTACACACCCATGCTGAGTCCGAGTACAATGCGATTTCATGTTTGTGGTCTTGGAATAATTCAAGGGCATGTGCTACTGCTGCCAGCTCAGCGTACTGTGCAGACTTTACATCACAAGATCGAAATACAGATTGTGGTGTGGTTTGGGGATGCATTATGTACAGACCAAAACCTGCATGGGGTGACCCATGTACATAAAAACATGAACCATCTGTAAAGATCTGGGTGGTTTGTTCAGGGGCTGTAGCCTCCTGTGGCATTGCTCTAAACAAATGTTTTGAATGGTCAGCTGGGAGTAAGTCACATGTGTGTGTCAGTCCCTGGTATATTAGTCCATATGCACAGGTGGATGGACTGTTAGTTGCCTTCACTGTTATATCTCGATCCTGCAACAAAAGGGCCCAATGTGCTAACCTGGCATTAGAGACATTCCCATCTTTGATTCTGTCTGTGAGGAGGAACCTTGTTGGTGTGTGCGTGGAATGTAAGATGATAGGGTTCAGGCCTATCATGTATGTGAACTGTTTTACTGCCCAAAATGTGGCAAGAAGGTGTTTTTCACACACAGAGTATTTTAATTCCACTGGTGTCAGTAACTTTGATGCATAAGCTATGGGCCTTTGCTGTGCATGTATTTCCTGTGACAGGACTGCAGACATGGCTGTTTCTGTTGCTGCTGTCTCTAAGTGAAAGGGTAACTGTGGGTCTGGATTTGCAAGGGCAGTGGCACTAGCTAGTGCTTCTTTTAATGTTTCTACTGCCTTTGTGTGACTGGGGGTCCATTCCCATTTTATATCCTTTTTGAGGAGAGAATAGAGAGGTGCAGATATTTGTGAAAAATCAGAAATGAAGGACCTAGAGTAATTTACCAACCCCAGGAAGGATCTCAGTGTAGGTATGCTGACAGGAAGGGGTAAACGAAGGATGGTTTTTACCTTATCTGCCGATATTGTTCTCCCATCAGCCGTAACACTGATCCCCAGGAAGGAAACAGATTCCCGTAAAATCTGAGCTTTAGATGGGTTACACTTCAAACCTGCGTCTTTGAGGATGCCAAGGAGTTCTCCCAGTAGCTGAAGATGCTCTTCCTTTGTCTCTGTTGCTAGTAAGAGATCATCTACATACTGCAATAAATTCTTGTGGGAAGAAAAATCAGTTAAAATTTCTCTCATCGTAGTATGGAAAAATGATGGAGAATTATGGAAGCCCTGTGGAAGACATGTAAACGTGTATTGCTTTCCCAGAAATGTGAAGGCAAATTTGTATTGACACTCTTCAGATAGAGGCAGAGACCAAAACCCATTTGAAATATCTAAAACTGTGAACCATTTATGCTCTGGGCTTAACATTTTTAGAATGTCTGGCATTGACGCAACAGTGGGTGCGCAGCTAAGCGTAAGGCCATTAAGTTTGCGGTAGTCAATTGTGAGCCGCCAGGAACCATCCGGTTTCCGTACTGGCCATATTGGCGCATTGTTAGTGGATACACATGGTCTGATTACACGCTGCTCTAACAGAGAGTCAATTGTTTCTTGAATGAAGCTTATGGCCTCCTGTGGGAAATTGTACTGCTTCTGTGGGGGAGGGTCAAGACCACTGACTTCAATCACCTTGTTTACCTTCCCACAGTCATGTTTGTGTTTAGCAAAAGCATCCTGAAACTGTTCAAGTAATGGTAATACCAAATCTTTGTCAGGATGATCAACATTAGCCTTAAGCACATCATATTTCGCATTATTGGGTTTTACAGCAGCAATTACATGGGAATCTGGTATAATTACAACCTCAGGTGTTACATTAGGAGAACTCTGCAGAAGTAAAAGGTTAGTCAGATCCAATATACACCCATTAGGGATCATAAAGTCAGACCCTAATAAATTAGTTTCACTTGGCAGTGAGGCTAATGCAAATGTGTGAATTGCAGATACATCTCCTATTTGTATTTGGAGAGGGTTTGACAGCACTGTATCTACCTTATTCCCTGCAAAGCTTTGGAGATGTATTGTTTTTCCTGCTGACAGAGGAGAGTGATGTGGCTGATCATCATGTAGGATTGATATGGCGGCACCGGTGTCTAGTAACATTGTGTGCTGGTGGCCCCTGACCAGAACCGAGACTTGAGGGCGCCCGCACCTATCTAAAGTGATTGGTGCAACTATCCTTGGGGCCACTGACTGTCAATTTTTCTCCTTTTGTGTGTCAGATTGCTGCACTTTGTTTGCTTTTTCTAAATTCTCATACTTCTCTTTTATGGCCTGTAGCTGGTGTCTTAGCTCTGTGTAAGTGGGACCCTGGTGTTTAAACTCTGTGTCCTTTCCTCTGTTCCCAAAATGTTGTGAGTAACCCATGTGTCTATTCCAAGCTCCATCATTTGAATGTCCTTGGTATCCTCTACCTCCACCTCTAAAAATGGATCTCTCTTTAAAAAGTCCCCCTCTCCTTTGTGACCCTGTGTTCCATTGTGGGTTAAATGGTGTGTTTACCTCCCCTGGAATGTGGGGCCCTTCAACCACCATTGGTTTACCTTCTGACTCTAATGCTGCAACCCTCTTTATAACACATTTCTCATTCCTTTCTGCCATCTTACGTTGCTTACTGGCCTGTACTGCTTGAAAGGACCGCTGCATTAATCCCATTATTTTATCATAGCTATGCTTTACGGTATCTATCAAGTGTTCACACTTAGCTTTAATTGTGGGGTGCGAGTTATGCACCAACAAGTTTTTGAAATCTTTGCTGTTTTTCTGACTGTTGTCATTTTTGCTGTTTCCTGCACTATATGCTGCCCACAATCTATTTGCATATATTAATGGGTTCTCCTCACTTTGCTGTTTGATTTCATATGCAACCATTGTGCCTGCTACTGAAGGGTTAATTATCTTTTGTAGCTCCTCTACAGTTTCTTCATATGTACCTTTACCTTCTTTAATCAGATCTGGCAAAGCGCTCCAAGCAGCTAATGGAATTGTTAATTGCAGTACCTTAACCTGATCAGTGAGATTTCTAATTCCTAGAAGTTCACACCTCTGCTGAACATTAGCTGCATGGGAGGTGATGTGTTCTCCTGAACTCATTTTTCCAATCATATCTGCCACTCCCATAAGTGTTTTTATGGGTTGTGGGGGATGATTGGCACTAGGGGCCCTTGAGTGAATGGCCTCTCCTTCACTATTGAATCCCAATAGGGTGTTCCTACTCTCAGTGAGGAATGCTGGCTGTTTATGAGCCCTGTGTGCCTCAATTTCTGTCTGTACTTCTTCATCACTACTATCTGTGCCTATTAATATAGAGCACTCCCTATTCGCTGCTGATTCTGCAAACTCTCCCATTGCTATGGGTACCCTGAGGGTAGATTCAGTAGAATTCCCCTCTCCCCAGCAGTCCTCTCTGTCCTCATGATTTGTGTCCCATTGTTCTCTTTCATATGCATAGATAGGATATGGGGCAGTGGCTGCAGTTCCTATCCTAATGTTTGCAGCAATATGTCCTTTCAGAACAGATATCTCTTGCTTAAGCTGCATCTCCCTGTCCACACAAGGGGTATGGTCAATTGCTTTCCCTTTCATACATTCTGTGAGCTGTCCCTGCATAACTTTATATGCACTTATTATCTCATCTCTCTCTGTTGTAACCTCTGTTAGAGCTCTCCTACATTCTGTGGATTCCCTCTGAGCATTTTTATGTTTCTGTAACACTTCATCCTGGGAGATTTTACCCATGTCATTAAGTGTTGTTAAAGTTTTAATTTGGATATTTAGCTGATCTATTTTTTCTTTGCTTTCTGTTTCTTTTAAATTAGATTCTTCTCTACATTTTTGTAGGGTTTTAGCTAAACTGCTTAATTTAGCATCCATAGCCAAACAGGCTGCATACAAGCCTGCAATGGCTATTCCTTTCTGTTTCCTTTTCTTTGATGATTTAATTTCATCATCAAACAAACCCTGGACATAGCTCCATGGGTTTTCTTTTAATTTGGCATCACAAGCAAAGTCTGTACACTTTTGCTTTGTGATGTATTTCACTACAATGCTGTCTATATTTGACATTGTAGCCATTTTACAGATTTATTCCCTTTCGTTATATGTATTCTATCACTGAGAATTACAAACTTTTAGTATTTGGGAACAATATTTCCTATATTTTGCACGTGGTATCCTCCCTTATCTGTTCGCTAGCCTGATAAGTTAAACTCTAACACCCGTGTTTTTTAATTTCTTACTTTAGGCCTTTTTTAGAAAATAAAATTCTCTAGTCATTTGCAACTTATTCCACTGTGATCTTGTATTTTGCCCAGCGGGCTTATAGCCCTTGCGCTGCCCCTAAATATTGTATTTAGTCAAAATTGATACTGAATAATTCCAAGTCCCTTCATGGTCGCCAATGTTGATTTATGGAATCTTATATAACATATATTTATTATATCATATATTGATATAATGGTTTATGTATTTTATATCTGCAAATATATTATAATAGGCTTACAAATAGGTGGGCTCATAACAAAAGGGGTGATGTTTAGTACTGGTCCAATCACACAATATGTTATGCGTGGACGTTCCTATTTAATACCTGTGATTGGCTCAGATTAAAGGAGCTATATCTCTACTGTCCAGGAAATATTTCCAGGCAAAGCCTAAATATACTTTACAGAGATATATAATCCTGGCTCATTGAACATATAAGTACTATACTTTGACTACAAGTCAGTTGTCCCAACTTGCAGAGCCTTATATAATATATGCAGATTTCATGTATAACTTTAGTGATTCCGAAAATGAGTTCAAGACTTGGAATACCAGCTCTATTTTGTCTAGTACATTTATTATAGGTGATACAAATTACAAGATAAGATAACACAATGATAATAAATCTTATAATTTATCTAAACTTCCTTAACCATGGTACATACATAAAACACAAACAGTTTTACAAACTTAAACAATTAATACACATACTATACACTTGCAAGAATATGTGAGGGCATAATTCATAGCTACCGTCTTAGGATCCTGACTCCCTCTGGACTTTGTTCCTTCCTCCTCTCCTACTAACTCTCTATCTATCAGACTGCCCCTTATATCCTATATTCTACCAATTCAAAACTAGTATATGCCCACAGTTTCCAATGGAGTACATAATTATAGGTTTTGACAGATTCCAAAGTGTAATAAAACGTTCTCTGCTAACTCCGTCCCACGGTGGTGAGCATGTAGAGAATTTTGGGATCATAAAGTTTGGTATTCCTTTATCCATCAGAGATCTACCTTTGTATGGATGTGTAAACGATCTATTTCGCCTAGGCCCTAGGGTGTTAGCATAAATGATTGTGACCTGTTTATAGTGCGTTTGATCCTATATTATCATTGCCTCTGGCCAGCAGTATAACTGGACAATAGGCCAGCTGGTTGATGTACTCTCTAAAGGTATGAAGATCTTTGATTGTGAATTCCAATGTACCCTGTTCATACCAGTAACTGTTTGCATATTATGAGACCTGAGCTAGGTGACCTATTGACTTTATCCACCAAGTTATGATTATTTATTTGCTGTGTGTGAATCAAGTATACAGTATACATATATCTACATATCATGTAAACTTTGATTTAATTGTACTTGGTATAGCGCAGATCAGACGTTAATCCTTTGATTAATACAGATATGAATAATGGCATGGAAGGGATGAATTTGTGTAATGCTCAATGTATTGTGTATTCTGGCTATATGGCTTACACAGAGAAAACCTGTCTCTTACATAATGACCCATAATCTTGCATTAAAACACACAGAAATACATGCTACTAAATTCTCAAAACATAAGACTAATACATTCAAACCTATTTAAGTTATACCTTACAATAATATATATATACACACACTCTTAACTGGTTAAAATCACATTGGGTAATAAATCATATTATTTAATTTACATAATTTGTTCTAACTTTGGTACCTACTAAATTATATTGTTATGTAATGGTCTATATGGCAACAATGCCCAGCTTTACTCCCTGTCTTCCTGCACAGTTCTCAGAGCTTGCTCTTATACTGTATTGTATTGAAGACACGCTTTTGCTTGCGCATTCCCGCAATGTGCCATAGCTAATTGGCATTTGCAGACAGGATAATTTACAAGGACACAGATTTACCTTATGCTGCCCATACATCTAAGTGTCAATTCTCCAGTTCCCTGATGCTGATCAGATTGCCCGATCGGCAGACCTTGATGTGCGCTTTTCGGGGGATCGGCAAAATACAACATGTTACAAACCGCTGATTTCAGTGTCCAATCATTTTTGGGTTGGAATTGGCGAATTAAGAATGGCCAACATGTTGTGCCCCATTAGTCTCTCTTATACCCTGCACACACTCCTTGTTGGCGTCAGTAGTTTCAGAGCATTTTATTCCATAATAAACTCTTCAGGTACCATCCATCTATCTATCTATGGCACTGGGTGATTACCTCTCCCTTACAGGCAAGCACGCTGCCAAAATAAACGGCTTTTGATAAAAAGTAACCTACAAATCACTGCAACTAGCGATGGTAGCAGATGAAACCTCCTGGGGCAAAACTGCATTGGGACTTTTTAAGACTGAAACCTGAACATCTGTAAGTAGACACCGCAACAGCTCATAGATCATACCAGAGCCTGCAATAGAAGCGGGACCTGGCAGTAGTTACGTTCATCTCTCAAGGAAAGGTGGAACCAGAATCACCAATTGTCAGAAGCTTATAGTTCTTACGGCTGGCTCTGCAGTAATGGATCCCTGGAAATAATTATAAAATATTACCAACTATGCACATCTATTTGGTCACATCTATGTGCATGACAAAGTCACTGATCAGCAGCAATCATTTAATTTCTTTCTGGTTTTTGTAAATTGCTGCTGGATAACAGTTTTCAAGAGATCTCATCCTGCAGCCTAAATATTATTAACTTCCATCCTGCATTAGTAATGAACAAAGTTATTTTCTCTGACGTCCTAGTGGATGCTGGGAACTACGTAAGGACCATGGGGAATAGCGGCTCCGCAGGAGACTGGGCACAAAAGTAAAGCTTTAGGACTACCTGGTGTGCACTGGCTCCTCCCCCTATGACCCTCCTCCAAGCCTCAGTTAGATTTTTGTGCCCGGCCGAGAAGGGTGCACACTAGGGGCTCTCCTGAGCTTCTTAGTGAAAGTTTAGTTTTAGGTTTTTTATTTTCAGTGAGACCTGCTGGCAACAGGCTCACTGCATCGAGGGACTAAGGGGAGAAGAAGCGAACTCACCTGCGTGCAGAGTGGATTGGGCTTCTTAGGATACTGGACACCATTAGCTCCAGAGGGACCGAACACAGGCCCAGCCTCGGAGCTCGGTCCCAGAGCCGCGCCGCCGGCCCCCTTACAGAGCCAGAAGCAAGAAGAGGTCCGGAAAAATCGGCGGCAGAAGACATCAGTCTTCAACAAGGTAGCGCACAGCACGGCAGCTGTGCGCCATTGTTACTCAGGCACACTTCACACTTCGGTCACTGAGGGTGCAGGGCGCTAGGGGGGGGCGCCCTGAGCAGCAATGTAAACACCTTGGCTGGCATAAATACACCACATATAACCCCCAGGGCTATATGGATGTATTTTAACCCCTGCCAGAACTCACCAAAAAGCGGGAGAAAAGGCCGCCGAGAAGGGGGCGGAGCCTATCTCCTCAGCACACGGGCGCCATTTTCCATCACAGCTCCGCTGGAAGGACGTCTCCCTGACTCTCCCCTGCAGTCCTGCACTACAGAAAAGGGTAAAAAAGAGAGGGGGGCACTAATTTGGCGCAGTTTTGATACTAACAGCAGCTATAAAGGGAAAAGCACTTTTTATAGTGGTATTCCTGTCTATATATAGCGCCCTGGTGTGTGCTGGCATACTCTCCCTCTGTCTCCCCAAAGGGCTAGTGGGGTCCTGTCCTCTATCAGAGCATTCCCTGTGTGTGTGCGGTGTGTCGGTACGATTGTGTCGACATGTTTGAGGAGGAAAATGAGATGGAGGCGGAGCAGTTGCCTATTATAGAGTTGTCACCCCCTAGGGAGTCGACACCTGAGTGGATGAGCTTATGGAAGGAATTGCGTGACAGTGTCAGCTCTTTACGACAGACAGTTGACGACATGAGACAGCCGGCTATTCAGCTTGTGCCTGTCCAGGGGTCTTAAACGCCATCAGGGGCTTTAAAACGCCCGTTACCTCAAATGGCAGACACAGACACGGATACTGACTCCAGTGTCGATGATGAGGAGACAAACGTGACTTCCACTAGGGCCACACGTTACATGATTGAAGCAATGAAAAATGTATTGCATATCTCTGATAATACAAGTACCACTAAAAAGGGTATTATGTTTGGTGAGAAAAAACTGCCTGTAGTTTTTCCTGTATCCGAGGAATTAAATGAAGTGTGTGATGAGGCGTGGGTTTCCCCCGATAAAAAACTGATAATTCCTAAAAGGTTATTGGCATCGTACCCTTTCCCGCCAGAGGATAGGGCACGTTGGGAAACACCCCCTAGGGTGGATAAAGCGCTCACACGCTTGTCTAAACAGGTAGCACTACCCTCTCCTGATACGGCCGCCCTAAAGGAACCTGCCGATAGAAAGCTGGAGAATATCCTAAAATGTATATACACTCACACGGGTGTTATACTGCGACCAGCAATCGCCTCAGCCTGGATGTGCAGTGCGGGCCTGGCGTGGTCGGATTCCCTGACTGAAAATATTGATATCAGTATATTACTGACTATAGAGCATTTGAAGGATGCATTTCTATATATGCGTGATGCACAGAGGGATATTTGCCGACTGGCATCAAGAGTTAGCGCGCTGTCCATTTCTGCAAGAAGAGGTTTATGGAAGCGGCAGTGGTCAGGTGATGCGGATTCTAAAAGGCACATGGAAGTATTGCCTTATAAGGGGGAGGAGTTATTTGGGGTAGGTCTATCAGACCTGGTAGCCACGGCAACTGCTGGAAAATCCACATTTTTACCCCAGGTAGCTTCTCAACCTAAGAAGACGCCGTATTATCAGGCGCAGTCCTTTCGGCCCCATAAGGGCAAGCGGGCAAAAGGCGCCTCATTTCTGCCCCGTGGCAGAGGGAGAGGAAAAAGGCTGCAACAAACAGCCAGTTCCCAGGAACAAAAGCCCTCTCCCGCCTCCGCAAAGTCCTCAGCATGACGCTGGGGCTTTACAAGCGGACTCAGGCACGGTGGGGGCCCGTCTCAAGAAGTTCAGTGCGCAGTGGGCCCACTCGCAAGTGGACCCCTGGATCCTTCAGGTGGTATCTCAGGGGTACAAATTGGAATTCGAGACGTCTCCCCCTCGCCGTTTTCTAAAGTCTGCTTTACCGACGTCTCCCTCAGACAGGGAGGCAGTATTGGAAGCCATTCACAAGCTATATTCCCAGCAGGTGATAATCAAGGTACCCCTCCTACAACAGGGAAAAGGGGTACTATTCCACACTATTTGTGGTACCGAAGCCGGACGGCTCGGTGAGACCAATTTTAAACCTAAAATCCTTGAACACTTACATACAAAGGTTCAAATTCAAGATGGAGTCACTCAGAGCAGTGATTGCAAACCTGGAAGAAGGGGACTATATGGTGTCTCTGGACATCAAAGATGCTTACTTACATGTCCCAATTTACCCTTCTCACCAAGGGTACCTCAGGTTTGTGGTACAGAACTGTCACTATCAGTTTCAGACGCTGCCGTTTGGATTGTCCACGGCACCCCGGGTCTTTACCAAGGTAATGGCCGAAATGATTATACTCCTTCGAAGGAAGGGAGTTTTAGTTATCCCTTACTTGGATGATCTCCTGATAAGGGCAAGATCCAGGGAACAGTTGGAAGTCGGAGTAGCACTATCTCAGATAGTGCTGCGCCCGCACGGTTGGATTCTCAATATTCCAAAATCGCAGCTGATCCCGACGACACGACTTCTATTCCTAGGGATGATCCTGGACACAGTCCAGAAAAAGGTGTTTCTCCCGGAGGAGAAAGCCAGGGAGTTATCCGAACTAGTCAGAAATCTCCTAAAACCAGGCCAAGTCTCAGTGCATCAATGCACAAGGGTCCTGGGAAAGATGGTGGCTTCTTACGAAGCAATCCCATTCGGCAGATTCCACGCAAGAACCTTCCAGTGGGATCTGCTAGACAAATGGTCCGGGTCGCATCTCCAGATGCATCAGCGGATAATCTTGTCACCAAGGACAAGGTGTCTCTCCTGTGGTGGTTGCAGAGTGCTCATCTTCTAGAGGGCCGCAGATTCGGCATTCAGGACTGGGTCCTGGTGACCACGGATGCCAGCCTGAGAGGCTGGGGAGCAGTCACACAGGGAAGAAATTTCCAGGGCTTGTGGTCAAGCCTGGAGACATCACTTCACATAAATATCCTGGAGCTAAGGGCCATCTACAATGCTCTAAGCCTAGCAAGACCTCTGCTTCAAGGTCAGCCGGTGCTGATCCAGTCAGACAACATCACGGCAGTCGCCCACGTAAACAGACAGGGCGGCACAAGAAGCAGGAGGGCAATGGCAGAAGTTGCAAGGATTCTTCGCTGGGCGGAAAATCATGTGATAACACTGTCAGCAGTGTTCATTCCGGGAGTGGACAACTGGGAAGCAGACTTCCTCAGCAGACACGACCTCCACCCGGGAGAGTGGGGACTTCACCCAGAAGTCTTCCACATGATTGTGAACCGTTGGGAAAAACCAAAGGTGGACATGATGGCGTCCCGCCTCAAAAAAAAACTAGACAGGTATTGCGCCAGGTCAAGGGACCCTCAGGCAATAGCTGTGGACGCTCTGGTAACACCGTGGGTGTACCAGTCAGTGTATGTGTTCCCTCCTCTGCCTCTCATACCCAAGGTACTGAGAATCATAAGAAGGAGAGGAGTAAGGACTATACTCGTGGCTCCGGATTGGCCAAGAAGGACTTGGTACCCGGAACTTCAAGAGATGCTCACAGAGGACCCGTGGCCTCTACCTCTAAGACAGGACCTGCTCCAGCAGGGACCCTGTCTGTTCCAAGACTTACCACGGCTGCGTTTGACGGCATGGCGGTTGAACGCCGGATCCTGAAGGAAAAAGGCATTCCGGATGAAGTCATCCCTACCCTGATCAAAGCCAGGAAGGATGTAACCGTACAGCATTATCACCGTATTTGGCGTAAATATGTTGCGTGGTGCGAGGCCAGGAAGGCCCCTACAGAGGAATTTCAACTGGGTCGTTTCCTGCATTTCCTGCAAACAGGACTGTCTATGGGCCTAAAATTAGGGTCCATTAAGGTTCAAATTTCGGCCCTGTCGATTTTCTTCCAGAAAGAACTGGCTTCAGTTCCTGAAGTTCAGACGTTTGTCAAGGGGGTACTGCATATACAGCCTCCTTTTGTGCCTCCAGTGGCACCTTGGGATCTCAATGTAGTTTTGGGGTTCCTAAACTCACATTGGTTTGAACCACTCACCACTGTGGACTTAAAATATCTCACATGGAAAGTGGTAATGCTGTTGGCCCTGGCTTCTGCCAGGCGTGTCTCAGAATTGGCGGCTTTATCCTATAAAAACCCTTACCTAATTTTTCATACGGACAGGGCAGAATTGAGGACTCGTCCTCAATTTCTCCCTAAGGTGGTTTCAGCGTTTCACTTGAACCAGCCTATTGTGGTACCTGCGGCTACTAGGGACTTGGAGGACTCCAAGTTGTTGGACGTAGTCAGGGCCCTGAAAATATATGTTTCCAGGACGGCTGGAGTCAGAAAATCTGACTCGCTGTTTATCCTGTATGCACCCAACAAGCTGGGTGCTCCTGCTTCTAAGCAGACTATTGCTCGTTGGATTTGTAGTACAATTCAGCTTGCACATTCTGTGGCAGGCCTGCCACAGCCAAAATCTGTAAAAGCCCATTCCACAAGGAAGGTGGGCTCATCTTGGGCGGCTGCCCGAGGGGTCTCGGCTTTACAACTTTGCCGAGCAGCTACTTGGTCAGGGGCAAACACGTTTGCTAAATTCTACAAATTTGATACCCTGGCTGAGGAGGACCTGGAGTTCTCTCATTCAGTGCTGCAGAGTCATCCGCACTCTCCCGCCCGTTTGGGAGCTTTGGTATAATCCCCATGGTCCTTACGGAGTTCCCAGCATCCACTAGGACGTCAGAGAAAATAAGAATTTACTTACCGATAATTCTATTTCTCGTAGTCCGTAGTGGATGCTGGGCGCCCATCCCAAGTGCGGATTGTCTGCAATACTTGTATGTAGTTATTGCCTAACTAAGGGTTATTGTTGAGCCATCTGTTGAGAGGCTCAGTTATATTTCATACTGTTAACTGGGTATAGTATCACAAGTTATACGGTGTGATTGGTGTGGCTGGTATGAGTCTTACCCGGGATTCAAAATCCTTCCTTGTTGTGTCAGCTGTTACAAAAATCGGGTTATTATTGTTGTGAGCCATCTTTTCAGAGGCTCCTCTGTTATCATGCTGTTAACTGGGTTCAGATCACAGGTTGTACGGTGTGATTGGTGTGGCTGGTATGAGTCTTACCCGGGATTCAAAATCCTTCCTTATTGTGTACGCTCGTCCGGGCACAGTATCCTAACTGAGGCTTGGAGGAGGGTCATAGGGGGAGGAGCCACTGCACACCAGGTAGTCCTAAAGCTTTACTTTTGTGCCCAGTCTCCTGCGGAGCCGCTATTCCCCATGGTCCTTACGGAGTTCCCAGCATCCACTACGGACTACGAGAAATAGAATTATCGGTAAGTAAATTCTTATTATTGTAAATATTAAACTAGTAATGTAATCTGGACAAATACAGGACTCCTGAAATTCGTATAAATGGTAACATTTACAATCTGTAAAAATACTACAATGCACTGTGACCCTGCAAGGCAATTACTTTGTATACTGTACATCTAGTTGATGTTATGTTTAGAGAGGCCAATCCTGGAATCAGGATCAGCGGGATTCTGGGATTTAGGCCCCAAAACGGCCAGGCTTCAATCCCTGGATTGGGAGTTCCAATCCTGGGGATTGAGGGATCAGCACGTTGCCTGGCTTCCGGCTTCCCAGCACAGCGTGACGTGCAGTGAGAGGTCACGCTGCACCGTCAGCCGCCTCCGGAAGAGAGAAGATGTTTCCCACCCGCCTGCCCGCCCACGATATATGGTGAGTTATGTGGGTGGGGCGAGGGGGCAGCCACATAGGGAAAAGCCAATCTCGGGTATCCCGGGAATCCTGGGATTGACCCTTTCTCTGGCTGGGTCCACAGGATAACATTGGGATATTGTCGAGCGACAGCGAAAATGGCACCAACACGGTCACGAGCTTTCTGGCCTCCCAGGATGCATTGGGGCCTCCACTATATAGTCCCGCCCACTGAGTCAGTCAGATCAGTTTTCTCTGACGTCCTAGTGGATGCTGGGAACTCCGTAAGGACCATGGGGAATAGCGGCTCCGCAGGAGACTGGGCACAACTAAAGAAAGCTTTAGGTCACCTGGTGTGCACTGGCTCCTCCCACTATGACCATCCTCCAAGCCTCAGTTAGATTTTGTGCCCGGCCGAGGTTGGATGCACACTAGGGGCTCTCCTGAGCTTCTAGAAAATAAGAATTTACTCACCGGTAATTCTATTTCTCGTAGTCCGTAGTGGATGCTGGGAACTCCGTAAGGACCATGGGGAATAGCGGGCTCCAAAGGAGGCTGGGCACTCTAGAAAGATCTTAGACTACCTGGTGTGCACTGGCTCCTCCCACTATGACCCTCCTCCAAGCCTCAGTTAGGACACCGTGCCCGGACGAGCGTACACAATAAGGAAGGATTTTGAATCCCGGGTAAGACTCATACCAGCCACACCAATCACACCGTATAACTCGTGATATGAAACCCAGTTAACAGTATGAAACAACCGAGCCTCTCAACAGATGGCTCAACAATAACCCGATTTAGTTAACAATAACTACGTACAAGTATTGCAGATACACCGCACTTGGGACGGGCGCCCAGCATCCACTACGGACTACGAGAAATAGAATTACCGGTGAGTAAATTCTTATTTTCTCTGACGTCCTAGTGGATGCTGGGAACTCCGTAAGGACCATGGGGATTATACCAAAGCTCCCAAACGGGCGGGAGAGTGCGGATGACTCTGCAACACCGAATGAGAGAACTCCAGGTCCTCCTCAGCCAGGGTATCAAATTTATAGAATTTTGCAAACGTGTTTGCCCCTGACCAAGTAGCAGCTCGGCAAAGCTGTAAAGCCGAGACCCCTCGGGCAGCCGCCCAAGATGAGCCCACCTTCCTTGTGGAATGGGCATTGACAGATTTTGGCTGTGGCAGGCCTGCCACAGAATGTGCAAGCTGAATTGTACTACAAATCCAACGAGCAATAGTCTGCTTAGAAGCAGGAGCACCCAGCTTGTTGGGTGCATATAGGATAAACAGCGAGTCAGATTTTCTGACTCCAGCCGTCCTGGAAACATATATTTTCAGGGCCCTGACCACATCTAACAACTTGGAGTCCTCCAAGTCCCTAGTAGCCGCAGGCACCACAATAGGCTGGTTCAGGTGAAACGCTGACACCACCTTAGGGAGAAACTGGGAACGAGTCCTCAATTCTGCCCTATCCATATGGAAAATCAGATAAGGGCTTTTACAGGACAAAGCCGCCAATTTTGATACTCGCCTGGCCGAAGCCAAGGCCAATAACATGACCACCTTCCACGTGAGATATTTCAGATCCACGGTTTTTAGTGGTACAAACCAATGTGATTTTAAGAAACTCAACACCACGTTGAGATCCCAAGGTGCCACAGAGGGCACAAACGGGGGCTGAATATGCAGCACTCCCTTTACAAAAGTCTGAACTTCAGGTACTGAAGCTAGTTCTTTTTGAAAGAAAATCGACAGAGCCGAGATCTGTACCTTAATGGAGCCCAGTTTTAGGCCCATATTCACTCCTGCTTGCAGGAAATGCAGAAATCGACCTAGTTGAAATTCCTCTGTTGGGGCCTTTTCGGCCTCACACCATGCAACATACTTCCGCCATATGCGGTGATAATGATTTGCTGTAACCTCTTTCCTAGCTTTAATAAGCGTAGGAATGACTTCCTCCGGAATTCCCTTTTCCTTCAGGATCCGGCGTTCAACCGCCATGCCGTCAAACGCAGCCGCGGTAAGTTTTGGAACAGACAGGGCCCCTGCTGCCGCAGGTCCTGTCTGAGCGGCAGAGGCCATGGGTCCTCTGATATAATTTTTTGAAGTTCTGGGTACCAAGCTCTTCTTGGCCAATCCGGAACCACGAGTATCGTTCTTACTCCTCGCCTTCTTATTATTATTCTCAATACCTTTGGTATGAGGGGCAGAGGAGGGAACACATAAAACGACTGGTACACCCACGGTGTTACCAGAGCGTCCACAACTATCGCCTGAGGGTCCCTTGACCTGGCGCAATATTTTTATAGCTTTTTGTTGAGGCGGGACGCCATCATGTCCACCTGTGGCCTTTCCCAAAGGTGTACAATCCTTTGGAAGACTTCTGGATGAAGTCCCCACTCTCCCGGGTGGAGGTCGTGTCTGCTGAGAAGATCAGCTTCCCAGTTGTCCACTCCGGGAATGAACACTGTTGACAGTGCTAACACATGATTTTCCGTCCATCGGAGAATCCTTGTGGCTTTTGCCATCGCCATCCTGCTTCTTGTGTCGCCCTGTCGGTTTACATGGGCGACCGCCGTGATGTTGTCTGATTGGATCAGTACCGGCTGGTTTTGAAGCAGAGGCCTTGCCTGTGTAGAGAAGTCACCTGACTTGACCAAAGTCCTTGGAATTTTCTTCCCTGTGTGACTGCCCCCAGCCTCAAAGGCTGGCCTCCATGGTCACTAGGACCTAGTCCAGTATGTCGAACCTGCGGCCCTCCTTAAGATGGGCACTCTGCAGCCACCATTTTAGAGATACCCTGGTCCTTGGAGACAGGGTTATCAGCCGATGCATTTGAAGATGCGATCCGGACCACTTGTCCAACAGGTCCCACTGAAAAGTTCTTGCATGGAACCTGCCGAATGGGATTGCTTCGTAGGAAGCTACCCTTTTTCCCAGGATTCGCGTGCAATGATGCACCGATACCTGTTTTGGCTTCAGGAGGTCTCTGACTAGAGATGACAGCTCCTTGGCTTTCTCCTCCCGGAGAAACACTTATTTCTGGTCTGTGTCCAGAACCATCCCCAGGAACAGTAGACGTGTCATAGGAACCAGCTGTGACTTTGGACTGTTTAGAATCCAACTCTGCTGTTGTAGCACTTTCCAAAATAGTGCTACCCCGACTAGCAACTGCTCCTTGGACCTCGCCCTTATAAGGAGATTGTCCAAGTACGGGATAATTAAAACTCCCTTTTTTCGAAGGAGTATCATCATTTCGGCCATTACCCTGGTAAACACCCTCGGTGCCTTGTACAGTCCTGTCTGGACTTGGTAATGGTAATCCTGTACCACAAATCTGAGGTACTTCTGGCGAGGATGGTAAATGGGGACATGCAGGTAAGCATCCTTGATGTCCTGGGATACCATGTAATCCCCCTCGTCCAGGCTTGCAATAACCGCCCCGAGCGATTCCATCTTGAACTTGAATTTTTTTATGTATGTGTTCAAGGATTTTAATATAAATGGGTTACACCGAACCATGCGGTTTCGGTACCCCAACCCGTGTAGAATAGTAACCCCGTCCTTGTTGAAGTAGGGGCACTTGAGTATTACCTGTTGGGAATACTGCTTATTAATTGCCTTTAGTACAGCCTCCCTGCCGGAGGGAGTTGTCGGCAAGCCATAATCTAGGAAACGGCTGGGGGGAGATATCTCGAATTCCAGCTTGTACCCCTGACATACTTCTTGAAAGAAACAGGGATCCACCTGTGAACGAGCCCACTTATTGCTGAAATTTTTTTAGACGGCCCCCCACCGTACCTGGCTACACCTGTGGAGCCCCCGCGTCATGCTGTGGGCTCAGAGGAAGCGAGAGAAGAATTTTGAATCTGGGAGCAGGCTGACTGGTGCAGCTTTTTCCCTCTTCCCTTGTCTCTGTACAGAAGGGAAACGCCTTTGACCCGCTTGCTTTTCTGAAGCCGAAAGGACTGTACCTGATACAGTGCTTTCTTAGTCTGTGAGGAAACCTGAGGTAAAAATATTTCTTCCTAGCTGTGGCTGTGGATACGAGGTCCCAGAGACCATCCCCAAATAATTCCTCACCCTTATAAGGCAGAATCTTTTTAAAGTCAGCATCACCTGTCCCGTGACAGGTCTCTAATACCCTCCTGACAGAATGGACATTACATTCATTTTGGATGCCAGCCGGCAAAATATCCCTCTGTGCATCCCTCATATATAAGACGACGTCTTTAATATGTTCTCATGTTTGACAGGGTCACCGACCACGCTGCAGCAGCACGATCTGCAGGTCTCCGTCTAGTACCTGAGTGTGTAAATACAGACTTCAGGATATCCTCCTGTCTTTTATCAACAGGTACCTTCAAAGTGGCCGTTCCTAAAACGGCAGTGCCACCTTTTTTGACAACTGTGTGAGCGCCTTATCCACCCTAGGGGATATCTCCCAGCGTAACTTATCCTCCTGGCGGGAAAGGGTACGCCATCAGTAACTTTTTAGAAATTACCAGTTTCTAAACGGGGGAACCCACGCTTTTCACACACTTCATTTATTCATCTGATGGGGGAACAAAACACTGCCTGTTTTTTCTCCCCAAACCTAAAAACCCATTTTTAGAGGTGCTTGGGTTAATGTCAGAAATGTGTAACACATTTTTTATTGCCGGGATCAAGTCACGGATGTTCCTAGTGGATTGTGTATATGTCTCAACCTTGTCGACACTGGAGTCAGACTCCGTGTCGACATCTGTGTCTGCCATCTGAGAGAGCGGGCGTTTTTGAGCCCCTGATGGCCTTTGAGACGCCTGGGCAGGCGCGGGCTGAGAAGCCGGCTGTCCCACAGCTGTTACGTCATCCACCCTTTTATGTAAGGAGTTGACACTGTCGGTTAATACCTTTCACCTATCCATCCACTCTGGTGTCGGCCCCACAGGGGGCTACATCACATATATCGGCCTCTGCTCCGTCACCATATAAGCCTCCTCATTCAACATGTCGACACAGCCGTACCGACACACCACAGACACACAGGGAATGCTCTAAACGAGGACAGGACCCACAAAAGCCCTTTGGGGGGACAGAGTGAGAGTATGCAAGCACACACCAGAGCGCTATATAATGCAGGGACTAACTGAGTTATGTCCCCTATAGCTGCTTTTTTTATATATGTATACTGCGCCTAAATTAAATGCCCCCCCTCTCTTTTTTAACCCTTTTCTGTGTTGTAAACTGCAGGGGAGAGCTAGGGAGCTTCCCTCCATCGGAGCTGTGAGGGAAAATGGCGCCAGTGTGCTTGAGGGAGATAGCTCCGCCCCTTTTCCGCGGCCTATTCTCCCGCTTTTTTATGGAATCTGGCAGGGGTATTTACCTCATATATAGCCCCTGGGGCTATATATTGAGGTATTTTTGCCAGCCAAGGTGTTTTTATTGCTGCCTCAGGGCGCCCCCCCCCAGCGCCCTGCACCCTCAGTGACCGGAGTGTGAAGTGTGTGAGAGGAGCAATGGCGCACAGCTGCAGTGCTGTGCGCTACCTTGGTGAAGACTGAGTCTTCATGCCGCCGATTTTCCGGACCATCTTCTTGCTTCTGGCTCTGTAAGGGGGACGGCGGCGCGGCTCCGGGACCGAACACCAAGGACTGGGCCTGCGGTCGATCCCTCTGGAGCTAATGGTGTCCAGTAGCCTAAGAAGCCCAATCCGGCTGCAAGCAGGCGAGTTCGCTTCTTCTCCCCTTAGTCCCTCGCTGCAGTGAGCCTGTTGCCAGCAGGTCTCACTGAAAATAAAAAAACCTAAGTCTATTTCTTTCTAAGAGCTCAGGAGAGCCCCTAGTGTGCATCCAACCTCGGCCGGGCACGAAATCTAACTGAGGCTTGGAGGAGGGTCATAGTGGGAGGAGCCAGTGCACACCAGGTAGTCTAAGATCTTTCTAGAGTGCCCAGCCTCCTTCGGAGCCCGCTATTCCCCATGGTCCTTACGGAGTTCCCAGCATCCACTAGGACGTCAGAGAAAGAAAGTATAGAATTAGGTTTTTTATTTTCAGTGAGACCTGCTGGCAACAGGCTCACTGCAGCGAGGGACTAACCCAAGTACCACATAAAAGGGGTTTTATGTTTGGGGAGAAAAAGCAGGCAGTGTTTTGTTCCCCCATCAGATGAATGAATGAAGTGTGTGAAAAGCGTGGGTTCCCCCCGATAAGAAACTGGTAATTTCTAAAAAGTTACTGATGGCGTACCCTTTCCCGCCAGAGGATAAGTTACGCTGGGAGATATCCCCTAGGGTGGATAAGGCGCTCACACGGTTGTCAAAAAAGGTGGCACTGCCGTTTTAGGAACGGCCACTTTGAAGGTACCTGTTGATAAAAAGCAGGAGGCTATCCTGAAGTCTGTATTTACACACTCAGGTACTAGACTGAGACCTGCAGATCGTGCTGCTGCAGCGTGGTCGGTGACCCTGTCAAACATAAGAACATATTAAAGACGTCGTCTTATATATGAGGGATGCACAGAGGGATATTTTGCCGGCTGGCATCCAAAATGAATGTAATGTCCATTCTGTCAGGAGGGTATTAGAGACCTGTCACTGGACAGGTGATGCTGACTTTAAAATAGAGATTATGCCTTATAAGGGTGAGGAATTATTTGGGGATGGTCTCTGGGACCTCGTATCCACAGCAACAGCTGGGAAGAAATATTTTTACCTCAGGTTTCCTCACAGACTAAGAAAGCACTGTATTATCAGGTACAGTCCTTTCGGCTTCAGAAAAGCAAGCGGGTCAAAGGCGCTTCCTTTCTGTACAGAGACATGGGAAGAGGGAAAAAGCTGCACCAGTCAGCCTGTTCCCAGAATCAAAATTCTTCTCTCGCTTCCTCTGAGTCCACAGCATGACGCGGGGGCTCCACAGGTGTAGCCAGGTACGGTGGGGGGCCGTCTCAAAAATTTCAGCGATCAGTGGGCTCGCTCACAGGTGGATCCCTGTTTCATTCAAGTAGTATTTCAGGGGTACAAGCTGGAATTCGAGATGTCTTCCCCCCGCCGTTTCCTCAAATATGCCTTGCCGAAAACTCCCTCAGGCAGGGAGGCTGCGTTAGAGGCAATTAATAAGCTGTATTCCCAGCAGGTAATACTCAAGGTGCCCCTACTTCAACAAGGACGGGGTTACTATTCCACACGGTTTGGGGTACCGAAACCGCATGGTTCGGTGTGACCCATTTTATATTTAAAATCCTTGAACACATACATAAAAAAATTCAAGTTCAAGATGGAATCGCTCAGGGCGGTTATTGCAAGCCTGGACGAGGGGGATTACATGGGATCCCGGGACATCAAGGATGCTTACCTGCATGTCCCCATTTACCATCCTCGCCAGGAGTACCTCAGATTTGTGGTACAGGATTACCATTACCAAGTCAATTTCAGTGGGACCTGTCGGACAAGTGGTCCGGATCACATCTTCAGATGCATCGGCTGATAACCCTGTCTTCAAGGACCAGGGTATCTCTACTGTGGTGGCTGCAGAGTGCCCATCTTCAAGAGGGCCGCAGGTTCGGCATACAGGACTAGGTCCTAGTGACCATGGATGCCAGCCTTTGAGGCTGGGGGGCAGTCACACAGGGAAGAAACTTCCAGGGACTTTGGTCAAGTCAGGTGACTTCCCTACACATAAATATTCTGGAACTGAGGGCCATTTACAATGCCCTGAGTCAGGCAAGGCCTCTGCTTCAAAACCAGCCGGTACTGATCCAATCAGACAACATCACGGCAGTCGCCCATGTAAACCAACGGGGCGGCACAAGAAGCAGGATGGCGATGGCAGAAGCCACAAGGATTCTCCAATGGGCGGAAAATCATGTGTTAACACTGTCAGCAGTGTTCATTCCCGGAGTGGACGACTGGGAAGAAGATCTTCTCAGCAGACACGACCTCCACCCGGGAGAGTGGGGATTTCATCCAGAAGTCTTCCAAAGGATTGTACACCAACAGGTGGACATGATGGCGTCCCGCCTCAACAAAAAGCTATAAAAGATATTGCGCCAGGTCAAGGGACCCTCAGGCGATAGCTGTGGACGCTCTGGTAACACCGTGGGTGTACCAGTCGGTTTATGTGTTCCCCCCTCTGCCTCTCATACGAAAGGTACTGAGAATAATAGGAAGGCGAGGAGTAAGAACGATACTCGTGGTTCCGGATTGGCCAAGAAGAGCTTGGTACCCAGAACTTCAAGAAATTATATCAGAGGACCCATGGCCTCTGCCGCTCAGACAGGACCTGCGGCAGCAGGGGCCCTGTCTGTTCCAAGACTTACCGCGGCTACGTTTTGACGGCATGGCGGTTGAACGCCGGATCCTAAAGGAAAAGGGCATTCCGGAGGAAGTCATTCCTACGCTGATTCAAGCCAGGAAAGATGTAACTGCAAAACATTATCACCACATATGGCGAAAATATGTTGCTTGGTGTGAGGCCAAAAAAGGCCCCAACAGAGGAATTTCAACTAGGTCGATTTCTGCATTTCCTACAAGCAGGAGTGTCTATGGGCCTAAAATTAGGCTCCATTAAGGTACAGATCTCGGCTCTGTCGATTTTCTTCCAGAAAGAACTAGCTTCAGTACCTGAAGTTCAGACATTGTAAAAGGAGTGCTGCATATTCAGCCCCCGGTTGTGCCTCCAGTGGCACTTTGGGTTCTCAACGTGGTGTTGAGTTTCTTAAAATCACATTGGTGTGAGCCACTAAAAACCGTGGATCTAAAATATCTCACGCGGAAAGTGGTCATGTTATTGGCCTTGGCTTCGGCCAGGCGTGTATCAGAATTGGCGGCTTTGTCATATAAAAGTCCTTATCTGATTTTCCATATGGATAGGGCAGAATTGAGGACTCGTCCCCAGTTTCTCCCTAAGGTGGTATCAGCTTTTCACTTGAACCAACCTATTGTAGTGCCTGCGGCTACTAGGGACTTGGAGGATTCCAAGTTACTGGACGTAGTCAGGGCCTTGAAAAATTATGTTTCCAGGACGACTAGAGTCAGGAGAACTGACTCGCTGTTTATCCTGTATGCACCCAGCAAACTGGGTGCTCCTGCTTCTAAGCAGACTATTGCTCGCTGGATTTGTAGCACAATTCAGCTGGCGCATTCTGCGGCTGGACTACCGCAGCCAAAATCTGTAAAAGCCCATTCCACAAGGAAGGTGGGCTCATCTTGGGCAGCTGCCCGAGGGGTCTCGGCTTTCCAACTTTGCCGAGCTGCAACTTGGTCAGGGGCAAACACGTTTGCTAAATTCTACAAAATTGATACCCTGGCTGAGGAGGACCTGGAGTTCTCTCATTCGGTGCTGCAGAGTCATCCGCACTCTCCCGCCCGTTTGGGAGCTTTGGTATAATCCCCATGGTCCTTACGGAGTTCCCAGCATCCACTAGGACGTTAGAGAAAATAAGATTTTACTCACCGGTAAACCTATTTCTCGTAGTCCGTAGTGGATGCTGGGCGCCCATCCCAAGTGCGGATTGTCTGCAATACTTGTATATAGTTATTGCCTAACTAAAGGGTTATTGTTGAGCCATCTGTTGAGAGGCTCAGTTATATTCATACTGTTAACTGGGTATAGTATCACGAGTTATACGGTGTGATTGGTGTGGCTGGTATGAGTCTTACCCGGGATTCAAAATCCTTCCTTATTATGTCAGCTCGTCCGGGCACAGTGTCCTAACTGAGGCTTGGAGGAGGGTCATAGTGGGAGGAGCCAGTGCACACCAGGTGACCTAAAGCTTTCTTTAGTTGTGCCCAGTCTCCTGCGGAGCCGCTATTCCCCATGGTCCTTACGGAGTTCCCAGCATCCACTACGGACTACGAGAAATAGATTTACCGGTGAGCAAAATCTTATTTTTTGCTTGGTGCGGCAGGAAGTCGCATGGTCACAGGGCTGCTGAGAAAGCAGCCTCAAGTTTTCATTACTTTATTTTTATAGACTTACTGTTTTGGTTTTTGAGCGACTTCTCTTAACAGCGTTTTAAACGCATATTAGACAGAGTCGCTCCCAACAACTCCCCACCGGGTCGCAACAACGCTTACCTTCGCGGTACAGTGCTGTCTCGACGGGCGTCTGTGTCGGATGTTCTAGCAGGTCCAGCAGACGTTACCAGGCTGTGGCCGGAGCATGGGGAGACGGTGAGTCTATGGACTTCCTCTTACTAGAGGGGTCAGGACACAGCTACACTGATTTGGTGGAGACTGCAAACAGTGTGTTGATGCGCCAAACATCTCGAGTGTGACAGCGCTACGCTCTGGGGATCATAGGCGCCAGGACTAGGTGAGGCCGCGATCCTGGGAGTTTAAGTCAACAGGGGTTTTTTTAGACGCTCTCCTGGCCGTCCCTCCTCCGAGTTCATGGCCAGTTCCCGCGTGTCTCTCGTTTCATGAACTGAATGACCTCACTTCCGGTCAGACGCTACCATGAGGGTACTCGGTCGCAGCTTAGACGCTGCGGTTGTGTACACTGGATATAAACCCGCCCAGACCGAGTCGCAGGCCTTTAGCGTCGGCATGCACGTGGAGTCACTCAGCGTCCGTGTCCGTTGGTGAGCGTCCGTGTCCGTTATCAGTTACCAAAAGCGGCAGTGTACACCAGTAGCGTCTGAATCCACTCAGCGTCTTACGAGCGTCTTTGCTTGGATATGGAAGTGTGGTGAGTCTCCCTGTATCCCGCTCTCTGGAGGCAGGGTATACAGTACCAAAAATTCCTTCTACTTCTTAGTGTGCATTGTTAATTTTTAGTACCTATTGCATATGAGACCTGTATATTACTGTGTTTTCTGCATGTTATGTTGAAAAAAGAACCAGTTAAACAGAAGTACAATTTTCCTACTTATGTATAAGTTATTATGGAGGTTGTATTCTCATATGACAATGTCTAATGCTTTAACATGTGACTGACTGCTAGTATGCGTGCTGACTTTTCTGTGTAATGTCAGTCCTGTTCTGACCCTCAAATCAGGTGCACTGTGGTCAGATTGATTTCACCTCTATATACTGATTATAGGGTGTTTTTCAGTCACAAAATTGTGTAGTCAATATCAGAAAAAAATGTCTGTGAGCGGCAAAAGTGATGAGGAGAATTTGTCAAGCACTCCCATAGCCCTAACATGCTTATCTTGTAAGTCAGGGGTAATTGATATGAATCAATTGGTCACTTATGAGGGTTTGTGTGCAAACTGTTTCGCTTTTCAGCGAAGTAAAAAACAGGAGTTAGTTCAACCTCCAGTAGAGCCACCATGGAATATGTTCGCAAAGACTCTGTCTTCAATAGCGGACAGGTTAGCTCCAGTAACACCACCTCAAGGGTTAGGTTACACTATGAACCCATACATGCAGCTCCCTTCCTATGGTTTGGTTCCAGTAGCCTCTACAAGCAACCAAGGGGCAGGTAAGACTAAGACAGATACGTCTGTATGGCAGACTACACAAGAGGATACATCGGATGATGATGTGGAAACAATAGATTCAACTCCGTATGATGATCAGTCGCAGAGCTTTAGTTCAGATGATGTAGCTGAACTCATTAATACAGTAAAGGCTGTGCTTTCTCTGGAAGAACCAGCCAAGACAGCGTTAAAAGCAAAAGCACCTGTATTCAAACGAACAAAGTCAGTGAAAGCTGAATTTCCAGCGTCAGAGGAGTTGACGGAAATGATGGATGAGTCTTGGGCAGCGCCCGGTAAAAAGTATAAGATTCCTAGGAGATGGGATTCTTATTATCCATTTCCTGCTGGAGATTGTTCGAAGAGAGAAGTTCCTCCAAAAGTAGATGCACATGTTCTGCGACTCGTGCATAAATCTGCTTTGCCACTGTCATCTACCTCTTTGAATGATGTCACAGACAGGAGGGTAGAGAGCCTATTGAAAAATAGTTTTTCTCTTGTGGGTGCAGTGGTAAGACCTGCTATGGCTTCGGCCTGGGTAGCAAAGGCAATGGGCGAATGGATAGAGGAACTAGAGAATGACATCCCCTCTCCTACTAGGGAGCAAGAGGATCGTCTTTGCCGTTTAAGACAATCTGCCCAGTATTTAGAAGAAGCAGCCATTGATGTAGGCACTGTTGCTTCTAAAGCTTCAGCCTTGGCAGTAGTCGCTTGCAGAGCAGTCTGGCTACGGACCTGGAAGGCAGATGCGGAGTCCAAGAAGGAATTGGAAGCATTGCCTTTCGTGGGTAATATATTATTTGGAAAACCTTTATCGGATATCCTAGAGTCAGAGGCTGAATCGAAGAAGGTCAGATTTCCGGCTACCTATAACCCTAAGTCCAAGGGTTTAAAATTTCGCTCATTTCGCTGGCAAAGCAAAGCGAAAGGTAAAGAGGAGCCTAAACAACCCCAGTTTAAATCCAGGGGTAGGAAGCAGTGGGCTAACAAAAAGCCAGCTTCCAAACCTGAACAGAAACCCTCAGCCTGAAGAGACGGGCCTCTGCCTGGAGGATTCCAGGGTTGGGGGCCGACTCCTGCAATTTGCACACACATGGCAACAGTCAACAACAGATGCCTGGGTGCAGAAGGTAGTATCTCAGGGGTATGGGTTCCCATTCAGGAGGCAGCCTCCTCAAAGATTTTTTTGCACCAGCCCGTCTCGTATAGAGTCAAAGGCCAATGCCCTGCAAGATGCAGTCCAAAAATTACTGCAGTCAGGTGTGATTGTCCCAGTACCTCCATCACAAAAGGGACAGGGGTATTACTCCAATCTGTTTCTAATCCAGAAACCAAATGGGTCATATCGACCAATTCTAAATCTGAAGATGTTGTACAATTACATATGGATCCCGAAGTTCCACATGGAGACGTTACGCTCCATAATGTTGGCTATGGAACCGGGAGACTATATGGTATCTCTGGATGTACGGGATTCTTACCTACATGTGCCTATAGCACTATCACATCAGTGTTACCTCAGGTTTGCCATCCTCAAGGAACACTTCCAGTTCCAAGCTCTGCCCTTCGGGCTAGCTACAGCACCCAGGGTGTTTACCAAGATCATGGTGGTTATGGCAGCTTGTCTGCGCAAACAAGGGATAAGAATATTCCCATACCTAGACGACCTATTAATCTTAGCACAGTCGCAAGATTTACTGTTGAGCCATCTCCAACAGACGATAGTTTGTTTACAGAGACACGGGTGGCTCATAAATTGGGAGAAGTCGTCCCTGAATCCGTCACAGCGGATGGTTCATTTGGGAGCCATATTGGATTCAGACCTACAGAGAGTTCTCTTACCAGAGAAGAAAATAGTCAAGGTGCAGGTCATGGCTCAGGAAGCGTTGCAAGCCCAGACAATGTCAGTCCATGCAGCAATGCGACTGTTGGGTCTGATGGTATCAACGTTCGACATGGTGGAATATGCGCAATTCCACTCCAGACCGTTGCAGCATCTCATTTTGACGAAATGGAACGGAAATCATCAAACAATAAAGAAGCAGATGATAAAGATTCCAGTAAATGTAAAAAGGTCTCTAGCATGGTGGCTACAGACAGACCATTTAAACAAGGGGAGACCCTTTTGGATAAAAGAGTGGCAAGTCCTGACGACAGATGCCAGCCTACAAGGCTGGGGGGCGGTACTCGGAAGCCTATGGTTCCAGGGAAAATGGACCGCAAGGGAAAGTCGCCTGCCGATAAATCTGTTAGAAATAAGAGCCATTTACTTGGCCCTAGTTCAGGCAAAGGACAATCTACAAGGAAGACCAGTCCAGATCCGCTCAGACAATGCGACGGCAGTAGCATACCTCAATCATCAAGGACGAACGCACAGCAAGAGTCTGATGGAGGAAGTAACTCCCATTCTAAAATGGGCGGAACTCCATCTCCCAGCATTGTCAGCAGTATTTGTCCCGGGTGTACTAAATTGGGAAGCGGATTTTCTCAGTCGGCACACCATTCAGGAAACCGAATGGGCACTACACCCAGAAGTGTTTCAGACACTGGTGAACAGATGGGGTCTACCGGAGATAGACCTTATGGCGTCTCGTCTAAACAACAAAGTCCCGAGGTACGGATCAAGAACAAGGGACCCAGGAGCGATCCTGGTAGACGCACTGTCGGTAGAATGGAGGTTTCGGCTGGCATATCTGTTCCCTCCAATATCTCTGTTACCAAGAGTAGTGAGAAAGGTAAAACAGGCAAAAGGAGCAATCATTCTAATAGCTCCAGCTTGGCCAAGAAGGCATTGGTACACAGATCTGTTGAGAATGTCCGTGGAAGCACCGATACTGCTCCCGCAACGTCCAGATCTGTTAATGCAGGGTCCTTGTTGTCACAGTCATCTGGATCGCCTGTCTTTGACGGCGTGGCTGTTGAAACCTCTATCTTAGAGGCTAAAGGATTTTCGAAGCAGGTAATACAAACCATGCTTAGAGCAAGAAAGCCTTCTTCGGCCCGTCTATATCATAGAATATGGCAAGCCTATATTCATTGGTGTTCTGGAAAAAATTACAATCCGAGATCTTTTAAAGTAGCTAGAATTTTGGATTTCCTGCAGGCAGGATTGGATAAAGGGTTGAAGGTTGCTTCCTTGAGGGTGCAAGTCTCAGCGTTGACTGTATGGTTTCAGCAGAAGATTGCTGACCTACAGGATGTACGTACATTTTTCCAAGGAGTAGTACATATTCAACCTCCATTTGTTCCTCCTGCAGCTCCCTGGGATTTGAATTTAGTTCTTAAATTTCTCCAGGGTCCTTTGTTTGAGAGAGCGGATCTTAAGTGGTTAACGGTTAAAGTTCTTTTTTTACTGGCAATGGCGTCAGCCAGAAGAGTGTCAGATTTAGGAGCATTATCATGTAAGTCTCCTTTCCTAAGTTTTTTTCCAGACAGAGCAGTTCTCAGAACGAGATCTAGTTATCTTCCAAAGGTGGTGTCAAAGTTTCACCTGAATGAAGAGATTGTAGTCCCAGCTTTTCAGGTATCGGGACTATCTGCGGGAGAAGCGTCACTGGACGTGGTCCGGGCTTTAAAAATCTACATAGATCGTACTAGTGCCATCAGGAAAACAGATTCCCTCTTCATCCTCTACGGATTCCATAGGAGAGGTTGGCTTGCTAGTAAACAGACGCTGGCGAGATGGCTCCGAATGGTAATATCAGAAGCTTATTCTCATGCAGATCTCCCTATTCCGGCTAATGTCTCTGCACACTCTACACGTAAGGTAGGTCCTTCTTGGGCAGCACAACAGGGTGCATCAGCAGAACAGATATGTAGGGCAGCCACATGGGCTTCCATAAACACATTCATCAGACATTATGCCTTGGATACTTTTGCCTCTCATGACGCAGACTTCGGGCGAAAGGTCCTCCTGTGCAATCAGGAGCGTCCCCACCACTAAAATGGCTTTGGGAATCCCAATGTTATCCTGTGGATAATCCTGTGGACCCAGCCAGAGAAATAAACGTTATGGTAAGAATTTACCGTTGATAACGTGATTTCTCTTATGTCCACAGGTATCCACAGGGATCCCACCCTGACGCATCTGATTTGAGGATCTAGACAAACACTAAAAACCTCTTCCTTCTTGTATGGAAGGGTGTGCATGTGTGTTTTTATCGCCTGTACAGGTCTCTACCTAATGTTCCTGCCTAAAATCGCTGTGGAAAGAACTGATCTGACTGAGTCAGTGGGCGGGACTATATAGTGGAGGCCCCAATGCATCCTGGGAGGCCAGAAAGCTCGTGACCGTGTTGGTGCCATTTTCGCTGTCGCTCGACAATATCCCAATGTTATCCTGTGGATACCTGTGGACATAAGAGAAATCACGTTATCAACGGTAAGTTCTTACCATAACGTTTATTTTTTCAATCCCGATACCTGGGATTGAAAAAATGGCCCGGGATTGGCCTCCCTAGTTATGTGAAAGCTCTATACAGGCATCCCTTACACAATCCCCTCTCATACGTGGTACAGGCCACAAGTATCCTTCATTCTGCACAATTACTGGGATGCAGTTAAAATGCCGACTGTCAGGATCCCGGCATTCAGGATACCGTCGCGAAATCCCGACAGCAGACAGTTCCACCAGCCGGAATCCAGGGCACCAGGGCTATTCCCACTCGTGGGTGTCCACGAAACCCATAGAATGCGAGCCCGCAAAGGGACTCTTAGTGCTCGCCCTGCTGCCTGCATTTTTGCGGGCGGAATTCTGCTGTCGGGATATTGACAGTTATTCTCCTGACCGACGGTCACATAACTTCATCCCCATGCACGCATCATCTAAACAGTGTAGAGCGAGCCTGGAGGCAGCTTGGGTAGAACAAGGCAGGCACCAGCATGTCAGGTGACAGGGATGAGACGTGCAGATGCAGCCATGTCCCCAATGGGGGGTGTGATGCGCAGAGCGCATACACAATGTCCTGACTTTCTCTTACCAAATGTTGGGAGGTATGGATATATCATACTCGCCAACTAGGTGTATTAATAAGAATTGAAAGTACTTATATTTAATAAACGTGTAGATCCCTCAGGCACATTCAGTCTGTGTACACATTGTAGAGATCAGCTTTAGAATTCTGTTTGTAGCTGTTATGGTGCCCATACACTTGTGCGATTGCCTTCAACGCGATATCGACCCCGATTTCCCTTGAAGCTCACCTTGAGACAAATCTCATCGAAAGTGCATTTTTACTGCATTCGATGCGCATACAATCCTGAGATTTATCTCATGCCCCTTACGACCGGAAATCGGGTGGTATCGCATGATCGAATTTGAGCGCATCTCATGCTGACCAAAAGCACACCAGATTTATCTGCCAGATTAAGAAAAATTTAAATAGAGGGCTGGCCTATCTGGGGGATATATAAACAAGTAGCCATTTTATAGGTTGTGCACTTCTGTTTGCTCTGTGGCTAGAGAAGTTTGGTTTATACCTGCTGCTTGTTCCACATTGCTAGCTACCGTGCACTGCTTTGTGCTGCTTGCAGTACAAAGTGTTTCTATTCTATACTGCTGTGTGTGTGTATGTGTAGAGATGGATTCTACTCGCTATCAGGCTCTCATGTGCTACTCTGTGCTGAAGGTGAGGGGAGACAGGGAGAGGACCCAGCAAAGGCGGAGGGAGAGATCTTGCTGGACCAAGGAGTGGCTGCTTAAGCGGCCTACTCGCTCCTACATGCCCCTCCTGGATGAGATCAGGGACAAAAACCCGGATGACTACCGCAACTTCCTGCGCATGAATGACAACACCTTCCAGGAGTTGCTGCGTCTGGTGACCCCCCTCATACAGAAGCGGGATACCAAATGGCGGGTTCCTATCCCTGCTGAGGAGAGGCTCGTGGCTACCCTGTGGTTCCTTGCTACTGGACAGTGGTTTGAGGACCTGAAGTATGGGACCCATATCTCTGCGCAGGCTTTGGGACACATCATACCTGAAACCTGCAAGGCTATTATCAAAGTGCTTCAGTATAAGTACTGCAAGGTAAGAAAATGACACCACACATTGCTTGTCGTGTAACAAAATGTTTTATTTCGCAAACTGAAATTTCGTAGAAAAAATATATGCTTTTTATTTCAAGACATAATTGTATATGCAGCCAACATGGCTGAACTTTTTCAAACAGTATAAAGTTTTCATTATGCATCATTACATTTGTAACATGATAAAAAAATTAGTGATGAGCGGATTCGGTTTTACTCGGTTCTCAAAACCGAATCTTATTGGCTCACTGATGTCACGTGTTTTGGATAGCCAATAAGATTCGGTTTTGAGAACCGAGTAAAACCGAGTAAAACCGAATCCGCTCATCACTAAAAAAAATGCTATATATAGCAACAAATGTGGTGCATTTTGATATTACACCATTGAGTGGCACCGCAGCCAGGGGCACAAAGCACACATGCAACTTGGGGTAGGAAGATGGTTCCACGGTTCCATCAACCTGCACCAAGTTGCATGTGTGCATTGTGCCCCTGGTAGCGGTGCCACTCAACACCGTAGTATCAAAATGCACCACATCTGTTGCTATATATATCAAGGTCAGCATTTCCATTTGAGAAACATAAAAAAATGCCTATACCTTTTTTTTTTAAATATGCAGCCAACATGCCTGAACTTTTTCAAACAGTATAAAGTTTTCATGATGAAGCACATGAAATTGCTTTGAAAACATATGTGCTTTTTATTTCAAGACATAATTGTATATGTGGCCAACATGGCTAAACGTCAGCAAATAGTATAAAGTTTTCATAATGTACCACATGTGCATCATTACATGTATGAAATGGAAAAAAAATGCTATATATAACAACTAATGTGGTGCATTTTGATACTACAACGTTGAGTGGCACCGCAGCCAGGGGCACAATGCACACATGCAACTTGGGGTAGGAAGATGGCTCCCCGATTCCATCAACCTGCACCAAGTTGCATGTGTGCATTGTGCCTCTGGCTGCGGTGCCACTCAACGCCGTAGTATCAAAATTCACCACATCTGTTGCAATCCTATCCGTTTGATAGATAGACAGTCAATAGATAGACACCATATATTAGACAGACATTAGGTCGACAGGGCCAAAAGGTCGACATGAAAAAGGTCGACAGGTCAAAAGGTCGACATGGTCAAAAGGTCGACATGAAAATGGTCGACATAAAAAAGATAGACAAATGTTTTTTTTTAAATGTAACATGTTTTTGGATTATTTCATACTTTCTCTATCCATGTCGGCATAGAGTTGGTTATAAACCTTGTGGCGAGCGCAGCGAGCCACCGTGCCCGAAGCGTGGCGAGCGAAGCCTTTCTACAATTGGGGGTCCCAGATGACAAAACTATCCACACAAACCACAAAAATGCAAAAAACATGGTGTCTACCTTTTTCACGTCGACCTTTTGACCCTGTCGACCTTTTGACTTGTCGACCTTTTCCATGTCGACCTTTTGACCCTGTCGACCTAATGTCCATCTAACATATGGTGTCTATCTATTGACTGTCTAACTAGACACTATCTATCTTTCATACCGGAACCTGTTGCAATATATAAGTGCAGTATGATATACAGTGTTTTTTTGAGTGGCAGTGCTTTCAGGGGCACAATGCACACATGCAGGTAGGCCCGGTTTCAGGCTCCCCGGCACCATCAACTGGACCCAAGCTGCATGTGTGCATTGTCCACCTGAAAGCGGCGCCACTAAAACGCAGTATATCATAGTGCACCAGATCTATCACAGTATATACCAGGGCAGCAGGAATGTTATATATACCAACAGATATGGTGCATTCTGATACTGCGGTGTTGAGTGGCACTGCAGCCAGGGGCACAATGCACACATGCAGCTTGGGGCAGGAAGATTGGTCCCCGGTACCATCAACCTGTCCCTAGCAGCATGTGTGCATTATCCGCCTGAAAGCGTTGACACTCACCGTAGTATCAGACTGCACCACATCTGTTGGTATGTATAACAAGGGCACCATTAATTGAGACTCACCCTACATTTGAAAGAGACTTGTCTCCTCCTCCTCCTCCTTCTCTTGTACCCCCTGTGACATCAAGGAGGTCAGAATTGCGGCGGAGACGGTGGATGTGTTGCTGCCTTGGGAAGGGTAGCTGGTTTGAGGAGGAGATTGGAAATTGGGGGAAGGGTGGGTGGATGGGGTGAGGGTTGACGAAAACGGGGAGGGTGGCTGGTTTGATGAGGATGGAAAGTGGAGAAAGGGTAGTTGGATTGGGCCTGCAGTTGCTGATAACCGGAATGGTAGCTGGGATGGGGAGTAGTAGATGTAGGGTAGGTGGGTGGTGGTGGTGAACTGAAGGTCAATGGGAGATGAGGAGCAGGTGCTTGAGGTTCTGGCCCATGAACGTTCCACTCTGGTGTCAGTTGCCCTGAGAGTGTTTGGTACAAAACCTGCGACACCAGGCGCTGGCACTCTACTTGCTGCTGCGCAGAAACCTTCCGCATAGTTTTGCTCACATATGATGCAAAGTCGTCAAACTCATCCGGTTTACGTAGCAGCTGTGAACGGGCCTCCACTAGTAGAGGGTCTTCTACAAATTTTGTTTTCCGTGGCTTCCTCTTGCCAGTAGGTCGCTGCGGAGAGGTTGGTTCCTCTGGGGAGGTGTTGATGAGGGCAGGGGTACGGCTGAGGTCTTCTTCAGATGTCTGTAGGGTAAAGAGAAACATAGTGGATAGTCAAACCTTTTTTTTTCTTTTACAGTTCCCTATAAGCGTGGCAGAATGGCAAGCTATTGCAAAGGACTTTGACAGGCGCTGGAGTTACCCAAACTGTGCTGGTGCAATAGACGGGAAACATGTGCGCATCACCAAACCCACCAATAGCGGGTCGGACTACTTCAATTATAAAGACTACTTTAGTATTGTTCTTATGGCGGTGGTCAATGCAAGCTATTAGTTTATTTTCCTGGATGTTGGGAAAAATGGTCGTTGCTCGGATGGTGGATCGTTGAAAAATATGCGCTTCTATGATAGGCTCACCACCAACTCCATTCATCTGCCGCCTGTGGAGCAAACAAAGAATGGCCTGGGATTTGTGTTCGTGGCAGATGAGGCCTTCGCACAGCACAAACACATAATGAAGCCCTACCCGCAAAGAGTCCTGTACCACAATAGGCGCATTTTTAACTACCGCCTTTTTAGGGCCCACAGGGTTGTTGAGAATGCATTTGGCATTCTCAGCAACCGGTTCAGGATCTTCCACAACCCCATTAACATGAGGCTGGACAAAATTGACTGTGTAGTAACAGCATGTTGTATACTACACAACATGCTCTGTCGCAAGGCCACGAGGCAAATGCCTTTGCTGCCAGCAGATCCGGAAGATCCCAACTAGCCAGTGGTGACAGTGCCGATTTGCTCGGTGGGACCACCTGCAGCAACTATACGTGGCACTGCAAGGGCAAGAGAGGTCAGGGAAAAATATAATGCCTTCTTCAGTGGGGAAGGAGCTGTGGCATGGCAGGAGGAATAAATTAGGTAAAAACCATTTAAAAAGCAACTTACCACTTCGGCCTCCTCCACGTCCAGACTTCCCTCCTCGAACTCTGCCATCCCCACCAGGGACTCCTTAGCTGACCTTTTCTCCAGGAGGAAGTTGAGATCTTTGTAGTACCACAGCTGCGGCACATACACCTTGTGTGCACCGGCCCCTGACCTCTTGGACTCCTCCACTTTGCGATTTTCTTTCACAAAGACTGTCCGTAGATTGTCGATCTTCTTTCGGACCCAGGCTACCGAGGCAGCAGAGAAGGTGGGCTTGGAGTACTCCACCATGCGGGTATAAGCAGCCTCCCTCTTCTGCTTGTTGCTGTAGTCTGGTGAGGACGTCAGCCACAGACACTCGCGGTACAGGCCGATGAAGCCGGAAAGAAAATCGCAGTTCTCATAGGACATCTGCAGAATGCAAAAATAGGAAAATTAAAAAACATGAAAAAAGTTCCATTATTCTGGTTAAATAAAGTTTGTTTTCTAGTTACTGGTGTGAGTTATCTGAAATATGTAGTGAGAATACATTGGTGTGCAGGGTGCAGCAGCATAACGGTGGGATGTGGGTTGCAGTGGTGCTGTATAATGGCGTTTAGGGCGCGGCCGCATAAGGCTTGCAGTAGTGCAGCATTTTGCGCAGGGGTGCCAGTATAATGGTGGGTGCAGCATAATGGTGGGCAGTGGTGGTAAAACAGCATAAAAGTCATTGGTGGTCAGTGGTGCAGTATAATGGCGTTTAGGGCGTGGCCCCGCATGGGGCTTGCAGTAGTGCAGCATTTTGGGCAGGGGTGCCAGTATAATGGTGGGTGCAGCATAATGGTGAGCAGTGGTGGTAAAACAGCATAAAAGTCATTGGTGGTCAGTGGTGCAGTATAATGGCATTTAGGGCGTGGCCCCGCATGAGGCTTGCAGTAGTGCAGCATTTTGGACAGGGGGGCCAGTATAATCGTGGGTAGAGCAGCATAATGATGGGCAGTGGTGGTAAAAAGAATAGTAGTCATTGGTGGCCAGTGGTATAGCCTGCCTACCTTGTCTGGTGTTTGGGAGCTCAGCAGCGTGCTTGCAGCCTCCTCCCCAGTCATGTGCGCAGTGAGGGGAAGAGGAGTGTCCAGGAAGTCGGCTCCTGTCTTCACATATCGCACATCGCGGTGTGATACATCGAAAGTGGTAAAAAACAGCATGCGATCACGCGCGATTCGTTAAATATTAAGTGCAGCACATACTATCTTGAGACACGAGATTCGACTGGCGTGCCCGCGCATCGCGTCGAAAGGTACCTAAAATGTGCATACAATCCCCCGATTTCTCTCACAGATCCAGTCGAAATCGAAGGCTAGTACCGATTATCTCACAAGTGTATGGGCACCATTACTCTTGTAGAATACCAAACAATTAAAACATAGAAAAACCAGTAAACGATCATGGGGCCCTATTTCAGAGTTGATCGCAGCAGCTAATTTGTTAGCAGTTGGGCAAAACCATGTGCACTGCAGGGGGGGGGGGGCAGATATAACATGTGCAGAAAGAGTTGGATTTGGATGGGGTGTGTTCAAACTGAAATCAAAATTGCAGTGTAAATATAAAGCAGCCAGTATTTACTCTGCACAGAAACAAAATAACCCACCCAAATCTAACTCTCTGCACATGTTATATCCAGTGCCAGATTAAGGTCCATATGGGCCTGGAGCTGAAATTTAGGAAGGGCCTATTGTGTGCCTCGGCAGGAGGTGTGACAAGCGATGCGGTGGTGTGACTAGTGATGTGGGGGTGTGATCAGTGTGGTGTGGGTGTGGTCTAAATAGGGGGTGTGGCCTATGCCATGTGAGTGACACAGTCACCACTTACTGACAGACACTACTTACTGACACACACACACACACACACACACACACACAACACAAAGCTTACTGACACAATCACCACTTACTGACAGACACTATTTACTAACACACACACTCACAACACAAAACTTACCGACACAGAGACACTTACTGATAGATATTACTTACTGACACACACGCACAACACAGATAAACTTACTGACACAGACATTACATACTGACACACACAACACAATACTTATACCGCTCTCCCATCACAATGCCGGGTTCCACCTGGGAATTGGAAATGGGTCCATTCCTGGGTGGGACCCGGCATTTGACCCTACACACCGCCAACCCGACCCGGCAATTTACCGGTTCGGGTTGCCATCTGTGGGCAGAGATGTAGTCGGCATCAGGTGCAGAGGCGGTGCTGGGAGATGAGATCATCCCTATGCAGTGAATGGGTCCCGGGTTGCATCGACCTGGGTGACCCGTTCACACTGCACCGGACCTGGTATTTAACCCGAGAATAACCCTTCTTTATTCCCGGGTTGAATTACTGGGTCAGGCAATCCAGAATTCGCCCATGACCCCTTTCACAACACACATCGGAACGTGTCGACCCAGCAATATACCCAGTCTATACCAGGTTATTTTTGCAGTGTGAAAGGGGTATTACTGACACAGACACCCACCACTTACTGACAGACACTACTTACTGACACACACACACACAGTACAAAACCTACTGACAAACACTACTTACTGACACACACAAAACTTACTGACACAGACACCATGCAAAATGTACTGACACAAACACTACTTACTGACAGACACTTCTTACTGACACCTGTGGTGCACACAGCATTTTTTTCTCAGTGGTACTGTGCCTGCGTGCCGTGGGCGTGATCACATGTCATTAAGGGATGTAACCATGTGACACTAGGTGAAGTGGTTATATATTATGTGAATCCATGGCACAGAAACCCCCTGTCCCTGCGGACTACAGAGACAAGGACAGCAGGATGTGACACTTGTTATAGAATAAAAAATATTATATATAAGATGTGTACCCAGCACTCATCCTGTTATGATGTGAATATTTGCTCCAGTGCCCTCCTTCGGTTTTTCAAGCTGTGGACAGAGTACAATGAGGCAGCACTCCCGAGTCTTGCTGGTGCATTAAGATTCATTTAGTAAGATTCTGGATCAATAAATCTTACTGCACCAGCAAAACTTGGTAGTGCCGCCTCATTGTACTTGTGGGGAGGGGTCCCGACCATTAGAGTTACTCACCCGGGTGTAGTGTGAGTTGCCGGCGGCCGGGTCCCCGGCGGCCAGCATACCGGCGCCGGGATCCAGACTGCCGGCTTCCCGGCAGCAAAGTGAGCGCAAATGAGCCCCTTGCGGGCTCAGTGGCGCGCGTAAGCGCCACGCTATCCTCCCTCCAGGGGGTTCATGGACCCCCAAAAGGGAGAAAAGGTGTCGGTATGCCGGTTGTCAGGATTCCGGCGCCGGTATACTGTGCGCTGGGATCCCAACAACTGGTATACTGAATACCACCCACACACCGGTGGCCCGGCACCCCATCGTCACTTTTTCTCTGCCAGACTGCCAGGTGCGGGATGGTGATGACATCACCTTCATGCTCCCAGCAGTCCTTTTCCTGGAAAAGGAAGAAGGTGCTGGCGGCGCCTCCGAGCAAGATCTAGGAGCTTGGTGGTGGTGTTTTACAGTGTGGCGGGGGTATGGCGTACTGGCGGACACATTCTTAATGGTACGCCATACCGGAGCGTACTGCCACATTTGCAGGACTGACTGACACACACAAACAACGCAAAACATACTGACACACACGGCACAACACAAAACTTACACAGACACACACACACACAAAATGCAAAACTTACTGACACAGACACAATGTAAAACTTACTGACACTACTTACTGACACACACAAACGCAAACGCAAAACCTACTGACACTGACACTACTTACTGACAGACACTACTTACTTAGCGACACACACACACATCCCCCCCTTCAAAACTTACTGACATAGACACCACTTACATAGGAGACCTCGGGGCCTGGTGTGGGCTGCTACTCACATGGTTTGCATGCCCCCTCAGCTCTGACATCCAGGGACCCAGCTCTCCTAAAAGACAGCAGCCTCCTGTCAAGACCCTTCCCCTCTTTCAATGTTATTGTTGGGAAGCTGCAGCAGGAAAGGTATGCTGCAGCAAAAACATTTACGTTTTGATGGACAAGGGGGCGGGGCTTCTGATGGGTTCAGGGCGGAGCCTCTGAGATATCTCCGAGGTTCCGCCCCATGCCCATCCAAAGCCCCGCCCCCTCGCCCATCAAAACATAATTGCTTTTGCTGCAGCATACCTTTCCTGCTGCAGCTTTCCAACAGTAACATTTCTCATGAAAGAGGGGCAGGGTCTTGACAGGAGGCTGCTGTCTCGTAACTATTTACGTGGCTCCGCCCCCTTGCCCGTCCCAAGACCCGTCCCAAGCCCCGCCCCTTGCAACACAAAGCGGTCAGGACACAGGCTGACCAGTTTGGGGTGGGGGTGAATGGGCAGCCGGAGGTGAGTGAGCTGATGTATGTGCTGACAGGAAAAAACATTTTTCCTGGCAGCACTGGCTACTGCCTGCACTGCAGGGAGGTCTGTGGGCCTATTTTCAATGGGGGGCTTGGAGCTGCAGCTCCATCCGCCCCATTGTTAATCCGGCCATGGTTATATCTGCCACGCCTGCAGTGCACATGGTTTTGCCCAACTGCTAATAAATTTGCTTCTGCGATCAACTCTGAATTACCCCCATAGTGCAATACAGTATATTAGTCTCTCGTATCACACACCCTCACCACGCACAAGAAGAAAACTTTGAGTGAATATGCAGCAGAAATCCCAGCAGCAAAGTGTGTTGGGGTAGCACAGCATAATATTTATTTAGAACTTTTGTAACACTCCCATTTATTTTTCTACTAATATTACTCTTTTGAGTATTTTACTAACACCCTTATTTCTGTATCACTTTCTAACACATAGCTCCTGCTTCTTTCTTATTAACACATATTAACACTTTAGTATTTCAATGGTGTGCTGCCCTGGGGTGGATGGGCCTGAGTCAGCTTTGTGGGGTCTGCACCCTGGACTTAGTATTAGGGACCTCCAGCAACAGAGATGCCGTGAAGTGGCCTGGAGGCTTATCATATTTTTTGCAAAATATATGTAACCAAGATCTCTAAAGTTTCTGTTATCGAATAGTGTACAGGTCTTGTTACTAATAGCGCTTAGGGTGCGTGGGAAAAACCCTTTTGTTTTTTCAAGTTTGTGGATAAAGAAGGAAAAGATTTCCCAATGCCAAAACACACCAACACTTTCTCTATTTTTTTTTGTCCCCCTACAGTTATTATGCATAGATTGATTAGGTTTTACACTGGCCTATTAAGGGTCCTTTTCCACAATACTATTCCCAATATACTGCAGAAATGGATAAAACAAATCTAGTGCATAACCCTTTATAGAAAAACAGTTGTTTTTAAGAGGATGCACTTACATACAGAAAAATATCAATTCCACATATACCCCTCACAACATAGAGTGGCACTCAGGAGCCTAATTTCTGTCAACCAGATAGAGGAGCGTAACCAGCACATCAAAGTTCAGGCAAATCTCCAGATGATTGTTCTGAATTTACAGATGTTTTTGATGTCAACTCTTCGTGGGTAGCAGCACAAAAATCGGTGTTCAATGACGCATTTCAACTCTTTAACAGTCTTTTCCAGGATGTATTGAATTGAAAGTGTATGTAGGTCACATGAGGCTATTAGGAGTTAAAGGCAGGAAGATATGGCTCCCCCAGGAAAGGACTTGCTAAAGCTTTGATGGGCAACCTGATATATTTCAAGAACCACATATTACTCTTACTTTCAAGAATGAAAAATTGTGCCAACATCATTCATACAAAAATGCCCATCAAATGCCACTCAAACCTCCAATTGCCACAAAATGTGCCCAGATCTACTCAAAAAATCCAATGAGGCCTCCTCGCATGCCCAGACATACCACTGAGACCTGTTCAAATGGGCCGGGTATGATATGGCGGCTGGTTAGAAGACCAACCACGGCCTAAACCTAACCCTCCCTTTCCCGGAGCCTAAACCTCCCTCTGCGCCGGCATTCCGAGCAGTGTTGGGATTCCTGCCGGGATCCCGTTCAAATGCCAGTCTAAATTAACCAAATAACCCTCAAACCTCCCCACATCACCCCGACCTTGTCATATGCCCCTCAGACCACTATACATGCTTGTCAGGCCACCCTACATACCTTTCAGACAATTGTTCATACCATCAGACCCCCAAATGCCCATCAGCCCTCTTTATTTATCCAAAAGATCTCCCCCCACCTACCAATTAGATCACCTCCACGTGCCTGTAACTCCTCTCCCTTTAACTTATTTGTACTAGTTCGACTGGATAGTGCTTTTCCTCATGCGTGCTGAGTCATTCTCTCATCTGGTATGATACGTGACCTCCCTGTATTGTTTTCTGGTATGCTCAGGGCCAGCGCTACCATTAGGCAGCTTTAGGCAGCTGCCTATGGGCGCCGGCACTTGGAGGGCGGTGCGATGTACAAAAAAAAAAGTAAGGCAGCAGCTCTCTGCTCACCATGTGGGAGGCTGTTCCCTCTTCCCCTGCTGCATCGCTCGCTCCCATCCTCCTCCCACCCGCCCTGATGATTGGGGGCGGCACCTTCACGCAGGGAGAAAAGGAAAGTACTTCTTCAACAAACAGCAAGTTGATCGGTCCGCCCCCGCAGCGTGATCTGACAGGCAGTGTCTGTTCGAACGGCAGAAGGTTGGACAGGAGGAGAGGGTCAGAGGGCCAGGCACATATGTGCAGCAAGCAGGCGGCTGGGATTAGGGACCAGGCTGAGCTGCTGCTGGTCGGGGCTGCACAGGAGAGTGCTCTCTGTCAGCCGGCTGCACTGAGAGGCCGGGCTGACTGGTGAGGGTGGGCAGCAGGTGGAGCTGACTTAGCTGAGAGGGGAGCCAGATTTTTTATTTTTGAGACGGAGACAGCAGTGTCTTCGTCTCTGTAAAAGCCGCGACCGCGACCGCGGAGCTCGCCCCAGCAGCAGACACTGACAGCATAGCTGTCTACATAATGTTCAGGGGGAGCTGCTGACCACTCGTCATCTGTGGCAGAGATTGCTACAGCCATTCACATCACGTGAACAACCAGCATGGAGCACCAGAGCAAAGCCCCTAAAGCACTGTGTTGGTTCCTGAGGTGGTTGGGAAGAAACAGGACAAGTGAGTAGCTGTCTTTACCAGTAGAACATTACCAACGCTAGTTGTCTGCCTCATGCTTCTAATAATGTTCTATTTCACGGTTTACCTTCCGGGCGGGATGTTTAACATACATCGCTACCCCTCGCCGCCCCTCACAGCAATGCTAATCGCATATGTACTAACATATGCGATTAGCATCACAATGCGGTGACGGAGACCTCCCACGATACATGTGAGGTGGTGTGCGGGGGAAGGGGGGGGGGGTCTCCATCACCTCCCTGGGCTCTCACACTCCTCACCTGCCGGGACGCAGGCAGCAGGCTGTCCCCGGCGCCTCCTCCTCCTCCATGCAGCCGGAAGGACCAACGGCTGGGTTGCTAGGGGGAGGAGTTTGACTTCTGGTGCCAGGATTCTTTAACAGAGGTATGCCGGGGGGGGGGGAGGGGGCCGGTGTCAGCGGCGAGGGGCGGGATTTAGTACATATGAAAATGCGGTAAAACCCTCCGAAAATGGGGGTTTTACCGCATTTTTCCCTTTAGTTCATCCCGGCCAATAACCTAAGTTTCTTTTATTGACCTTTATATGTTAGAATAGTGTGTGTTTGTATGTGCATTTATGTGTGTGTAAATATGTATATTATATATCAAGAATGTTATAAAAATGCATTCACATAAGTGCTTGGCTTTTTTCAAAACTTAAAAGTATTTGGTTTATTGTCTGTTATACTGTATATGTCAAACAATTTTAGTATAGTTGCTTGCCCTCCCACATCTGCACTATAAAGTGAATCGGGAGTCTCCCGCTGCCACAGAAAGTTTAAGCCCCCAGATTCCCCTCTGCCCCGTCAGGAATCTGGACTGGGCATATTGTTTCAAGATTGTCTGTAGCTACATTGCCACATGATCAATTAGCACAATTTTGTGCGTGTGTATGTATGTGTATTTATATATATATATATGTATATATATATATATTATTATTATTATTATTATTATTATATATTGTTTTTTTTTTTTTGGGGGGGGGAGGTGCTGAAGATTTGCCTAGGGTTCTGAGAAACCTTGCACCGACCCTGGGTATGCTTCATCATGAATCAGGGAAGTGGGTGCCATCCTGGAGACTAAAGGGGCCTACACACGGTGCGATTCTGCCTAAAGGCCGATTTTTGGCTTTGCGATTTCCTTTGAACTCCCTGGAGCCCAGAACAACCAGTATTGACTATACACACAGTGCAATTTTGGCTATGTACAATTTTGACTATACTAGAAACTAGATTGTACACTTTGTAGTCATAATTGACCTGCCAGCACAGTCTAATTTCTCTTACGTCCTAGGGGATACTGGGAATCCATTTAGTACCATGGGGTATAGACGGGTCCACTAGGAGCCATGGACACTATAGAAGTTTGATTGTGTGTGCTGGCTCCTCCTTCTATGTCCCTCCTACCAGACTCAGTTTAGAAAATGTGCCCGGAGGAGCCGGTCACGTCTCTGGAAGCTCCTGAAGAGTTTTCAACATTTATTTTTCAAGTTTGTTATTTTCAGGCAGGACTGGTTGGCACCAGCCTGTCTGCTTCGTGGGATTTACGGGGGGGATAACGGCCTAACCCCACTAAGGGTTAATGGTCCCGTTACCCGCTGACAGGAAGCTAGATCCTGAGGGAACTATTTGCAAGCCCCACCACGGCGAGCGTACATTCCCGCATCATGCCGCCACCCCTAACAGCCAGAAAAATTAAGAGTAGTGAGTACTAAGCTGGCATCCCGGTTAGCGGGTCGCTGGCCATTATTGCGGCATGAGGGTACTTAGAGACGCTCGGCTTCTACACGGGGCGGACTGAGTCTTCTGACTAAGTACACTGTAGTTTACACAGTACCTAGACTGGCACCACAGCCATAAAAGGGGAATGTCTCCATTTTCTGCACAAAGACACATCAGCCAGTATAAAGAAGAGCTGGAAGAACGTGCGCCATTGAAGGGGCGGGGCTTCACTATGAGCGGATCCAGCAGCTCACCAGCGCCATTTTCCCTACTGCAGCTGACACAGATGCTGACTGACAGGGATGCGCAGCTCCTCCGGCAAGCCTCCAGTTTACCTCAGCGGTACCAGGGGGTTATAGCACGGGGAGCGGTTTCTAGTGTACTAAGTCCCTAATCTAGGTACTTAGTCTGTGACCCGGCTAAGCTTGGCATTAGCAATAAGGGTGGCGTGTGCTGGTTCCATACTCTTTCTGTCTCTCTGGAAAGGCTCTTTGTGGGTTAATTGTGCTTTTAACCTTTTCCTGTGTGTGTGCTGTCAATACTGCAGTATGTCAGGCAGTGTGTGTTTCATGTAAGGCACAGTGTTCCTCTTCTCCAGGGGGTTCACTAGTGTGTACTCACTGAAGTATCCCTTCCCAGGCTAGTGGGGCAGAACCAGCATGGCTGGACTCCATTAGGGGAATGATTTCCACAATTTCTACAAAATTATCTAGAAATGAGAAAGACGCAATACTTAAGGCAGTCTATGGGGTATATTCAATAAGAGTTGGATCCATTCCGACATGCAGTTGTCGGAATGGACCCGACAACCCCTATTCAAAGAGCAGCCAAATCCGATCGGTCGGATTTGTCCGTTCCCTGTGTCTTGTCCTGCCGCTGCTGCCAGCGGCTGCCGGGTGACCTGACAGCAGCGGCATGGGGAACAGTGAGCGGCGGCCGGCGTGGGGAACAGTGTGGCAACCAGCGGGGGAGCTGAGATCGGCGGCCGGAGCTGGCAGCAGGGGTGATGGCGGCGGGGGATGCACTGCAGGGAGAGAGGTGCCTGGCTGGGTGATGGCCGTCAAGGTACCTCTCATCCCCGTAGCCCGCCGCCCCACTCCCCATCTCCTCGCCTCAATCCGACTTGTTTTCAAGTCAGATTGAGGTTGTCAGAAAGGGGTCCAAAACCTGTTGGATTTGGCCCCTTTTCCGACAGCAGCAGGCGGATCGGCTGGTATTCCGCCGATCCACCTGCTTTCCGACAGCATTACGACAAGTCGGGTTTCCCGACTTGTTGGAAAAAAATTGCCCGTATTAAGTAGGTCGGAAACCCCTTCCGACCTATTCCAGTTGGAAACTGCCGTCTTTCTGACATGAGGGAAGTTTCCGACTCTTATTGAATACACCCCTATGGAAGAGTTGATGAAAAAGGACTCAGTACCCAGACCAGCGTCTCAGTCCTCTACCAATTGTCCGCAAAAACGTACCTTGGCCCATTTCCTGCATTCTGACTCTGATAATGAAGGGTCAGAAATGGAGGAAGGTGGGGTGGATACAGAGGTTGGGGAGGGCACTCTGTCACGGGGTGTAGAGGCTCTCATAGATGCTATCAGAGAAGTTCTAAATATCCCTGACAAGGTGACAGAGGAAAGTGAGGAATCTTACTTTAATATTAAGAAAAAATCCTCAGCCACTTTTCCTGTCAGAGGAACTAAATACCCTGTTTGAAGAACCGTGGGTAATCCAGATAAGAAATTTCAAATTACCAGGTGGTTGTTATCATCTTTTCCTTTTTCTCCTGAGGGTAGGAAAAAATGGGAAAATCCACCGATAGTGGATGCGTCAGTCTCCAGGCTCTCACGTAAAATTGTACTACCTGTGCCTGGTGCAGCCTCCCTAAAAGATTCGGCTGATCGCATGATTGAGACTACACTCAAATCTTTGTATACTGCTGCCGGGGTGGCCCAGAGACCCACTATAGCATGTGGGTGGATTACCAGAGCCATTGCTAAATGGTCAAATAATTTAATTGAGGGGTTAGACACCTTACCTCAAGAGGAAATTATTTTGCTCCTGCAATATATACAAGACACTGCGAACTTTATGGTGGAAGCCATAAAGGAAATAGGTTTGCTTAATGCACGCACTACAGCTGTGGCAGTGTCGGCACGCAGAGGATTATGGCTATGTCAGTGGACTGCTGACGTGGACTCCAGGAAAGGAGTTGAAGGCCTACCTTTCACAGGAGAGGCCTAATTTTTCAAGATGAACTCGACAAATGGATCTCCCGAACTACTGTAGGTAAGTCCACATACCTACCTTATGCAGCTCCGCCAGTAAGGAAGGCCTACTCAGGACCTCCTCTACAGTCCTTTCGTACTGCCAAGTTTAGGGGCAAGGCCAGAGGTTCTTCTACCGCTGCCCAAGGGGCTAGAGATAAACCACGCAAACCAGCGACTGCTGGTTCACAGAAACAGGGCTCAGGCTCTGCTCCCTCAAACCCTTCCGCTTGACGGTGGACCATGATGTGGGAGCCCGGCTAAAATTCTTCAGTCACATCTAGACAGGCTCGTGCCAGGATCCCTAGGTCATAGACCTAATATCCCAGGGCTACAGACTGGAGTTCCAGGGTCTCCCACCTCACAGATTCTTCAAATCAGGCTTACCAGTTTCACAAGAGGCGAGAGTAAATTTACACGACACCATTCAAAAACTGTTACAGACCCAGATCATTATTCCAGTTCCACCTCATCTACACAACAAAGGTTACTATTCCAGCTGTTTGTAGTACCGAAGCCGGACGGTTCGTTAAGACCGATTCTGAACCTCAAGTCATTGAACCCATACTTACGTGTGTTCAAATTCAAGATGGAGTCCTTGAGAGCGGTAACCTCAGGCCTGGAGGAGGGGGAATTCCTAGCGCCTTTGGATGTCAAGGATGTGTACCTTCACATTCCGATCTGGCCGCCTCATCAGGCTTATCTATGGTTTGCACTGCAGGACTGCCACTACCTGTTTCAGGTCCTGCCATTTGGTCTCACCACGGCACCGATTGTGTTCACCAAAGTGATGGCGGAGATGATGATGTTGCTTCGCAGACAGGGAGTGAACATAGTTCCGTACTTGGACGATCTTCTGATAAAGGCACCGTCCAGGAAACAGCTGTTGGAGAGCATTGCCCTTTCAACCAGGCTACTCCTGGATCATGGGTAGATTCTGAACCTGCCAAAATCTCACCTAGAACCAACGCAGAGGCTTCAGTTCCTGGGAATGATACTGGACACAGAGTCTCAGAAAGTATTTCTTCCCTTGGAAAAGGCAATAGAAATCCAGTCGATAGTTCGGGCCGTCTTAAAGCCGACCCGAATCTCAGTGCATCTCTGTATACGCCTTCTGGGGAAGATGGTGGCTTCTTGCGAAGCAATTCAGTATGGAAGGTTTCATGCGAGGCCTTTCCAGCTGGATCTGTTGGACAAGTGGTCTGGATCGCATCTTCACATGCATCAGAGGATTCGTCTGTCACCAAAAGCCAGGATCTCCCTCCTATGGTGGTTACAGACTTCTCACCTAGTCGAGGGTCGAAGGTTCGGGATTCAGAATTGGATTCTGCTAACCACAGACGCAAGCCTCAGAGGTTGGGGAGCAGTCACCCAGGGGGTGCAGTTTCAGGGAAGATGGTCAAGTCAGGAAGTCGTCCTTCCAATAAACATCCTGGAACTCAGGGCTATCTACAACGCCCTTCTGCAGGCCTCATCTCTTCTTCAGAATCAGGCCATTCAGGTCCAGTCGGACAATGTGACGGCGGTAATGTACATAAACCGACAGGGCGGAATGAAAAGCAGAGCCTTTCTGTCAGAGGTATCAAGAATTCTCCTCTGGGCAGAAAAACACGCTGTGGCATTGTCGGCGATCTTCATTCCAGGAGTATACAACTGGGAAGCAGACTTCCTGAGCAGACACAATCTGCACCCGGGGTAATGGGACCAGAGGTGTTCCGGTGGTTGACACGTCGGTGGGGGTATCCACAAATCGACATGATGGCCTCTCGACTCAACAACAAGCGGTATTGTTCCAGGTCGAATGACCCACAGGCAGTGGCAGTGGACCCCCTGACAACTCCGTGCGTCTGCCAGCTGGTGTACTTGTTTCCTCCCGTTCCTCTGATCCCAAGAATTCTAAAAAGAATAAAAAGGGAAAAGGTTCAAGCAATCATCATTGCTCTGGACTGGCCACAAAGGGCCTGGTATGCGGATCTTCTCAAGATGCTCATTGAAGATCCATGGCCCCTACCTCTTCAAGAGGATCTTCTGCAACAGGGCCCGTTCGTCTATCAAGACTTACCACGGCTATGCTTAATGGCATGGAAGTTGAACGTCTGATTCTAGCCAGGAAAGGGATTCCTGATAAGGTCATCCCGACTATGATCCAAGCCAGAAAGGGGGTAACGTCTAAACATTACCATCGTATTTGGAAGAAATATGTCTCTTGGTGTGAGAGCAGACAATATTCTATGGTGGAATTTCATCTGGGACGTTTCCTGCTTTTTCTGCAGTAGGGAGTGGATGTGGGCCTACGCCTATGACCCATAAATGTTCAGATTTCGGCCTTGTCTATATTCTTTCAGAAACAATTGGCTTCTCTCCCTGAGGTCCAGACGTTCTTGAAGGGTGTTCTGCACATCCAACCTCCCTTTGTGCCTGCCACGGCACCTTGGGATCTCAATGTGGTTCTGCAATTCCTCCAATCGGACTGGTTTGAACCGTTACAGGAGGTAGACGTAAGGTATCTTACGTGGAAGACTGTCACACTGTTGGCCTTGGCTTCAGCAAGATGTGTGTCGGAGCTGGGGGCGTTGTCTCATAAGAGCCCCAACTTAATTTTCCATAAGGACAGAGCTGAACTCAGGACTCGTCAGTAATTTCAACCTATTGTGGTTTCGGCTGTTATGGACGCCTTGACTACTTCAAAGTCTTTGGATGTCGTAAGGGCTTTAAAGGTCCATGTGAAGAGAACAGCTTGTCACAGAAAATCGGACTCGCTGTTCGTTCTGTATGATCCCAATAAAATTGGGTGTCCTGCTTCAAAGCAGTCCATTGCTCGCTGGATCAGGCTCACTATCCAGCATGCTTATTCCACGGCAAGTTTGCCGGTTCCGAAATCTGTTCCAGCCCACTCTACTAGGTCGGTGGGTTCCTCTCGGGCGGCTGCCCAGGGTGTCTCGGCTTTACAGCTCTGCCCAGCAGCTACTTGGTCGGGATCAAACATGTTTGCTAAGTTTTACAAGTTCAATACCTTGGCCTCTGAGGAACTTCAGTTTGGTCAATCTGTTTTGCAGGAACCTCAGCACTCTCCCACACGGTTTGGGAGCTTTGGTACTTCCCCATGGTACTAAATGGATTCCCAGTATCCCCTAGGACGTAAGAAAAAATAGGATTTTAATTTCCTATCGGTAAATCCTTCTCTCGTAGTCCATAGGGGATACTGGGCGCCCGCCCTGTGCTTCGTTCTTCCTGCGCTGTTACTTGGTTAAGTAATGTTGTTTGGTTCAGCTGTTGCTGTCCCTGTTTCCAAGTTTGGTTATCATGGCTTTCCTCTTGTTCTGGTTGTGCTGGTTTGAATTCTCACCACTTTCCTTTTCTATATCCTTCTCTCAAAGTATGTCCATCTCCTCAGGCACAGTTTCCTAGACTGAGTCTGGTAGGAGGGGCATAGAGAGAGGAGCCAGCACACACAATCAAACCTCTATAGTGCCCATAGCTCCTAGTGGACCCATCTAAACCCCATAGTACTAAATGGATTCCCAGTATCCCCTATGGACTACGAGAAAATAATTTACCGGTAGGTAATTAAAATCCTATTTTTTCTTGCAATACCGACCCCGCGGGAACATGCATCGATCAACTACCGATATGGACTATATAGTCCATATCAATAGAAAGCATAGTACATTGTTTTCTACTGATATGGACTATATAGTCCATATCTGTAGTTCATATCACACCTTGTGTATGCGGCTTGGTTCACTCTTCTTGTGTGGATCAGAACCTGAAATGTGAAAGTCTCCCTGACGATCCAGTAGAGTAGGTAAATATAGCACTGAGTAGATTTTGTAAATTGCCTTGTCTAACATTTGGACATTCTAGTAGGGTATAAAAGTCATGTCTTCCCTCCTTCCCATTTTCAAAACATGCCCTGTTGTATTTCCAAAGGCATAAAACAATATGGCACTATGTATATAATAAAATACAGAGGCACAACTTTCATCAAATATGAAGGTATGTGCAGAGAAAAAGAAAAAAATGTGGAGGATGCGCAACCTCAAATGATAAAATGTATTATTCTGACTAAAAAAGAAAACATATTTGGCACATCTATTGATAACAGCAGCGGTACAGTAAGTTGCATGTAATAACAATGTACTGTATGCATATCTCCGAAAATGGGTGGGGTGGGGGGCCTGGAACACACACCCTATCACCAAAGATATCAAGAGGTGCTATCACGCTGAAGCTCCTAATACTATGCTGGAGGAAGAGAAATACAGATACACACTCCTAGCACCAAGAACAATGATAGTAAGAATAATTTAAATAAACCCCCACAATTAACATGGAGTATAAGTGTAGTTCTTAGCACACATTTGCGCAAATATGCGGGCCCATGTACCGCGAGCAGGTGACTTCCTCACATGGGTCCCTAACATCCGTAACACTATCACATTATCTAAATTTATCCAGGACTTACTTCTAAATAGTGCCCTTTTCTCTTACGTCCTAGAGGATGCTGGGGACTCCGTAAGGACCATGGGGGATAGACGGGCTCCGCAGGAGACATGGGCACTAAGAAAGAACTTTAGGTATGGGTGTGCACTGGCTCCTCCCTCTATGCCCCTCCTCCAGACCTCAGTTTATTACTGTGCCCAGAGGAGACTGGGTGCATTACAGGGAGCTCTACTGAGTTTTCCTGAAAAGAAAGTATTTGTTAGGTTTTTTATTTTCAGGGAGCCTGCTGGCAACAGACTCCCTGCAGCGAGGGACTGAGGGGAGAGAAACAGACCTACTTTAAAATGTTAGGCTCTATTTCTTAGGCTACTGGACACCATTAGCTCCAGAGGGAACGGAACGCAGGTCTCACCCCGCAGTTCGTCCCAGAGCCGCGCCATCGTCCTCCTTGCAGAGCCAGAAGACAGAAGCCGGGTGAGTATGTGAAGAAAGAAGACTTCAAAGGCAGCAGAAGACTTCAGATCTTCACTGAGGTAACGCACAGCGGTAGTGCTGTGCGCCATTGCTCCCACACAGCACACACAAACGGCAGTCACTGTAAGGGTGCAGGGCACAGGGGGGGGAAGGGGGGCCTGGGCAGCAATATGGACCTCCAAAGGTGGCAATAAACTTATATAAAGGCTGGGCACTGTATATAAGAGAGATCCCCCGCCATATTTTGAATTTTTAAGCGGGACCGAAGCCCGCCGCTGAGGGGGCAGAGCTTTTTCCTCAGCACTCACCAGCGCCATTTTCTCCACAGCACACTGTTGAGAGGAAGCTCCCCGGACTCTCCCCTGCTTACACGGTGAAGGAGGGTATGAAAGAAGGAAGGGGGGGGGGGGGGGGCACATAATTTGGCGCAAATAGATAATTACAGCGCTACCTGGGTAAACATATAGTGTGTTTTTTCCTGGGTCATTAGCGCTGGGTGTGTGCTGGCATACTCTCTCTCTGTCTCTCCAAAGGGCCTTTGTGGGGGAACTGTCTTCAGATAAGAGGTTTCCCTGAGTGTGTGGTGTGTCGGTACGTGTGTGTCGGCATGTCCGAGGTAGAAGGCTTTCCTAGTGAGGAGGTGGAGCAAATGAATGTGGTGTCTCCGTCGGCAACGCCGACACCTGACTGGGTGGATATGTGGAATGTTTTAAGTGCTAATGTAAATTTATTGCACAAAAGGTTGGACAAAGCTGAGTCCAGGAATTATGCAGAGAGTCAGGCCCTGCTTCCCTCTATGTCGCAGGGACCCTCGGGGTCTCAAAAGCACCCACTATCCCAAATAGTAGACACTAATACCGACACGGATTCTGACTCCAGTGTCGACTACGATGATGCAAAGTTACAGCCAAAATTGGCTAAAAGTATTCAATATATGATTATTGCAATAAAGGATGTTTTGCATATCACAGAGGAACCCCCTGTCCCTGACACGAGGGTACACATGTATAGGGAAAAGAAACCGGAGGTAACCTTTACCCCTTCTCATGAGCTGAACGAGTTATTCGAAAAGGCTTGGGAATCTCCAGACAAGAAACTGCAGATTCCCAAAAGGATTCTTGTGGCGTATCCTTTCCCGACTAAGGACAGGATACGGTGGGAATCCTCCCCGAGGGTAGACAAAGCGTTGACACGCTTATCCAAAAAGGTTTCACTGCCATCCCAAGATACGGCTACCCTCAGGGATCCTGCTGATCGCAAGCAGGAGGCTACATTAAAGTCCATTTACACACACTCTGGTACCTTACTCAGACCGGCGATAGCGTCGGCTTGGGTTTGTAGCGCTGTAGCAGCGTGGACAGATACCTTATCTGCGGAATTGGATACCCTGGATAAGGATACCATTTTATTAACCCTGGGTCATATTAAAGATGCTGCCTTATATATGAGGGATGCTCAAAGAGACATTGGCCTACTGGGTTCTAGAGTCATCGCTATGTCGATTTCTGCTAGACGAGTCCTATGGACCCGGCAATGGACAGGTGATGCCGACTCAAAGAGGCATATGGAGGTTTTACCTTACAGGGGTGAGGAATTGTTTGGGGAAGGTCTCTCGGACCTGGTCTCCACTGCTACGGCAGGTAAATCAAATTTTTTGCCTTATATTCCTTCACAGCCTAAGAAAGCGCCACATTATCAAATGCAGTCCTTTCGGTCACATAAAAACAAGAGGGCACAAGGATCGTCCTGTCTTGCCAGAGGTAAGATCAGAGGGAAAAAGCTGCCATCCACAGCTAGTTCCCAGGCCTCCCCGACCTCTACAAAATCCACTGCATGACGCTGGAGCGCCGCTGAGGGAGTCCGCCCCAGTGGGGGCACGTCTTCGACTTTTCAGCCACATCTGGGTTCACTCACAGGTGGATCCCTGGGCAATAGAGATTGTGTCCCAGGGTTACAAGCTGGAATTTGAAGAGGTGCCTCCTCGCCGGTTTTTCAAATCGGCCTTACCAGCTTCTCCCCCAGAAAGGGAGATAGTCTTAAATGTAATTCAAAAATTGTGTCTTCAACAGGTGGTGATCGAAGTTCCCCTGCTTCAACAAGGGAGGGGGTATTACTCAACCCTATTTGTAGTCCCAAAACCGGATGGTTCGGTCAGACCCATTTTAAATTTAAAATCCTTGAACCTATACTTGAAAAGGTTCAAGTTCAAGATGGAATCGCTCAGAGTGGTCATCGCCAGCCTAGAAGGGGGGGATTTTATGGTGTCCCTGGACATAAAGGATGCATACCTTCATGTTCCCATATATCCACCTCATCAGGCGTACCTGAGATTTGCGGTACAGGATTGTCCTTACCAATTTCAGACGTTGCCGTTTGGACTTTCCACGGACCCGAGGATTTTCACCAAGGCAATGGCGGAAATGATGGTGCTCCTGCGCAAGCAGGGGGTCACAATTATCCCATACTTGGACGATCTCCTAATAATAGCAAGATCACGAGAGCAGTTGTTGAACAGCGTGTCACTTTCACTGGAGGTGTTACAGCAACACGGATGGATTCTCAATATCCCGAAGTCACAATTAGTTCCTACGACCCGTTTGACCTTCTTAAGCATGATTCTGGATACGGACCAGAAAAGGGTTTATCGTCCGATAGAAATGGCCCAGGAACTCATGACTCTGGTCAGGGACCTATTGAAGCCAAAACAGGTGTTGGTGCATCACTGCACTCGAGTCCTGGGAAAGATGGTGGCATCTTACGAGGCCATTCCTTTCGGCAGGTTCCATGCGAGGACCTTCCAATGGGACCTACTGGACAAGTGGTCCTGGTCACATCTACAGATTCATCAGTTGATCACCCTGTCCCCCAGGGCCAGGGTATCTCTCCTGTGGTGGCTGCAGAGTACTCACCTTCTGGAGGGTCGCAGATTCGGCATTCAGGACTAGGTTCTGGTGACCACGGACGCGAGCCTCTGAGGTTGGGGAGCAGTCACACAGGGAAGACACTTCCAAGGTCTTTGGTCAAGTCAAGAGACTTGTCTCCACATCAACGTCCTGGAACTAAGGGCCATATACAACGCCCTTCGTCAAGTGGAGACTTTGCTTCGCGACCTACCGGTTCTGATCCAGTCAGACAACATCACCGCAGTAGCTCATGTAAACCGCCAAGGCGGCACAAGGAGCAGAGTGGCTATGGCGGAAGCCACCAGGATTCTTCGCTGGGCGGAAAATCATGTAGGCACACTGTCAGCAGTGTTCATTCCGGGAGTGGACAACTGGGAAGCAGACTTCCTCAGCAGTCACGATCTACATCCAGGAGAGTGGGGACTTCATCAGGAAGTCTTCGCACAGATTGCAAGTCAGTGGGGCCTGCCCCAGATAGACATGATGGCGTCCCGCCTAAACAAAAAACTACAGAAGTATTGCGCCAGGTCAAGAGACCCTCAGGCGGTGGCAGTGGACGCCCTAGTGACACCTTGGGTGTTCCAGTCGGTCTATGTGTTTCCTCCTCTTCCTCTCATCCCCAAGGTGTTGAGAATAATAAGAAAAAGAGGAGTACAGACAATTCTCATTGTTCCAGATTGGCCACGAAGGGCCTGGTATCCGGATCTGCAGGAAATGCTCATGGAAGATCTGTGGCCTCTTCCTCTAAGACAGGACCTGCTACAACAGGGGCCCTGTCTGTTCCAAGACTTACCGCGGCTGCGTTTGACGGCATGGCGGTTGAACGCAGGATCCTAGCGTAAAAGGGCATTCCGGATGAGGTAATTCCTACTCTGATAAAGGCTAGGAAGGACGTGATAGCTAAACATTATCACCGTATATGGCGAAAGTATGTTTCTTGGTGTGAGGCCAGGAATGCTTCTACGGAGGATTTCCATCAGGGCCGTTTTCTTCACTTCCTACAAACTAGAGTGAATTTGGGCCTAAAATTAGGCTCCATTAAGGTTCAGATTTCGGCCCTATCCATTTTCTTTCAGAAAGAATTAGCTTCTCTCCCAGAAGTACAGACTTTTGTGAATGGAGTGCTGCATATTCAGCCTCCTTTTGTACCTCCGGTGGCACCTTGAGACCTTAACGTGGTGTTGAGTTTCCTTAAGTCGCACTGTTTGAACCACTTCAGACAGTGGAATTAAAATATCTCACTTGGAAAGTGGTCATGTTGTTAGCCTTGGCTTCGGCTAGGCAAGTGTCGGAATTGGCGGCTTTGTCTCATAAAAGCCCCTATCTGGTTTTCCATATGGATAGAGCGGAATTGCGGACCCGTCCTCAATTCTTGCCTAAGGGGGTTTCCACTATTCATATGAACCAACCTATTGTGGTGCCTGTGGCTACGCGAGACTTGGAGGATTCCGAGTCCCTTGATGTGGTCAGGGCTTTGAAAATTTACGTAGCCAGAACGACTAGGGTCAGGAAAACAGAGGCGCTGTTTGTCCTGTATGCTGCCAACAAGGTTGGCGCTCCTGCTTCAAAGCAGACTATTGCTCGCTGGATCTTTAACACGATTCAGCAGACTCATTCAACGGCTGGATTGCCGTTACCAAGATCGGTTAAGGCCCATTCCACTAGGAAGGTGGGCTCTTCTTGGGCGGCTGCCTGAGAAGTCTCGGCGTTGCAATTGTGTCGAGCTGCTACTTGGTCGGGTTCAAACACCTTTGCAAAGTTTTACAAGTTTGATACCCTGGCTGAGGAGGATCTCCTGTTTGCTCAGTCGGTGCTGCAGAGTCATCCGCACTCTCCCGCCCGTTTGGGATCTTTGGTATAATCCCCATGGTCCTTACGGAGTCCCCAGCATCTTCTAGGACGTAAGAGAAAATAAGATTTTAAACCTACCGGTAAATCTTTTTCTCCTAGTCCGTAGAGGATGCTGGGCGCCCGTCCCAAGTGCGGACTACTTCTGCAAGACTTGTATATAGTTTTTGCTTACATAAGGGTTATGTTACAGTTTTCATCAGTCTCGGTCTGATGCTGTGTTGTTTCATACTGTTAACTGGTTCGTATATACCCTAGTTACACGGTGTGTATGGTGTGGGCTGGTATGAATCTTGCCCTTGGATTAACAAATCCTTTCCTCGTACTGTACGTCTCCTCTGGGCACAGTTTCTCTAACTGAGGTCTGGAGGAGGGGCATAGAGGGAGGAGCCAGTGCACACTCATACCTAAAGTTCTTTCTTAGTGCCCATGTCTCCTGCGGAGCCCGTCTATCCCCCATGGTCCTTACGGAGTCCCCAGCATCCTCTACGGACTAGGAGAAAAAGATTAACCGGTAGGTTTAAAATCTTATTATCAATGTGTGATCTGAAATGCAGGAAGCTTGCTTATCATTCAAAACACCTGAGGGTAGATGGGAGGGGTGCCAATACCTGAGAAAGGAGCTTTGCCCTCCAGTGTACTATACAAAAATATACAGGGGGGGGGGAAAGGGGGGGGGGGGGGCTGAACTGCACATCCTATTACTAAAGATATCAAGAGGTGCTATCATGCTGAGGCTTCTAATCAGGCTTGGACTGGCCCAAAGGGGTACAGGGGAAACCACCGGTGGGCCCCACTGCCTGGGGGCCCACCTCCTGCTCTAAGGATCAGGTTCCAGACTGTGCACTTGAATTATACATTATACATGTTACCTTATACTGGACTATGGTGTATTTTCTACAGTGCATTGCTGTTATTAATCTGTTATTAATCTGGTAAATTATCATGCATGCAGCAGCTTAATATACTGTATATATTTATGAAGCGGCCCAGACGTTGGTCAAACCAATGAGGTGGCTGGCCACACCCCCTCTGCAGACTGGCAACACCCCTAACATGGGCCCCTACCACTGCATTCCCCCCGGTGGGCCCTGCATGCCCCAGTCCGACACTGCTTCTAATACTATGCTGGAGGAAGAGAGATGCAGACAAGCATACCTACCCTAGCTAGGGCTAAATTTCTGAGATTGCAGCTACGGCTAACCACCCCCCTAGTGCCTAACCCTAACTCCCCCTAATGGCAAACATTAACCCTACCACTCCCAGGCCCTAACACTAATACCCCAACCAATACTTACCTTCCAGATGTCGGTGTCCCGACTCCGGTCTCCTGAGCGGTTTCAGGATTCCGGCCTTCGGTCACATGACTCCTGGCATCCCGACCGCTGGGATGCCAAACGCATCCTCTCATTGGGATTTACATTATTTAATTACTTGTTGATGAATCTACCCTTGAATTTCGCCTTGAGTTTTGTAGCAGTGCTCCGGTCCCGCCTCACAAATTTATTTATATATATATATATATATATATATATACACATACAGGTTGAGTATCCCTTATCCAAAATGCTTGGGACCAGACGTATTTTGGATATCGGATTTTTCCGTATTTTGGAATAATTGCATACCATAATGAGATATCATGGTGATGGGATCTAAATCTAAGCACAGAATGTATTTATGTTACATACAGTATACACCTTATACACACAGCCTGAAGGTCATTTTAGCCAATATTTTTTATAACTTTGTGCATTAAACAAAATGTGTCTACATTCACACAATTCATTTATGTTTCATATACACCTTATACACACAGCCTGAATGTCATTTAATACAATATTTTTAATAACTTTGTGTATTAAACAAAGTTTGTGTACATTGAGTCATCATAAAACTAAAGTTTCACTATCTCAGTCTCACTCAAAAAAGTCCGTATTTTGGAATACTGTATTCTGTATTTCGGAATATTTGGATATGGGATACTCAACCTGTGTGTATATATGTGTATATACACGCCCAGCACTGGGCAAGGCCGCAGAGCATGTGTGACGCTGTCTCACAATGTGTCCACCGACATTTTTTTTTATTGGAGTGGCTGCGTGTGACGTCACGCAGCTGGCCCAAAAACACTCGCAATACACGAAACGCCAAAATGCTGCCTCCCAAATGCCCGCTACTGTCAATCACCAGGATGCGCCGCAAGGAGAAGAGTTGCGCATGCGCACTGTGGCCAATGCACATGCACAGACCACATAGATGCGGCAGGTGCATACAGACACGCAGCAGCATCCATCTCTGAATCGCCCCCATATGCGAAGCAGCAGCAGGGTGATGGTCACAAGAGCTGACCTTATATCTATATATACACTGCTCAAAAAAATAAAGGGAACACTTAAACAACACAATGTAACTCCAAGTCAATCACACTTCCGTGAAATCAAACTGTCTACTTAGGAAGCAACACTGATTGACAATCAATTTCACATGCTGTTGTGCAAATGGAATAGACAACAGGTGGAAATTATAGGCAATTAGCAAGACACCCCCAATAAAGGAGTTGTTCTGCAGGTGGTGACCACAGACCACTTCTCAGCTCCTATGCTTTCTGGCTGATGTTTTGGTCACTTTTGAAAGCTGGCGGTGCTTTCACTCTAGTGGTAGCATGAGACGGAGTCTACAACCCACACAAGTGGCTCAGGTAGTGCAGCATATCCAGGATGGCACATCAATGCGAGCTGTGGCAAGAAGGTTTGCTGTGTCTGTCAGCGTAGTGTCCAGAGCATGGAGGTGCTACCAGGAGACAGGCCAGTACATCAGGAGACATGGAGGAGGCCGTAGGAGGGCAACAACCCAGCAGCAGGACCGCTACCTCCGCCTTTGTGCAAGGAGGAACAGGAGGAGCACTGCCAGAGCCCTGCAAAATGACCTCCAGCAAGCCACAAATGTGCAGTGTCTACTCAAACGATCAGAAACAGACTCTATGAGTATGGTATGAGGGCCCGACGTCCACAGGTGGGGGTTGTGCTTACAGCCCAACACTGTGCAGGGCATTTGGCATTTGCCAGAGAACACCAAGATTGCCAAATTCGCCACTGGCTCCCTGTGCTCTTCACAGATGAAAGCAGGTTCTCACTGAGCACATGTGACAGAGTCTGGAGACGCCAAGTAGAACGTTCTGCTGCCTGCAACATCCTCCAGCATGACCGGTTTGGCAGTGGGTCAGTAATGATGTGGGGTGGCATTTCTTTGGGGGGCCGCACAGCCCTCCATGTGCTCGCCAGAGGTAGTCTGACTGCCATTAGGTACCGAGATGAGATCCTCGGACCCCTTGTGAGACCATATGCTGGTGCGGTTGGCCCTGGGTTCCTCCTAATGCAAGACAATGCTAGACCTCATGTGGCTGGAGTGTGTCAGCAGTTCCTGCAAGACGAAGGCATTGATGCTATGGACTGGCCCGCCCGTTCCCCAGACCTGAATCCAATTGAGCACATCTGGGACATCATGTCTCGCTCCATCCACCAACGCCACATTGCACCACAGACTGTCCAGGAGTTGGCGGATGCTTTAGTCCAGGTCTGGGAGGAGATCCCTCAGGAGACCGTCCGCCACCTCATCAGGCGCATGGAGGCCACACACACTACTGAGCCTCATTTTGACTTGTTTTAAGGACATTACATCAAAGTTGGATCAGCCTGTAGTGTGTTTTTCCAATTTAATTTTGAGTGTGACTCCAAATCCAGACCTCCATGGGTTAATAAATTTGATTTCCATTGATCATTTTGTTGTCAGCACATTCAACTATGTAAAGAACAAAGTATTTAATAAGAATATTTCATTCATTCAGATCTAGGATGTGTTGTTTAAGTGTTCCCTTTATTTTTTTTGATCAGTGTATAAATGCGAAAGCACTCACTCACTCACACACTCACTCACTGACTCACTCACTCACTCACTCACTCACTCACTCACTCAATCACTGACTCATCACTAATTCTCTTACTGTCCTATATGTTAGGAAGCTGAAATTGAACATAGGTATTCTTCTGGTGGGAAATAGGGTATTTCGTAATTAGGATTTTTATAAACCTCGCCTAAGGGGATGAAAAGGGGGTTGACATAATGACATCATTACCGATGCGTGGCTTGCGGTATGTGAACAATAACGCCCAAATGTACAATCAGATCAAATTTGGATTGCACCTCCAGTGTGTAGAATTTAATAAACTACAAAAATGGTCCTGTCACTTTTTACAGTATCTGCTAGGGGTGCTCCTCGGGTAACACCAAGAACCATGGATTAATATTTACTTACATTAACACGTCTCAAATTTACAGCTCTATAGATTTACCAAATTATTAACACTCCTTTATACGTGCAACCATGAAAATCAGAAACTCCCATGTGAAGAACGAGAAGAACAGCTAGTACTGTACACCAAGATATGATTGGAGAGATTTATTTTCTGCAAATATGAGGTATCAATGCAATATAAATTGGATATGAGATGCAAAAGTTCCATGGTATTTACTGATTTTGCCGTCTGTAGAACGGTACTGACATTAGCAGCCATACAAAGGATTGTGTTACTGATATTGGGGATCACTGACATCTGTGTGGAGTCCCTATATAAGCAGTGGAGAGCTGCCACACCATTGCTGCTGTTACTGATCTGTCATTGTATGTCACTACAATTAAATGCTTGGTTAAATGTTTTGGATATACCAGCATATAATTAAATAATATTGGAATGAATAAGGATTAGGTAAAATACCCTACCTGGAGTAATAAATATACGAGACATTCATTGGATCCGTTAGCTTATTTATTAATGTGCCGTATGACATAAATGAGGATCAGGAATTTCTCACTTTGAATATATTTTCGCTGCTTACAAATATACTCCCATAAATGAGTTAATGGTAAATTGTAATACTATATTGCACACAGGAGGTGAGCTCTCAACCAGAGGCGTAACTAGGGTTTTTGGAGCCCAGGGGCAAGATGTAAAATGGCGTCTCCCCCCCCGTCCCCCCCCCCCAAAAAAAAAACCACAGCAAAAGAAGTATGTGCGCGTGCGACGGAAAATGGGCGTGGCCACACTCCAGAAGGGGTGTGGCCACGCTCCAGAAGGGGTGTGGCCACTGAAAATGGCCCACAGTGCCAGTTACATTGCCCCACAGTGCCAGATACAATGCCCCACAGTGCCAGTTACATTGCCCCACAGTGCCAGATACAATGCCCCACAGTGCCAGTTACATTGCCCCACAGTGCCAGATACATGCCCCACAGTGCCAGTTACATTGCCCCACAGTGCCAGATACAATGCCCCACAGTGCCAGTTACATTGCCCCCCAGTGCCAGATACAATGCCCCACAGTACCGGATACATGCCCCACAGTGCCAGTTACATTGCCCCACAGTGCCAGATACAATGCCCCACAGTGCCAGATACATGCCCCACAGTGCCAGATACCATGCCCCACAGTGCCAGATACCATGCCCCACAGTGCCAGTTACATTGCCCCACAGTGCCAGATACAATGCTCCACAGTGCCAGTTACATTGCCCCCCAGTGCCAGATACAATGCCCCACAGTGCCGGATACATGCCCCATAGTGCCAGATACAATGCCCCACAGTGCCAGATACATGCCCCACAGTGCCAGATACATGCCCCACAATGCCAGTTACATTGCCCCACAGTGCCAGTTACATGCCCCACAGTGCCAGTTACATGCCCCACAGTGCCAGTTACATTGCCCCACAGTGCCAGTTACATGCCCCACAGTGCCACTTACATGCCCCACAGTGCCAGGCCCCACTCAGTGCCAGTTACATATGCCCCATTTGGTGCCAGATACATGCCCCACTGTGCCGCCAAGCCCGCCGCCCCCCCCCCCCCCCCCGTCACTCACCGCTTGCTCTCTGTGAGGGGAGGAGAGCGCAGCGCAGCGCCTCTCCTTCCCCTCACCGCTCCAGGTCTCCGGCGGCTGTCTGGCGCCGGTTCGCTAGCCAATCAGAGCTTGCGGACCGGCAGCCAGTCAGGAGCCGGTCCGCAAGCTCTGATTGGCTAGCGCCGGAGACCGGACACAGCAGCGCTGCTGGCAGCGGCGGTGAGGGGAGGGAGAGACGCTGCGCTCTCCTCCCCTCACATTTAGGGTTGACGGGGGCAAGTGGGGCATGATGACCTGCTCGCCGGCGGCGCCCCCCTCTCCTGGGCCTGCCGAGGCGCCCAGGGCACATGCCCCACTCGCCCTACCCTAGATACGCCTCTGCTCTCCACTTCTACTCACAAAAAGATAGCGCCCTATCCATAATACTTATATTTGATGCAAGGAGTGGGCACTTACCTAGACCTGACTTTATTTATGATTAAGGGGGTCATTCAGACCCAAATGCAGCCGCGCATTTGTATGCAGCGGCCGCATTCATGTGTGTACACGCGCACCAGGCGCAGTGTGCATGCACTACCCTACGCCTTGCGGCGCTGCAAGGTCATTGACAATGGCGGCCATCAGGGGGTGGCATCGACGCGGCGTTTAGCAGGTGGAGCGGGCTGAATAGGGGCGTGATGTCACGCTCAGCTGCTCCGATAAAAAAAAATGGCGGTGGACCGCCTGACAGCGCAGCCAGGGGTCAACCTTAGTTCGATACAGCTGCAATGTAATTGCGGATGCATCGGGAGGCGGCGGCGTCACACATGCTGGGTGGCCTTGCCCTGTGCTGGGCAGCCTACAGCTTGTGAGGTGATGGACACAGATCTGCATCCATCTCTGTATAAGGTCCTAAATAATGGATTCTTTATCATTTCTGGTGGTCTAAGGATGGCATATAAGAATAATTGAGACACAATTTTATAAGCATTTTATTAAAAGTTATGTTTTAATACATTTACATAAATTTACATAAAGAGTGTCCCATCAAAAGAGTCCACTTTCTCTCTTCCCTTTTGTAGTACTGTGACTCTTGGGAGCACCACCAACCAGTAATGTTACACTGATTATAAGGGAAATATGTATATATGTTACTTCTCCATTATCATAAAGCAATTTTAATTTCTGAGGGTATTCAGATGTGGCTGGAGTTGCTTTACATGCAGTAAAGTACCAATTACATGTGCTTTGCCCATGTGCAGGATGTTCTGCCCATATGCAAATGGGTCCTGTGATGACAGAAGCTGATCAGCATCAGACTGTCAGTGATTGACATGTGGCGGCGACGGCCTCCATTTCTCCAAGCGGAGGCATTTCACAGCCGTTGCAGGGGAGGGAATAGGCCAGGATCTTTGTCAGAAGATGGAGTTTCTCTGGCCTCTGATTAGTACTTGCGGTGGCTGTCTTGCGCGACCCATGGGGTTGCGCAGTCGGCCGATAGTGTCGGAGAAGTTCCAATACTGTATCCTTGGATGCAGTTCGGATCAATACTGCAGCAGAAGGCGTGATGCCCCCTACTGCTGCATTACCATATTAGTGCTATCGCTGCAGCTTCTATGTATGCAGCAGCGATAGCAACTCCAACCACATCTTAATTAACCCCTCTGTGCGGGATCTCTCTTGTCTCTGTTGTAACTTTTTAACAGTGGGACTTTTGCCAATCCTAATTCTAAATATACATTTTTTTTAAATTCTGGCCTGTATGCGGTTGAGGCCATATAAAATCCATAGAAAAATCCATATCCACATAAAATACATAGAAAAATCCAGATCCACATAAAATGCATAGGTAAATATAGTTTTGGGCCAGCGTTCCGCTTATGGGCTTTGACATCAGCATCCTCCTTGTTGCTGCTGGTTGAGTCAGTCACAAGTTCCTATGGCTCCTCAAGCGTCTCTCCCTCCCATATTTGTGACGTGACATCATATTGCCTATATATGCCTCCGGAGCGGAACAGTGCAACCAAGCCTGAATAGCGGCACAACTGTTGCGCCTGTCAGAAGATACCGTCAATGTCCAGGGTGGGCAGCGTTGCATGTCGGAACTCAGGCTGAGGTGACACCCTCCTTGGTGTGGCGGCAAAACACCTTGTACTCAAAGTAATTATAGGGCTGCTCTGGATATGCAAATGCCAGAAGAGCCGATGGCCAGATGGGCCGGTCTGACCATCCACAGGCCCGCTTGAGCAGCACTCAGTTGAGTCCCTGTGGAAGCAAGGCCGAGACTCTGTCCAGTGAAACACACTGCCCACACCCACCTCCGAAACTCAGAAACGGCACAGACTGGCGTACATGGCGGGGGATGCAGCTCATACTAACCAACGGACAATGGGCTTAGTAGAGGAACGGTACACCAGACGGGATCGGTATAGTATCCTGCCACGCGGGATGCCAAATGCCATTATACGGACATCGGCATCCCGAGCGGTGGCATGTCTGCATGGGTGTGAGCGCAGCGAAGCCCCTTGCAGGTTCACCACCTACCTCGCTGGTATACCGGTGGCGGTATGATAATCAATTCAGGATCCCGGCAGGGGTTAAAGTGAGCCGGAACGGGGTGGAACTGCGTTCCGTCAGTTCCGCTTCCTCTGGCTCCCTCTGGCTCACCTCACCCCATGTGTCCCCGGCACCGCAGTAGGGAGATGACGGGTGCCGCTGAGATTGTGTTACCAGCGGGCGCCAGTCTCCCTGCACAGCGGCAGCCGGAGGCAAGAGCTCAGTACTGAGCTCCGGCTTCCAGCTCTGTCAGTGCACGCTATGGGAGAGACGTCATTACCCACCTCCTCCTCTAGGGATCAGGTTTCAGACTGTGCACTTGAATGATACATTATAAATGTTACCTTTATACTGCACATTACTACGGTGTATTTTCTATAGTGCATTGCGGTTATTAATGTGGTACATTATCATGCATGCACTATCAGCATTTACTATATCTATTTATCAAGGGGTCCAGACCATGCACTCTCTCTAATGGTTAGCCCAGCCTCTGCCCCTCTGGAGACTTGCCACAACCCAAAATATGGGCCCCTACCAATTGCATCCCCCCGGTGGGCCTTTCATGCCCCAGTCCGACACTGCTTGTAAGTGATTGCCATTTTAAATCAGAGTTTGGCCGGCATCCTGCACACCGCCGAACTCGGGCGTCATTACATCCGGCCCAAAGTTTGCAGAGGAACCTGACTTACAGTGACTGCTCTGCAGAGGAACCTAATTGAGGCAGAGATTCTAACGGGATGTGGCGCAAACGAGACTTTATACCACGGATACCCCTTTTCCAGTGGCAGGCCTACATTTTTGAAGCTTGAACTGTTATGGGGGCCCCATCACAACCAACAACAATAGAGCAACACCCAACAAGGTCCAAAGGGCCTTGCTGCCGTTGCAAGGACATTGAGGCCCAAATGGCAGAGAACGGGTTGGTGGGGTGGAGTCCTTGAAAATGGGCCATACAGTA